>NC_137454.1:80385803-80985803 GCF_964235325.1 Thermobia domestica | reverse complement strand
AAAGTGATATTAAGTGCACTTTACAATGAGTAAAATAAAATAATTGAAAAGTGCACGGATTATTCTTTGATTAATGATTCAAATTTGATTTTGGGTTTAAATTTGAATGCTGATTTCTTGAATCTGATTCAATTATTGTCGTTCCTTAGAAAATGCACTGGAAAGATTTGGCAAGCGTGCTGCCATCTTTTGGAGATAGTCGAGCTTTTATACTCACCTTAATCATGGCGGCGTTTTTGTGCTGGTATAGGCCACAAGTTTATGGTACTCCGTCGTGGTCCCGTTATTGCTCTGTAAGTGCGAAGCACTGCGTTCGATTATGTGGATATTTTAGGTGACCAGGTGCATCCTGTAATAGAAATGGTTTCTAACAAAGAAGCAGTCTCCTAGAATGACAAAGCACCAATATATACAACCAGGTCGTTTCAGGTGTGGTTTGAGGAACATCAGGATGAACTGTAACACTTTCCCTGGGTATTATTTAGTTTCTGTCCCAAATCACTTGGTAGTGATTCTGGCTCATTTGAGAGTGATTATAGTTCGTTATTTGTAACTGTGATGAGTATAAATACAGCGTGGATATATGGCATAAAAACTATAGTGCATAAAGCACGAACCAACTTGTGTTAGGTGGCCACTAAAAAGCACGATTGCTATCTAACCGAGTCAGAGTAGGAGTGCAGTAGGGGGCCCGAGCCGGATCGAGAAAATGCGTCCATTGGGAGCAGGCACGCCAGCGACGGTGGAGCATAAACGAGGTCGTTTACATAGCTCGCTATAAGTCACAGTATCGACTCCGGAGTCGTCGATGGATGTGGGGGAGATACTAAATGCCATCCCTTTCCCTGACCATTTAGATACCTTGACATGTATAGTTTTGTTCTAAAAATGTTGGCCACCCTTTTGCTTTAAATGTCATTCTGACAAACAGTACGTAGAAAATTCCAATATTTTAGCTGTAAATAAAGATCTCAATTGGACAAAGAAGATGCATATTTGTTTGAATTAATTTCAACTGTGAGTAATTAAAAGGCTTTACAAAGACAGGTTAGTGGCATAAAAAAAAACTGTACGTTATTGTATATATTGAGCGTTCAGAACACAAGATAATAAAGTTCAACTACCAAAATTATGGGAAAAAGAGATAAAAGTTTGTATGGTACGCTTAAATACATGGAAAGTTAACACTGTTTTCTGCATTCTAAGAGTTATGTACAATATCTGAGCTTGAATCTTTTAAGATTTGAATGGAGCCTCAAACAGAGATATGAAAGATGAAATATGTCAGATGATCAAAAAAATAGACTTAATTCCTTTATGCACTGAATGCACAATATGTGATCAATTTTAGAACAGCTAGTCTGGCGCAGATATCCTCCATTATCGAGTAACACAATTCAGTGATGAAAGTATAATATTAATGTAAACAATCACATAAAAAATTGGAACTGTTTATGACAAATTAGAGCTAATGGCACTAGTACTTTCAATTGATTGCTCTAGTGTTTCTGCTCCATAATATTCTACAACTGGTAGAAAATACTTGTGAACTTGTAAGAATTGAAAAACGACCCCTGAATATTATTATTTATATTAATTTATTATTTATATTTATGTGGATTACGTAGTCGGGTTAAGAGGCCAAATTATACCCGATATAAAAGAAAATAAGTTGATTACAACACAATTTGAAAATTAACTATTATTCTTTATAGAAAATATCATCTTTATTTCTTGTAGAGTGTCATCTAATGGAATTTTTGAAAATATTGGTGCAACGTCTAAACTATTCTTCCAATTTTATTCAAATTGATAATCATCATTACCATAATATTTCGAGTTGAGAATATTTAGAAGGCCTCTTCAGCTACTTTATTCCTCCATCAGTTATCATCCTGGAGCAGTCTCTTAAGATAATATGCGTCTTGCCAAATAACTTTAGATTATTAAAAAGGTAAAAATATAATCTAATATATTATATTAGATAATACCTATTTATAATAAGGTATTTTAATACCTATTTATAATAAGGTATTAAAAAGGAATCTAATAAAAAGGTAGATTCATCGAACATCTGGCTTTGATCTTTTCTCATTTTAAGAATTTCAAACCCAAGTACCTTTTGCACCATGACAAACATCAAAGGCATGGAACCAGGTGCACTCCGATAGAATAGCTGCATCGAGGTACCCAATGTTGAGTGAACACAAATAAAAAGAATAGGTCCATACCTAGGGAGTGGTCAGAGGGTCCTTGGGTTCGCCTTCAGTTCCTTTGAAACTTTTCGTTGTTTATGTTAAAAAAAAAGAATAAGCAGTCAAGAATGCAAGGTGAAAAGGATCTACAACTCTGTTAGAGATTTCCATGAATAATAAGTAAATAAATAAAGTTATTTGGTGTTCCTGGATGTCTGTCATACCCCATCCCCCGCCAGTGTTAATTTCTGCCTCCTCTAAGAAATTGGGCTGCCTATAAGCCTGCTTTATTTCACAGCTATTCATTTGCACACATCAATTTCTACAATTTGAGCCTTCCAATAGAGATAATAAGCTTTTTTTTTTTTTTTACTTTGAAATCCAAAATATATTATTTGCTTATTATAGTAACAATTATTGTCAAATAAATAAAGGTTTTCGTTTGTCGTAAGTTGTCGTTTTATTATCTGCCTTATATGTATGTCGCTCACATGTGCTGCTATTAGCTTCTTCAGAGAAATGGATTTCTTATGGTCAAATTTTCTACATTCAAGTTTTCTTTTCTTCTTCTTCTTTTTCCCGTATACAGGTAAGTGCGAATACTACGTTTTAGTTCTGAATTTATATAAAATAAGATTTTGTTGATAAAACAAATCTCTGTGAAGAGTAATACTCGTACGCCACTACGAACGAATATAGAAGATGCACATCTAATTTGAATCAAGGATTAAGGTATTTTTCTTCTTTTCTTCGGAAGTGTTATTTATCGTGGAGTTATGAAATAAGTGTAAATTTAGACGTTATTTTCCAGTTTTGCTCTCCACAAAAACTCTTGTGAAGAATAAGTCTTTCGTTTTCTCTATTCAATTGCGTTAAGTTCCTTCCCGTTTATTTTAAAGCCTAACCTCCATGCTAGTTTTAGTCTCTTCTATATTTTGTTGACAGATCCATGTCTTCTTGAGCTTTGTTTCCTTACATTCTAGGATCAAATCTATTGATACTTTTTCATTTGAATTTAATTGACTTTCTCATTTATATCTTTATTATTATTATTATTATTATTATTATTATTATTATTATTTTAAATCTTACACCTGTTGCAAGACTCTCTAACCTGGCTGTG
This sequence comes from Thermobia domestica, assembly GCF_964235325.1. Classification (NCBI taxonomy): domain Eukaryota; kingdom Metazoa; phylum Arthropoda; class Insecta; order Zygentoma; family Lepismatidae; genus Thermobia; species Thermobia domestica. The sequence goes on along the minus strand of NC_137454.1, from coordinate 80,982,485 downwards.
AATAGTAAACTGTCATATATATATATCGTTATTTATATAATACCTTTTATTGGTATATATTCCTTTTAGACTTCACTTGCTTACTGCTTCTTCGGACCATTTTATGCTTTTTCTTTAATTAGATATTCTGTTGTTTCCCATTCTTGGTAGTTCTCTTCTTTATTCCAATGGGAGGCTTGATTATATTTAATTCCAGTCTTCTTACTCTTCTGAATCACTTTGTATTTTCCCCTTTCCTCGTATATCTTGTAGCTTCGTTTACTATTTTTGCTAATCTCTTGACTTTTCTGTAAACTTTAATCTGCTTAAATATTTTATTTTATTTGTAACTTCTCTCTTTTCAAAATTGTTCCATGCCATCTCTCCTGTTATTTCATTGTTACCAACTACCAAAATTTCTTGATAGGTAAAGCTTATTAAACACGAACATAAATTAGCATAATCCAAAGGGTAGTTTACTAATTTGCAGATTGGTCTTAAAATAAATGATATAATCCTACTTTTGTCAAGACATAGGTTTAATTTTGGCTAGCGCTTTTCATGCCAGCCATGCTTTTTGGAAGAGAAAATGCAACTTTCGAAATTTTACACTTTTGTTGCCAGCAGAAGTAACAAAATTAGTTGATTCATTCATTACGTCAGGTTTAAGATTCTCCAATATGGAAAAATACATTTACTGAAACTTTATTCAAGTGAATGTTTAAGATTTTGAATAGATACAGCAAATACCCAATACAGGACTATAAGATATATGCTAGGATTGAAAAACATACAGATAAAAGATTAAATATCTAACCAAAATTTCAGTAAAGAGAATAAGATAAAATTCAGCGAATGAAGCGCAAAGATATCGTATGTAGGGAACTGGAAACTGCTGTAGGAAGAAGAATGACCATTCAGAAGCAAAATGGGAGAATGGAATGGTTAAAGAAATGAGCGAAAGAATCTGAAAAGAAGAAACGGACCATACTTAAGAGATGTATGTTTCTTCGCTCTGCAATGGACCAAGAACCATGGAACGAGAATAATATGGGCACTTAAGATTGGCGTAGACTTCTTCAGTTTCAAAAATCCTAGCTAGCTCCACAGTTTTTTTTTTCATATTCTTTATAAAACAAGAAAGTCTTTTTTTTCTTTATTTTTTTCCCTGACCTTTGATCGAATGTTGACCTCATGCTGGCTTTTACCAGACATTCTCCATATATATAAAATGACGTTTCTTTCATGGCATTTGGTATACATCTTACATTTTTATGGATGTTGCATCTCTTTCTTTCTTTTTTTCCCCCCTTTCTTTCCTTTTTGATAGCTCTTCTGAGCGGCAGTAAAATAACTGGAACAATGAAGGAAGTATTGAGAAACGAATGAAATATTACCTCACAATATCTTGTGAATTATGAGGTTGGGTTATGTTTTATATGTGTCTCTGCTTCCTCTCTTTGTGTGTGCTTCTTATTTTATAGTCCCTGCCTTCTTGTTACAAATTTTCTACACGTAGTGGCCTGCAGACTAAAGCTATTGATTTTTGTTTTATCATATACTCTCTTTTCACTCCCTCCCATTCACTTTATAAATCACCCTTTCTTTCTCTTGGGTTGGAAATTTAAGTACTCCCTTGTTTTCTGGAGTATTTTTGTCAAGTAGAGGTTGTCTTCATATTACTAAAGAAAATAATATAAATTATATGTGTAGTAAAATTGCTTGAAAGTTTATACAATAATAATAATAATAATAATAATAATAATACTGAAAATGTAATATAAACTCAAGTTCTTCCTAATCTCTATGTTAGTTTTTTTTTTTTTGTGAGAGAAAGGCAAAGTCTGAAAAGTTTATTACGATACCACAATCATCGTATATTATGGATGCTAAAAGAACAACACGTGCTGTTTATTTTGTAGATAGATACACCATCTACAATCCTAGAGTGAGGTAGTTTTAGTAAGCTTTTCAGTTTCGCTTTATTTCAATCTTGGAAAAGCTTTTATACTTAGGGATGTTTCGAACATAGTTTCTAATTTTTCATAATTAAGATGGAACAATTTAATCTGCATTATTTAGTACTTTTACTTTAGAATACGCGATTAAGAAGATTTCAAACAGAGGATTATCAATTCTCGTATATGCTATCTGAAATGCCTCTTCTTTGTACGAGGAGAATAGGTTTATGTCAAATATTTGAACCTACATTTATGGAAAATATTTGAACTCGCATTTATGGAAAGTATTTAAACCTGCATTTATGGACAGTATTTGAACCCACATTTATAGAAAGTATTTGAACCGGCATTTATGGAAAGTATTTGAACCCGCGTTTATGGAGAGTATTTGAACCTGCATTTATGGAAAGTACTTGAACCCGCATTTATGGAGAGTATTTGAACCTGAATTTATGGGAAATATTTGAACTCACATTTATGAAGAGTATTTGAATCCGCATTTAAGGAAAGTATTTGAACCCGCGTTTATGGAGAGTATTTGAACCTGCATTTATGGAAAGTACTTGAACCCGCATTTATGGAGAGTATTTGAATCCGCATTTATGGAAAGTATTTGAACCCGCGTTTATGGAGAGTATTTGAACCTGCATTTATGGAAAGTACTTGAACCCGCATTTATGGAGAGTATTTGAACCTGAATTTATGGGAAATATTTGAACTTACATTTATGAAGAGTATTTGAATCCGCATTTATGGAAAGTATTTGAACCCGCATTTATGGAAAGGATTAGAACCCGTTCTTAGGATGCACATTTCAATGAAAGGGTAATGACAAGAAAATTCGTAATGTTACCTCTATCCCATTCCCACCCTTCTCACTGCCCAAGCCGATGGGGGGGTTGACTTGGAAGTAAACGGCATCTCAGCGTACCCGAAAACTATGGGTTGGTCACTAATAGCGATTATTTTTGTATGTTACCACTTCTCATCCAAGCCTCTCACTTTACATGCCGAAAACTGTCAATGTAATATTACGCATAACATCATTAGGAGGCCTAAGGCTGACAAGCATGCCAAGTATCATTTAATTGGTTCCGTAGTTATAGCGTGATTTGATCACACACAGACTCACATTCGCGTTTATGTATGGGGATGTTAATAAGAAATGATACCAAGTCAATGCAAGAAAATGCGAATACACACTGCTTATAAAGAAATCGGTGAAGTAAATGAATGTTGAAAAGTCGAAATGCAGATTGATAAGTAGAAATGGTCTTCATGATACCAATGGAAATTTATTGTAATTAATAATACTGATGTACAATCCTGGACATTAAAAATTAAATACGAAAAAGGGTAGCCCAAAATGTGGCAGATGACTCAAAGTACAAATATGAAAGGATGACAGTTACCGCTCTGTGCAATGTGTGATAGTGTTACAGGAGCCTAACTGATATTCCAGAAATCAGTAGCTCAAAGTACAAGTATGATTACAGTTTTACCGCTTAGTGCAATATGTGACAGCACTTAAAGAGCCTAGCAGAAAGGTTAGAGATTAGTAGCGCAACATGAAAGTATAGATGACTACAGTTACCACTTTCTGCAATATGTGACAGCGCTTAAAGAGCCTAGCAGAAAGGTTAGAGATTAGTAGCGCAACATGAAAGTATAGATGACTACAGTTACCACTTTCTGCAATATGTGACAGCGCTTAAAGAGCCTAACAGAAAGGCCAGAGGTCAGTACCGCAAGATACAAGTATGAAGTGAATACTATTACTGCTTTGTGCAATGTGCGATAGTACTACAAGAGCCTAGTAGAAAGTCCTAGGATATATCAAGCAATGATCACTGGTATGCGAGGCGTAGTGCGTTATGGACCAGACGTGTTCAGTTGGTGAGAGATTAAGTGAAGGCCGTGCCAAAGAAGCAGTGAGATATCGTGTCCATCAGGAAGTGTATTACTTGTGGTCGCGCAGTATCTTGTTGAAAAATGGCTGCAGAATCTGCAGTAAAGGGACCAAACCTGATCCAACATACAGTGGCTGGTCATCCTGTAACTATACGGTTTGGCTCAGTCAATTTTTAAGAAGAAATTTTTAAATGAACCTCGCATAAAAGTGTTTCCAAGAATTTTTCTCCCAGCCAACAAACGAATGTGCATATATGTATGTACGTCTCGACTCCAACGGAGATCGCAGACTTCCTCTCTCCTTCCCATATAAGGAACTAAAATTCAGCACAAAGAACAATAGTCGTCTCAAAACATTCCTGTCTATGGGCTGTCATGGCTATTTTTAGCTCTTGACATCACCAAACTGCGTAGCAAACCGATTCTTTTGCCTAGCAACAGGTCGAGATGAAAAGAAAAGGTGCAGTAGTCTGACTTACACTTACGGGGAAGCAACCACGTTGAGCACGGTGCGCGCAACAAAATGAAGAAATAACTTAAACGACGTTGAATTTTGTCAAGTATGAAACGTAATAAGTTCAAAATGTAATAATATCAAACTAACGTTGTTGTCATGAAGATTTGAAATGTTTTGAAACGTTTGTTTAGAAGTGAAAACCAAAGTTCTTCCGGCAAGGAGCTGGAGAACGGCATGCCATTCCATTCGCCGCAAGGAAGAGGACAGGAGAGCAACCCGCAACCTACAGGACATCACCCCGGATATCCAATACAGTCCCCTTCTAGTGCCGAAGTAAGTGAACAGTGTCTGTGAAAGTGAAATAATTAGCAATGTGACGAAACTTAACAATAATTCGTGTCTACCGCGACATCCGCGTCTTTCGTATTAAATGGGCTTATATTATTGGTTGTTAAAAGTGAAGTGCCATCGTTTATGTATTATATGTTCGTAAAGCTTTAGTGTTGTGAATTAAAAGTAAAAATCCAAGAATTGAGTATCCTTTGAAATTAATAACAATAATCTAAATTTACATGCGTTAATTTTAAGGAACAATCTAATTAATTCTTTCCTTACAGCACGAGTGATTAGCGCCTATGCAACTTAATAATACATACATTAATAAGTTGCATTAGCGCTATAGAATACAATTAGAGTTGACTTTGTGCCGGTTTCCCGTAACGTTCTGACCGAACTCTGAACCTGTTGTCCGACGGCTATATGGTCAGTTGCAATGGTCGATTAAACCCACTAGATAATGCTAAAGAAGACATTCGAGCGGTGAGAGTCGAACCCCAGACCGTAGTAAAAGCGTAAGCCCACTTTGGGACCGTAGGACACGAACCACGTACAGTAACAAAAGGGTTTATCCCGATAGGGAGTGAGACGTACCTGGATCGAACCCAGTACTGTTACATATGAAAAACAGACAGGGATAGACGAGAATCGAACCCAGGACTGCACTACATGGTTTTCTCACGGGAACGTACCAGGAAACGAACCCTGATACCGTCAGATATGGCTTTCCCGAATAGGAACCAATAAGGTTCGAACCCGTTACTGTCATAATATGGCTTTTCGACCAGAGACGTTTAAGACTCGAACCCTGATACTGTCATAAATATGGCTAAGCCCTTCACAGGGACCAAACTACTGTTATAAACGGCTTCTCCCGAACGGGAACCAACGAGAATTGAACCTAATACTGTCATAAATATGGCGCCCGATAGCACAGGAACGTTCGGTAAAACCGCATAAAGGCGACGTTAATTGTATTTTCTCGATTAAGGTAAATTGTAGTGCCTTATTAGTGCTATTTAATTTTGTTGTTCTGGCATTAGTAAATTAATCATCATGTCCGTAAATAGAGAAATAATTCCTGTCTTGCATGAAATGCGAAAAATATGGAAAGAAACAGAGTACTTGATAGTAGAAAGTCAGTTCAGATATAGAAAAGAACCTTTTACATTGTTAGAAGTCGAAAATGCTTTAAAAGTAGAACAGGAAGTTTGTGAAATTCGTAAAAGAGCTAAACAAGAAATTGCAAAATCTCTTTTGAAAAGGAACATAGAATATAGGGCCGAAATTGAAGATAAAATTGTTGCTAAAATGCATGAAATACGCAAATCTGATTTTTATCGAAAGGTCAAAGATGAATGTGTTCTTGAATCAGAATTTATTTCCTTGTCAGACATTAAATGTAAATTGAAAGTTCACTATGAAAATTCAGACATTGTACGTACTGCAAAAGAAAGGTTAGCTGAAAGAATATATAAAAGATATTCAAAGCAATACAATGTTAGTTGTAACAGGGATTCCAGTGATAATCAGAAAATAAATTGTCAAGTTGTACCACCAAAACGGGTTAGGTTTGCTGATCCTCTCGAAACTGCAACTTTTGCGCATCCTTCTGTGAAAATTAATGAGTTAAAAAATTTTCAAGATCATGAGAATAGTAAAAGTAAAACAATACCATTAAAAATAGAACTTGCTGAAAGTAATTTAGAATTTGTTGAACGTGAGTTTGAAGGTATTTTGTGGGACTTTGCCCCCGTAGCTCAGAAAGCATACGCACGAACAGTGAAAAATGAGTGTGTTGAAACTTGTACAATTTTGCCATGTGTTAGGTCTCAGTCACCACCTATTGTAGTAAATCAAGCCAATATTGAATTTTTTGACGATGAATTTGAACAGCTTGAAGAAATGTCTGAAAGTGAATTAAAGGTAGAAAAACAAATCATTCCTGTTGTCAATCACGTTAACATTGAGTTAGGCCAAGCCAAAGAATTTGTTTTGTCTCTCTCGAATAGCAGTCTAGAAAGAAAAGAAACAGGAAGAAAAAAGAATAACAACCCAGCTGTCTTGTTGCAACCCGCACCAAACATCGAGTTAGTCACGTCTAGTGTAACTCCGTGTGTGAATCAGCGGTCAGCTGTTCCAGATGTTGTTTGTTTGTTTTGTAAGGGAACAAAAAAATGCATTCATGGGTGCAATGCGTGCTTCACTACAGAAAGGTTTACTAGAGTGGTAATAAATTGCGTTGAGAATGAAGGCAAAAGCGGCCTGTCCACGCAGTCTTGTAGTGTATTATGTTTAGTAGAGGAAAATTGCCTCTATGGCACCTTGCTAACCAGTAAATTAGAATGCGTTCCGTTTCACAAAACTTGTTTATTTTTTGCGTATGTTAGGGTTGTAGAGATTTGTAAAGTGAAGAGTAATTCTTTAAGCTGCGAGTTGAAAGTTACAAATATACAGATAGAACAAATGAATTATATCATCTTTTGTATCGTTACCTGCACTCAAGTTATGTATTTAGAAGATAGTACAAACGGCTTTATGCCAGGTAGGCCTAATGGTAATGAATGTAACTCAGTAACGTGGGAAAAGAAATTAAAAACCTGTCAAGAATATTTTAGTAAATTACGAAATGTCATTTGTCAAAGGGCAAGAAAATATAGTTTACAGGTTCAATGTGGCAAAAAGCACCGGCAATATAAAAAGAAAGTACGTAAAGTCAGACGAAAACTAAAAAGAGTTAAACGTATGCTGTATTGTTTTTCAAAATTTTCCAAGTATGTTCGTAAATGTTCTTCCAGAAATAAATGTAACAGTCGCACCAATGCTCAGACAAGTGACCGAAATTTAAAATTGAATTACATTAGTAACTTAGCGATTCATGGCGTAGTAAAGGGGTCAGGTGCTGACCACTCATCACCTGCAGATAAAAATCACGAACCTTTTCAGGAAGAATGTGGTAATCGGGTGAATAAATCTTTTACGCACAAGCGATTTGAAAGTGAACGTAATAGGAAAATTAAATGTCGATCGCCAATTGTTGTCAGCGATGTGCTATCAGCTGATCGTGACGTCATAACAAAAGCTAAGCATACAGGTAAAAGGAAAAACCTAGTGAAAAGAAAAAAGCAATCTAGTGTTCAACCTAAATATAGTAAAATTGGTGCACATCGAAAATTATCACAAAAGAAAAGTAATTGCAACTCAAGCAATGATAAATTAGTCAATTTCTTGTGCTATGCAGCAGTCATACATGTTGAGAAACCATTCACGCTATTTGTTTATTGGCAAATGAAACCTTTGAAAATTGTTTTTGTGTTAAAAAAGCCTCGAGTAGGTGTAGGATAAACGAAACTTTGTTAAGCCGGACTGCTTGTACTGCATGAAACCGACACTTGCAATGGCTTTGATATTTTAACAAAAAAAAAAAAAAAAAAAAAAGTTGTATTAGAGATACCATTTTTAAAATTTTGATATTTGAGATATACATAATATGAAATCACTTGTAATCGCATATTTTTTCGTTAATGCATTCACGATGAAATCTTAGTTTTCAAATTATAGAAATATAGTGTTTCTTTTCGAAGTGCAAGAGTGCATTTGCGCAGCGAAAATTTTCAAATATAGTGAAAGGAAATAAATCTAAATTGTGAAAATGTGGAAATCTATATAAAATCTTTCATCACAGTGTTGCAATTTTACAAAATTAAAAATGTTTCGAATCACAAATTTAAATATTTTGGTGAAAAACCATTCGGTAATACATCTGAATGATCATATTTCAAATTACTGAATTAAATCTCTCAAATTTTAAATAACAACTATGCGTCAATTAATAGTAACCTACACTTACGATGTGTTATGTTAAGTTATTTGTTTTAACCAATCAGTATGCCTCTGGGATTAGTAATCAGCTGAGGATACTTGAAGTTTGGTGTGGTAGGTTATGTTAGTTACCTGCACCCACCTTTATGGCGCATCATTGAGTTGAAAAGAATATATAATGAGACATCTTATTATGAATGAGTAACAAGTAAGTTGTGTATGTGATAATTATTAGCAACTATTGTTGCATTCACTTTGTATTAATCTTTTCGTCGAATACGAAAACATTTTAAGTCTTAACTCGAAGACATGGAAGCAAAGGTCCCTCCAACTATGGGTTATTCATATTATGTAATGTCCGGAGTAGGCAATTTTCTTATTAGTCCCCTTCTATATTATTTTTAAATTTTAACCAAATATTCTATCTTTTCACTTTGCTTCGGGGATGGAAATAAATGATATTTTAATGTGGGTAGGTATCTTCAAAATTTAGGAGGGCAGACACTTTGAAAAGTGTAATGGTTTGACAAACCATCCACTGCTCAGTCCATTCTTGGTTAATTTCTAACCGGAATGTAATAATTGTAAAATATCATGATAAATTAGTATTATCGTAGATTTAAGTTATAATCTTCATACCGTAACCAATATTTTGAAAATATTTATGTGTGCTCGTACTTGAATTTAATTTGTGTGCTATATATTTGGTTTATAGTAGTAATGATAATTGAAATACTACTACTACTACTAATAATAACAATAAATGAAAACTGATATACAGTTATTGTGTTAGTTTTTAAGAATATTAGAAGTGGTTTTCAATGAAAGTAAATATTGAAAATGAATGTTTTCGATAACAGTAAGAAAATTAATTCATGTTACAATTAAAAGTACAAGGCACTACATTAGTAAACATTTTAGGTTACAATTATTACTTAATATACTTGTAATGTCTTTATGTTTAATGGTAAACAATGCCAGTAATTAGTTGTTCAATTATTAAATGTGATATTTCGAAAGAAAATAACAATAATTTTGTTCATATTTTATTGTGTTGGAAATTGTGGCACTTAAATATTTTGAAATAACAAATAATAATAAAATGAAAGACATTGATAAACTTTATTGAAATTATAGCCCAACCGTAATCCGAAATTCGTTTCGTATGGCCCACGTGTTCGTTACCGTACTTCCGAAAGGACTTTGAAAATTTTTCGTTATATCGTCACGAGAAGAGTTAAGTGATGTTAACCCTTTGAAGACCAATGGATGAAATTTGATGACACTAGTGAAGTGATCAGTGTTGCAGGGTTCTATTTGTTTTTCTCTCTCCCTCAAAACAAATGTCCTGCCGAGCGCCAATGTAACTATACGGTTTGGCTCAGTCAATTTTTAAGAAGAAATTTTTAAATGAACCTCGCATAAAAGTGTTTCCAAGAATTTTTCTCCCAGCCAACAAACGAATGTGCATATATGTATGTACGTCTCGACTCCAACGGAGATCGCAGACTTCCTCTCTCCTTCCCATATAAGGAACTAAAATTCAGCACAAAGAACAATAGTCGTCTCAAAACATTCCTGTCTATGGGCTGTCATGGCTATTTTTAGCTCTTGACATCACCAAACTGCGTAGCAAACCGATTCTTTTGCCTAGCAACAGGTCGAGATGAAAAGAAAAGGTGCAGTAGTCTGACTTACACTTACGGGGAAGCAACCACGTTGAGCACGGTGCGCGCAACAAAATGAAGAAATAACTTAAACGACGTTGAATTTTGTCAAGTATGAAACGTAATAAGTTCAAAATGTAATAATATCAAACTAACGTTGTTGTCATGAAGATTTGAAATGTTTTGAAACGTTTGTTTAGAAGTGAAAACCAAAGTTCTTCCGGCAAGGAGCTGGAGAACGGCATGCCATTCCATTCGCCGCAAGGAAGAGGACAGGAGAGCAACCCGCAACCTACAGGACATCACCCCGGATATCCAATACAGTCCCCTTCTAGTGCCGAAGTAAGTGAACAGTGTCTGTGAAAGTGAAATAATTAGCAATGTGACGAAACTTAACAATAATTCGTGTCTACCGCGACATCCGCGTCTTTCGTATTAAATGGGCTTATATTATTGGTTGTTAAAAGTGAAGTGCCATCGTTTATGTATTATATGTTCGTAAAGCTTTAGTGTTGTGAATTAAAAGTAAAAATCCAAGAATTGAGTATCCTTTGAAATTAATAACAATAATCTAAATTTACATGCGTTAATTTTAAGGAACAATCTAATTAATTCTTTCCTTACAGCACGAGTGATTAGCGCCTATGCAACTTAATAATACATACATTAATAAGTTGCATTAGCGCTATAGAATACAATTAGAGTTGACTTTGTGCCGGTTTCCCGTAACGTTCTGACCGAACTCTGAACCTGTTGTCCGACGGCTATATGGTCAGTTGCAATGGTCGATTAAACCCACTAGATAATGCTAAAGAAGACATTCGAGCGGTGAGAGTCGAACCCCAGACCGTAGTAAAAGCGTAAGCCCACTTTGGGACCGTAGGACACGAACCACGTACAGTAACAAAAGGGTTTATCCCGATAGGGAGTGAGACGTACCTGGATCGAACCCAGTACTGTTACATATGAAAAACAGACAGGGATAGACGAGAATCGAACCCAGGACTGCACTACATGGTTTTCTCACGGGAACGTACCAGGAAACGAACCCTGATACCGTCAGATATGGCTTTCCCGAATAGGAACCAATAAGGTTCGAACCCGTTACTGTCATAATATGGCTTTTCGACCAGAGACGTTTAAGACTCGAACCCTGATACTGTCATAAATATGGCTAAGCCCTTCACAGGGACCAAACTACTGTTATAAACGGCTTCTCCCGAACGGGAACCAACGAGAATTGAACCCGATACTGCCATAATCCTGCAACCGCAATCAAACTAGTTTTCCCACCTAGTCCGTTAAGTACGATACTAACAGCGTGAGTCAAAGCACTCATGTCTCAATTTTTAAAAATCTTATGGAAATGAGCGTTGTAAATTTGAAACGTCATAGGACAAGATTGTTATGACCCGAGGTTCCCCCTATTCTCCCTCTGGTTATTACGGTACAGCCTCGCGCGGCCCGGTACGCACCATCATTAGACGGTTACCGTAGAGAACTCACTACTCTTTGCCCCCAAGTAATATAGCCTTGCACTATATTACTTGTGGGTTCAGCAAGCTCGTCCCTTCGACAATCGTCTAAGGTTCAATGGTTCAGATTCGGACGGAATCACCTGAGAGGAGACCTAAGGCGTGTTAAAGAAAATAGATGAGAGCATCACCTACTTTCATAGATTGATCACAAGTAATTTAACAACCACGTTCTCACCTTGTCATGCAATCTGAAAAATGAGAACAAACAAAACTAAATATTTTCAGTGCCGTTTATTATAAATAGTTGGACGTACCTGTAACATAGTAAATATTTTACATTTTACTTTGCCCCAATTACGTGGTTAGTTCGTAGATATGCTTTAAAATTACTCACAAATACAGTCTTAGTCCATGATGGCGCGCTATCGTTTGTGATCACATTTCCGAAGTCCTCACATCATGAATCTGACGAATCTTCTTGCAATAATTGTCCATTCTATCAATTTACAGGATTTACTAAGCTGGCGAACGTGATGACTACATTATAACGCAATTTCAGTCGAAGAAAATGGCTTAATCAAAAATCTTTCGTGTCAGTCGGTAATTAGATGTCCATTACCTTCAGGTACCTCTTGCCAAGTCCTTTGTTTGACTTACAGTCTCGTTCACAATCCTTTCTTGTTATAAAACATTTCGTGGGACAGCTTTAGTTTAGTAAAAGCTTACGAAATATCTACTAAAACACTCATATTAGCAGTACTATTTTTACTGATCATTTATAAACTTTTGGGTATATTGATAACTTTTCCACAGTATAGCACAATTTATATATTTTTAAAAGTACGTCTGGAGTTAAGACTCAACTTCGTTTTAGAATTTTTGTCGAGTCATTCTTAGTACACACACACTTACACACCAAAATCCAGCTTTATGCGTCTGAAGTTCTCTTTACTTTCCTTTTCCTTTTCTTCTACTCTCTTTCTTTTAGCACCACCAGGCGGCAGCACAATCAACGGAAAGCATACACCACACAAAATGTAGGAATTCAGATGAACGTCACAAAATGCACTAACGCAGAATTTGCGTTTAAGCGAAAAATATATCAAGCAAAAATTCGGAGCAGTTACATGGTCTAGTAGCTAACACTCGTGCCTTTGGTGCAGGGGATCTGGGTTCAATTATTGGTGGGAAAACCTGAAAATTTTGTACAAATTACAATGATAAAGATTTCACTTTAAGCTTATGTCTCGAATAGTCGTAGTACTGAAAAGGGCGCTAAGCTCCAATCCTACCAACCGAGGTCATCCTGTATTTGAGAAAGTATTTACAGTATGAACGCTGAACTCTATAATGTGAACTCTTTACTAAATATAGTGCGAATAATCGCTTAAATCATGATGCCTGAGACGGATCATGTACACCAGTCAAATGAAAAGTTTGCGTGAGATTCATATAATGTTGATTGGATAGTTTCGAGGGAAAATACCTTTTGGTAAATCGAGAAGAAAATAGGAGGATAGTCTTAAACAGGAGCTGAGAGACTCCTACGTCAAGACGAAAAGATTAGCTGAAAATCGTAGTGCATCGCAGCTTTTTCATTTACGGCAAGGACCCAAGAGAAATGGCAAAATACTTATAATGCTAAAGCATGTAGATAATGCCAATCTTGATTGGATTGATACAGTTTAATACCCGTAGGGAGATTTTTGATTCTGCAGCGATAAATGTCCAGATTTCCTATGGCATAGATTTAATTGCGTAGAATTAATATACATAAAATAAATATGAAATGAAATCGTTAAGTTTAACGTCCCACGGTTATGCCGGTTAGGCTAAAGGAGACGGTGATAATGAGAAATGAGTGAAATGGTGGAATGAAGAAAGTGGGAGGAAACGGGAGAACCCCGAGAAAACCCACGAGCACGCTGTTTGTCCACCACAAAGTCCACACGGCGCGAGCTGGGATCGAACCAGGGACCCCAAGCACCGGAGGTGAACGCTCTACCACTGAGCCACCGCGCCCCCCTGATATACATAAAATAATCACTGAAATAAAAATGGTGTATTTTCATCATTTTGAATATAAAAGTATATTTGAAATTAATTACGCTTCATTTGAAAGCCTTGAGAAAGTGCTTAGCACGAGATCTCAGTAATTTGCACTATAGTTTATGGCCTATGGAACACGAAGATTCAATCCCACATTCACAAAAGCTCTCCATGACTTCTGTCCTTAGACAACTGGATCCAGTTTCTACTTTGTATTCCTATTTCTGCGAGATCCATCTTAATACCATATTGTCCTCCCGTCTACGCTTAGGTCTTTCTAATTGTCTTTTTCCAATTATGTTACCAGTTAAAATATTGAAAACGCCCGTACAGCTGGCTACAAGATCTGCTTCTGACAGTGAATCTCCTAGACTTAATCCCAATAATATTTATATGTACTATATGTTTTTATGTGGCAAAGTCTGGAAAATAGTACTTTGAAATAAAACATATAGTTACTGGAAAATATTATTGTTTACGTTCAGTACCGGATCTAGAAACTTCGTCCCCCCCGCAAGAATATTTGAAAATACCCCCTCTATATTCAATACATTTTTTAATAGCACATTTCCATGAATTATTCCTAGTGTTTTATTTGCTAAGGAACAGAAATTCAAATACTTATGTTTTACAAGAAATCCTTCCCCCTCGACTTCATCTCTGCAAACTCCCGCATAAGACCTCTCATTTCGATGGTCGAAGCCTCTATGGTTGGTTGCCAACATTCCTAAGTCACTCATTCTCTCCTGTGTTACTGAACACCTTAAATAGCTCTTGATCCTCTTTAAGATTGAGAATGACCTTTCAGCGGAAGCTAGTCACGAGTAAAGTCAGGAATAAAGCAACTTCAGGATAACTTGGGGCAATAGTATTAAATCGACTTATAGTAATACCGCTAATTCAAGAACAGTGTGATCTTGGAAATATGGTTTTTAAGTCTAGTGCGAAGGGAAATTAGTTCCAATGGTAGCAACGGGCCAATGTTTTGCTGGTACTTCTTTTGTAGTTTTTGAGCCTTAACTAAAATTTCATAGTCTGAGAGGTTTTCAAGTACGTACCATAGGGAATATGATAGAAACGATTCTCTATTTCATTGTACGCGATATCTAGAAGTTTATTGTAAACATTAACCCTTAAGTAAGCCTCTGTGTCCGAAAACCGATGATCTTCCAGTTCATCGAAGAGTTTATTCACTTTGGGTTCCCTTTTTTTCTAAGAACACAGGGTTGACTTTTCACTTCGCAGCAACAGCTGTGGCCTCTTGTTCTAGTTGATGGTATTCTTCTCTCATTTTCTTGAATTCCTCTCTGCTTTCTTCAAGAGTGCGTAAATTTGTTTAGTTTGGAAAAGTTGCGATTCGATGTTCAGTTGGAAAATATTTTTGACAATACCACAGTAAGGAAAATAAAATCGAAGGAACCCCTTGACTTTCGCAAATCTCTCTGCTTCTAATACCTCGTTAACCTTCTTACTTGTGAGTGGAAGTTTTCGGAGAGTTCATTATATCAGCGTACTTCAGCCTATACAATGGACTGATACCGTGAGGTACATCTGATTGGATAGAACTTTTTTAAAGTGACATCTGATTCTCCTGTTAATCATGACAGAATATCTCACATATTTATACTTTGAGCAAAAAATATATACAATTCCTGGAGTGTTGTGAAGTAACTGGCAACTTCTTTTACACCTTTGACGGCATCATTAATGACAAAGCTTAGGTTATGTACTGCGCAGTGAATATACATAGCTCGTTCCTCAATTTCTTAAAGTCTCTTCTGAACACCTGAGTAAGCACAACTCATCACAGCAGCGCCATCATATCCTTGCCTTGTTTTACAGACAATCCCAATTTCTCCAAATGACTTAACACTAGAGTTGCAAGTCTGGATGCAGTTGGATTTCCTACATGTAAAAATCCTAAAAACACTTCTTTAATCTCGACCTGTCTAGAAACTTCGTTTTCTAAGCTTCGTTTACTTCTGTAAAATTTGTATAGCTATTAATAAAACTCGTTTGATCTTCCTTTGATAAATCTTGAGTTTTATCAATGATTAATGAGAAAAATGGCACTTTTTTTTTTTTTTTTTTTTTTTAAATTTCATTCAACAAATTAGCTTAAGTTTGAAGGCAGGCAATGGATGATTTGATTTTGAACATCATGGCTGAGATGATTAATCTGGCCTTTAGGTAGACTGATTACTGTAAATAAGAGACATCTCTTGCTTGGTTGTCAGTTCTGATAGCTCATTAATTGGTTCAAGTAATTATACTACTTCTTTTTTAATGCTTAGATCCGGTTCTTCAGTTTCGGCATCTGAAGACTTTAACCGAAACTTGCTATCATCGTCGCATTTTATTTTTGTTCAGCCTTTTTCATCATCCTTTATTTGTGATACTATGTAATTGATTAAGCTACTGCAGGCAAGGTGCAGGGGAACTTTCGAAAGCCCTTGGGCTCCTTAGGGTCCGGGCCCCCCGCACCGCGGGTCTTGTGGTTTATAGATCCGGCACTGTTTATATATATATATATATATATATATATATATATATATATATATATATATATATATATATATATATATAGGCCTATATAAAACTCTACCGAGTACCTCACCTGCGAACAATTCCACAAAATGGCGTTCTAAATTCCCTCAATATCAAACCTCCCCTGTTGAGAAACAAAATTCCTGACCTAATATTTCTGCATAAAATTGTAAATGGCCATATGTCATGTGAACAGTTATCAGATCAATTTTCGCATACCTGCTAGAACAACACGGTCTAGTGATCTCTTTTACACTCGAGAGGCAAGGGTAGATATTGTCCATAGGTCTCTTCTAAACTGAATTGTCAGTACTTTTAATCAGTTACCAGAAACTGTAGACGTTTTTTTCAAATGAGTATACTTTGAGATCCTCTATAAATAAGCTATTTTTGTAATGTTTCTGTTGTGCTGTATCATCTTGAGCTCCAATTGTTATTCAATTGTTATGTTATCAAAATGTTAAAACGTTTCAGTGTAATATATATATATATATATATATTATTTGTGTTTGCTGTCCGTTGCTGTGATTCTTCTGCTGGAAATTTTATCTTTGTTGAATATCCTCCAGCCACGACTTGAAGTGAACATCTTTTGCTCTTTTGTACAAATATTTTTAAAATGGTTGTCTTTTTTCTCGCAGACTAGAAAGATAAGGTAAGGTTAAAGAGCAAAGAGCTGATACTGACAACTTGACAATCTTGAACAGTTTGAATCTATTGTACTAAATTCGTTCCCAATCTGGGACAAAGTACGTACTTTTATTCTTCAAAGATTTCCTTTCTTTCTTTCATTTTCCATTCCTCCTACGCTTGATTGGAAGCCGAGTGTTTGGGTAACGTGCATGTGACATTTCTCTTTGCTGATGAAAAACTCTGGAAACTATTGGAATAGGAATTCCTAATAGCTGTGCTTCAGGTATTACTGGGAACAACATCTTTGTCGTAGAGACTGAATAGATATTTAAATCTCATCCAAACCTCAAGTATTCTCTTTTGCATTTTTATACTGATTTTGGTATTTTATTTCGCGTATGTACCTATCGTGGTTTATCTAAAATTGATATTTATAAATGTTATGTTAAACATTTTCAAACTAACTTCTTATTTAGGCGAATGGATACACCATCTGTCTTCATTCAACGTTTAAAAAAGTAGTACTAGAGTTAATTCGGCACTCCAATCCGCTGTTCGTTTAGTTTTACTGACATTAAATCAAAATGAGAATTGTTAGGAAGAGTGGCTGGCTTTCAGGCTCGATTCCGGAACCTGCCAAATAAGAAGCAAATAAGATACCGCTCAGTCAGATTTAGGCAGTAACTAAATTTTTCTCTTTCAAAAGATGTATAAACGTGTTATATTTACAATAATTGTTCTAATTTTCTTTTCTCGTTAATACTTTTTGGGAAAGAAAAATAATAACATTATACTAGACAATAAATAATATAGAAATAATTTATGGAAAATATCTTTAAAAAATGAATGTATCTTCCACTGTTTATTAGAAAGTTATCAGAACTGGAATCCTCGTGAAGAAGTTCCAAAATCTAATCGGTATCCAAATTGTTTGATTCTATTCTCAACAATATAAACGTGAACACGACACGTGTTTAGCTAAGTTTCTCCTGTGAGAAAAAGAATGTATCCATGTTATGTAGCAGCTCAAATTTGAACAAAGTGGTGCCAATAAGTTTGCACAGGAAACAAGACTGCGAATATAGCCTGTAGTTCATTCACAATAAGAATATATAGCAAAGGGCGGGCTTATGCCTCTCGTTTATCGTAGTTCCATGACGGGCATTGCCCGTAGCTTGTTCGAAAAGTGTTAAGAATTAGCACACTCAGGATTGATGAAGATACAAGATAGTATGTAATAATTTCCATTATAATAAAAAGAAACATCGCGCATTGGTAAGTACAGTGTAGTGTGCCACACGCGCCATCTCAATTGGCGCCAAAATTTTTGCCACACTCCACAATTACTCAAACAATTAACGACAATTATTTTTCTAATTGCGTAGACAAGTTTATTTTTTTCTTAAATCTTAAAACAAGGAAGAACGAGAGAACAGGGAAATGTTAGTCATTCTCTTCGCGCATTCAAGTTCCTTCCAGCTGTCTTTATTTTTTTTTTGTTGGATGAAATATTATGTCTGCTTCATCCCTCCCAGCCAGCTGACTGTCTGCTCAAGAATCAGTTAAACTATAACCTTTCTCGTCTAGAGAAGATAATATTTTCTCCTACAGGAAAGTAATAGATTCCTACTTTTTGGTTATCAAAATCTTAAATAAATAGAAACGACAGAATTAATCTGAAATTCGTTTAGTTAACTTAAAGGTTAAAAAGGTTATTTTGTTAGTCAACCATATATTCAATAACTATGACACAGAGTCTCATCTTCCCGTAATACGACCACAAGTGTTCGATTATAAATTTGATTATTCACTATGTTTTTGGACGTTTTAGTAATATAAATTGTCACAGACCTAAGTCGTTAATTTTTAAAGCACACTTGCAAAGTTTGAACTTTTGAACTCTTGAAATTTTATTGAAAATATAATGTGTCTGGAGAGTCACGGTGTACTTAAAATTGTCTTAGTAAATTGTACTATCTGTAACCAAAATTGACTCTTTGTACACATGAGGTCAAATGTTAACCTTCTCAGGTTATCAGGGTTTTTGTATCAAGAAATTTTCCCATGTAAAGGAAGCTTTTAGGATACGCCCTCCGCCTGCTTACGCAGTCGCAGAAACTTAAATTCGTTTCATAAATAATTAGAAATCCAATCAGGTAAAACCCTGACTTACCCCTGCCTTCACACGTCCCTAACCTAGTGCCGTGTGAAAATGATAAGGTCAAACAAAAAGTGAGAACATCTCTCTTGAGGATTCAATTCGTCAATTCGGGGATTATTCCATAGTTTTTCGAAGAGGCGCGGGCCTCCGCCCGTTGCCCCCTTCGGGGGAATTCCGATCACCTTTAGGAGTGGCACAAGCTCCAGCTTGTTGCTTCCTTCGGGTAAAGTTCCATCAAACTCCAAGACATGGACTTATCGTCCACAGTCTAACTTGGAACTACGCCGGAACGTTGACACTCTTGATATAGCCCGTTCTTCGGTCGGGAGAAACTTTGTTACATCCCTCACCGACTTGTGCTATTGTGTCAGCAGTGACTGTTAACTTCCATCATACGGCGTAAGGACGGTATTCCTTCCACCACGGATATTTCATAAAGATCCATCATTGGAGACGAGCAGTGTGTGTTATCACTAATTCCACCTTAAGTGCTCAACTGGACAGTACCTCTGTTCTCACTGTGAGTATACAGTCAACCTACAAACTTAGTTATTACTACTCAAATTCTGCTTACCTAATCTGAACTTTAGCTCTACAAGGATCTCTTTAAGATCTCTCATTAATTCAACTTTTGTGTACCTAAATGCTTCCTAAAACAATATTCGTTAACCTGTGCTAACGCTGAGTTACGTAGAAGACCTCATGTAGGAAAGTCTCCCTGTAATGTATTCAGTCTACGGACTTATTCGAGCCAGCTAATAAAATTCTTCCTAACTCGAACTTGCATTGTTTACGTCATTCCAAAAACATTCTCAATACTTCCCTTTTGGTGAACGTTTCATAATTCTTTCTCAATATCTATATTAACGCCTCGTATCGACGTGCCCATGTTGTAGTCTACTGGAGAAGGCAGATGACCTGTGGAATGAAATCCTGTTGGACGTAGTTCGAAACTGGGAACTGCATTCACCATTCGTCTCACCTCTATTCCATCATCCATCCAGGAGAAGACCAGCCTGTGCGAAGTCCCAAATATTCCGAAGACTTCTAATCCCGTACGAAGCTCAGTGACGACATCGTCTTACATGAAGTCCTGATCATCGTCCGTCTATCCTGTTCTTGTATTTCAGCCGCTCGAAGTACAAGTAAGTTTCTCGTAATAGTGTTCTTAGTGCTTTTAAGTGATTGTGCTACCTGGTGCGTACGAAACGGCTACAGCAGCGTCGAAGATAGCCCCGGAGTCTTCCCATCTCGACTTAGAGTGCCTGGAGGTAGGACCACGGACCTCAGGTGGGTTATCACTGTTTATTTAATGTTTTCATGTAACTGTCATTTGCATTCTCTTTTCATAAAGTCGCTTAACTGTAAAGGGGATCACCTCCCAAGTAGTTTCAAAATTACTTTGAAACCTTTTGTTGCTTAAATATCGTTTGTGTGAATTGCTAATTACTTTTGATTTCCTAGATCTCTATTAATTCGAGCAGCAATCTCGTGTCTAATTATAATGATATAATATGTCTTTGATATGCTACTTTGCCAAGTATTCTGAACTGGCTGATAGCAGTGGTATTCCAACTCGCTGACGCCTTCTCGCTGATATCTTAATACTCGTAATCATTCGTTCTCTTGTGTACCGACCACCCTCGTCCTCATTGTGACTAAAACCGCCTTGCTTTTGTTATTTGTATTGTTACGGGACCCTAAAGCTGTCCCCCTTGACGAGTGGTCATTCGATAGCCTATTTGCTTGAGATGGACATCTTCGCCTTTGCGCCCTCACTCGGTTGTTATTGAAATTGTATGTCATTTAACCATCTATCATCCGAGCTGCATAGCTCCTCTTTGACACGGACTAATTTGAAGTCCCAATATAAACAGCCTTTTTCAAGGCTACCTCTTGCTATCAATATAAACAGCCTTTTTCAAGACTACCTCTTGCTATCAATATAAACAGCCTTTTTCAAGGCTACCTCTTGCTATTGTTCATTATTATTGTACTAATAACAACCTCCTCCACCAAGACATACTTTGGTGACAGATTGGTGGAATGTGACGCGCAACATAATTGTTGTCGGCCTGTGACATGCGATACCTCGCGTCACGCACATAATTTGATAACCGAATCGTTGGGATATGTACCCGCTGACTTAAGTTGGTGGCTACATTGAGACTCGAACCCTGGCCCACATAAATAGTGGCCCTGAAATGAATTAATCTTGTTGTGATATAATTATCCTCTGGCGGTATATAAATACTTGTTGTTCTTGGCTATCGTTCTCTATATCGGTGTCTTCACACCCTGTCAGTACGCCCATAAATTAGTTAAGCGCTCGTGTATATAAAACCTATATTTTGAATTCTACCTGAGCTTACTTGGGAGCGTGAACAAACTATTCGTTGTTCTTTAAATGCAAATGATAGAATCGGTGTTCTACAACTTTCTAACACTGAGAATCCTACCAGTCCACCACGAAGGTCTAAGCTTCCCCTTGAGACCGTTCGTGGCCGCGACAGAAATGGTGGCAGCGGTGGGATATGTCACCGCTGCGACAGAAATGGTGGCAGCGCGTGACATGCGAACCTGCTTCACAAGAGTAAATTCTGTTAATTTTGGTAAATTTTGGTAACAGCTTGTGATAGCGAAAAATTTAATCTATCTTGATACTTGTTATACTGTGTTGATTTAATCTTGTAATTTTAGTTAAAATTTAAGGAAAGTGTGTTTCAAAGTAAATCAAGTTAAGTTGTGTGTTTTTGAATAGTTTGCACACCTCATTCAAAAGATTTTGTTCATTTGGAAATCACAAGATAGTTGTATGGTAGAGACACAACAAATCTCTCATTTTGCTTTGTTGACGTAAACGTAATCTTACATTCTTTTACAAATTTAAAAAGAGAGTTAGGTATAGTTTCATTGCAGAACTTATTGTTCCAATCTTTTTAAGCTAAGATAACACTCACAGAAACATCTTGTTCGTTTATTCTCCAACCCCCCCCCCCCGTGGTAGTTGTAAATAAAGAAAAAAAAAAAAACAAGATCAAAGAAGGTTCACACCTAGAAAGAAAATAGGATAGAAAATTGACCGCGACAGGAAGTTTTCAATCTTTTGGACAGAAAGCCTCTCCTTTTGCGCTCGCCGTCAACCCACGGCTGTAAAAAAAAAAAGAAGCGAAAATAGCGGAACGAAATACTTGTTTCCCTCCGCAACCTTTCGAAGAACGATCTGTTTTCTTTCAACTGGTGAAGTTTCTTTCTTCTTCCTAGTAACATTAATAAGAAGGTATAATAGTAGTAGTAAAGAAAAACGGAGGCGTGAGAATTCTTAACTCATCAAGTTAATTGCAGTTATTTGATTCATGTAAAACTTAATTACTTAAGTCATTGATCATAGAGAGAAAGTCCATTTGTTTTATGTATGTGACGATATCCACTCGTTCGTTCATTTATTCGTCACTCGTTCGTATTTCAGTAGTTTAGTAGAGAGAGAGGAAGGAAAATTAGTTGTCAAAATGTTTGGACATCATAAATTGTATTACCCTGTCTATAAAGAAGACGAAGTCCTCATGCAAGATTCTTCATTTAAGTACCTACTTGCGCAACGTTCAGTTTTGCCTAAATTTGAATTGTTTAATCCCACTTACGGATTAACAGAACAAGAGGAAATTGTTCAAAATCTAAGCGGCTTAAGATTCCGAAAATGGTATGAATTACATTTCCAGACTAGCCTAGCGAATAGTTCAAAAATTATATTTCACGGCATCAAAACCATGTCTTTACATTATCTCTCCAATTTAATTGAGTATCATGAAGAGTTACGACCTTCAGTTCTTTTCGCATTCTCTGGTCCGAATCCGAGAATACAAATTGTTGCTTTATTACCGCTAGTCGACAAAAATCTTGTTGTCAAACACCTAGAATCAACTCTTATTGATTTGCGTTTAGTTAAATGTGTCAAAACGGATGACCCTTTGAAATCTTTGAAGTTGTACAACGATTTAGCGTTTTTAATCGTTTCCAAAAACAGAAGTTATCTAAACCTCACGGCAAACGTAGAACTTTTCAAGGAAAATGTATCCATTTATGAGTATTATTAGACATGAAATGAGAAATTGCGTGCATTCATGTATGTTTGTTCAGGAATATTGAAACCTATTAATTAATGAAAATGTTGTATACTGCTCTAGTTAAATATCTTTGTATTGCAATGGCCGTATAATATCAAAGTAATGTGGAAAGTATCAATTTGAAAATCTAATTGCAACTATGTCGGACGTAAAAATGTCGTCAGCCCATGTGACGTAATCATCAAACTCAGGTGCTTCCGCTCAATTTTTAATCTCGCTCATTTTCAATTGTAGTGTTTTGGGTTAAGTAGTACTCCCCTCGCATCTTGTTGAAATTCTTATAGATTGCATTTGATATGTAGAATACATATCTCCCTGTTGTGCTAAATTGCTATCGACAGTGCCTTCAAACTGTCCTCGAAATAGCGATTGCGAATTGCTGCCTACACGCGTAAAACAGCTGTCGTCATCTTTTCGGAGTGACCACACCTTTTTGCGTCAGTCTAGGTCCAGCCATGCTTATGTTGATTCAATAGGTCCGTAAATTTACCGACCTGGGCGCATTTTCTTGCAGCCCCTCTGTCTTCTCCCAGAAGGCAAAAATGCGATTAAAAGGGCGAATAGAAGCAAGGAAAAGGAGGCCAAGTGTCTTGTTTCCTTTGCAGAAATATGTAAATGTGGTAAAAGTGCGAATTAGCGGCCCTTCTGAACAGGCCTGCTATACTGAGTAAGTTTTCTGTTGTATGAAAGTGTTTCCGAGCGCCATCCGCTCCAAGGTTAGTGTCAAGCGAGAAAATCTTTCAGACATATTGAAGTTAGTTTTATGTGTTATTTCATTACGTATTAGTTATCTTAGGAGCACCAATGACCAGTTCCATTCATTCTTCCTTAAGTAAAAGGTTGTCCGCACCAGAAAGCCTAGTAAAGTTGCCCACGGCCGAGTTAATTGTGTATTTGTCTAAATGTTCTACTAAATTAAGCCATTATTATCTTTTTCTGCGTTGAAATCAGACGCCTCAAAATTGCTAATAAAATTCATGCAATCATTACTAATCGTAACCAGTCATCCAATCTCATTCAAAAAGCCAAGCCGCCCCTCTCAAAAAGGAAAATCTTAATGTAAAACTCTCTCATCCGAAGTTTAATTATCGTTAATTTGTTATTTGAAGATCAATTGTTTGATCTACAGCAGTGACTTAAGGATTCTCGAGCTCTCGCCATATGTAAATGAAAATCATTTAATCTAGAGGTTAATTGTAATGCGAATTTAGTAAGAAATTCAAGTGTAGCGATAATTGTGTATAATTTGTGCCCTTAAACAAGGATGAAAAATGTATGAATTTAGTATGATTAAGTACCCATATCTGATGCCGATTAATTGAAAACCTCATATTGATTCAAATAATCGTCTATGCTTGTTTACCATGTAGTTATAATGTGTTGAAAAAGCTTTTAAAGTAATATGTATACTTAATTATAGGCAATACATATAGAAATATTATGATAGTTTAAATGTCTTCTAACCGCTCATCTAGTCCAGTAGCGTGGACGAGCTCTCATTAATTAGCTATTCGTGAATTAAAAACATTAGTATTTTATCGCTAATTGTAAATGTTCAATTATAACTCGAATATTACTATTTCAAGCGAGAAGTGTCTATGAATTGCCTAATCATGAAACTTTCGTGGATTTATTTATGTTGAGTCATTAGTACGAAAGGCATCATCATCCCTTTCTAGAATACTCTATTTAAACAAAAATTGTGCAACTTGCGTCCCACGCGCAAAGAATATAATTATTTCAACCATACTAGAAGTCAGTATGTTAATTAATTTTAGAGCTATCTATTGTTTGTTGTTCAGAAATCTCCTTCAATTACTCGTAAGTTAATATCATTAAAGTAACAATTAACTTAACTTATTTATGCATTAGTTAACGGATTCATAAGATCATAACGCATAAATAGCTTATATTTTTCATATCAGTAATTTCTTGCTCTGTATCATAATATCATGGTGGCATAATGATTTTATATTTCCCATATAAATGTACAAAAGGTCTTTTACCTGTACTCTAAGACTCTTTTTGTGAGAGAATTAATTTTCATGTTATTTCGTAAGCTTTGCCATTTTGTAAATCAACTACGAAGGGTTCATTATAATATTTTATAACAATTGATACAAACTGATAAAACTAATGCTTGTAGCTATAAATTCGAAATAATTAAAGTAACAATATGCATAAGAAATAGCCGTCATAACATCGTTGCTAATAATAATCGTATTGAAAACGATAGCGTTTTAAATTAGGAGGTCTATAATACCTCGTACGTTATATTAATTGTATAAGAATAAAAGTGTGACAATAGTATTCTGTCTAATCCAAGGAAATTATAATTTGCATCATTAATTTGTTAAACGTACATCTAAAAGGTAGCTGTAATTTACGCTTACAATATATTAGTCATATGTGTAGAAAGGACAATCTCGAAACATCTGTTTCCATAGAATGGTTCCGTCAACGTAGGGACAAGAAACAGTTAAAAAAAAAAAATCTCAAAGGTTAGTTGTGTAGCTGAAGAATATCTATATACGTCTATATACAGATTCTTGAATTCTTTCATCTTCTGTGGTTTTACCCCTCTGTAGAAAATATCCTATTTCAGCTCGAGGCCAAGCTGAATGTGTTAATGGTTTAGGGTAGTTTCTTTTTAAAAGAAAAAGAAAAAGTTAAAAAAAAAAACGTACCGTTAAGTCTGAAAGTAGGTCAAGTTCATCTCTTATCCCTTAATGGTTTGTTTGGGTTCAGTAAGGTCAACTATGTGTCTACTTCCTTATTATGTTTCCGTAGATAAACAAGAATTTGGTAATCCTGTTTCCTTTTGTTTTTGTATCCTTGCAAATACAATTCGATATTGCTATCGCATACGAATTATTTGGTCTTATATTATTTTGATTCTATAAGCACATTTGTCAGAAAATCTTAATAATTTTGGAAATTATTATTAAAAATAAAATCATTTAAATTTACATGTAAAATTTTAAGGCACATATGTAGAAATGCTATAAAGTTTTAAAGAATTAATGCATTTAGTATAAGCTCATATACATACTTTGTAAATGTCTATAGGTATAGCGTATTGATTAGTATCCTTGAGTTTATGATTCAATCATGTAGTTTAAAGTTCACTAATCGTGTCATTTCTTAGTTTTATGTACTTATTATGAAATTGTCACTATATACTATATGAGTTCTCTTATATTGAGTTAGGGTTTGTTCTATTTCAATTTTAATTAACCTTAGTATGTAGTATTGCTCGAACATACAACAGTGTTGCAACCTACCATAGGTTAAGTCAATGTTGCCAACCCAAAGTAAAACTCATTTAACATGAAAGTGTTGCCAACTCTGAAATTTAATTTGCCATTAGCCCTAAGTTAAAAAAAAAATGTTTAGATTTGTCGGAGCAAACTAAAATTTTTTTTTCTTAAGGGGCGTCGACTGTAGTGTGCCACACGCGCCATCTCAATTGGCGCCAAAATTTTTGCCACACTCCACAATTACTCAAACAATTAACGACAATTATTTTTCTAATTGCGTAGACAAGTTTATTTTTTTCTTAAATCTTAAAACAAGGAAGAACGAGAGAACAGGGAAATGTTAGTCATTCTCTTCGCGCATTCAAGTTCCTTCCAGCTGTCTTTATTTTTTTTTTGTTGGATGAAATATTATGTCTGCTTCATCCCTCCCAGCCAGCTGACTGTCTGCTCAAGAATCAGTTAAACTATAACCTTTCTCGTCTAGAGAAGATAATATTTTCTCCTACAGGAAAGTAATAGATTCCTACTTTTTGGTTATCAAAATCTTAAATAAATAGAAACGACAGAATTAATCTGAAATTCGTTTAGTTAACTTAAAGGTTAAAAAGGTTATTTTGTTAGTCAACCATATATTCAATAACTATGACACAGAGTCTCATCTTCCCGTAATACGACCACAAGTGTTCGATTATAAATTTGATTATTCACTATGTTTTTGGACGTTTTAGTAATATAAATTGTCACAGACCTAAGTCGTTAATTTTTAAAGCACACTTGCAAAGTTTGAACTTTTGAACTCTTGAAATTTTATTGAAAATATAATGTGTCTGGAGAGTCACGGTGTACTTAAAATTGTCTTAGTAAATTGTACTATCTGTAACCAAAATTGACTCTTTGTACACATGAGGTCAAATGTTAACCTTCTCAGGTTATCAGGGTTTTTGTATCAAGAAATTTTCCCATGTAAAGGAAGCTTTTAGGATACGCCCTCCGCCTGCTTACGCAGTCGCAGAAACTTAAATTCGTTTCATAAATAATTAGAAATCCAATCAGGTAAAACCCTGACTTACCCCTGCCTTCACACGTCCCTAACCTAGTGCCGTGTGAAAATGATAAGGTCAAACAAAAAGTGAGAACATCTCTCTTGAGGATTCAATTCGTCAATTCGGGGATTATTCCATAGTTTTTCGAAGAGGCGCGGGCCTCCGCCCGTTGCCCCCTTCGGGGGAATTCCGATCACCTTTAGGAGTGGCACAAGCTCCAGCTTGTTGCTTCCTTCGGGTAAAGTTCCATCAAACTCCAAGACATGGACTTATCGTCCACAGTCTAACTTGGAACTACGCCGGAACGTTGACACTCTTGATATAGCCCGTTCTTCGGTCGGGAGAAACTTTGTTACATCCCTCACCGACTTGTGCTATTGTGTCAGCAGTGACTGTTAACTTCCATCATACGGCGTAAGGACGGTATTCCTTCCACCACGGATATTTCATAAAGATCCATCATTGGAGACGAGCAGTGTGTGTTATCACTAATTCCACCTTAAGTGCTCAACTGGACAGTACCTCTGTTCTCACTGTGAGTATACAGTCAACCTACAAACTTAGTTATTACTACTCAAATTCTGCTTACCTAATCTGAACTTTAGCTCTACAAGGATCTCTTTAAGATCTCTCATTAATTCAACTTTTGTGTACCTAAATGCTTCCTAAAACAATATTCGTTAACCTGTGCTAACGCTGAGTTACGTAGAAGACCTCATGTAGGAAAGTCTCCCTGTAATGTATTCAGTCTACGGACTTATTCGAGCCAGCTAATAAAATTCTTCCTAACTCGAACTTGCATTGTTTACGTCATTCCAAAAACATTCTCAATACTTCCCTTTTGGTGAACGTTTCATAATTCTTTCTCAATATCTATATTAACGCCTCGTATCGACGTGCCCATGTTGTAGTCTACTGGAGAAGGCAGATGACCTGTGGAATGAAATCCTGTTGGACGTAGTTCGAAACTGGGAACTGCATTCACCATTCGTCTCACCTCTATTCCATCATCCATCCAGGAGAAGACCAGCCTGTGCGAAGTCCCAAATATTCCGAAGACTTCTAATCCCGTACGAAGCTCAGTGACGACATCGTCTTACATGAAGTCCTGATCATCGTCCGTCTATCCTGTTCTTGTATTTCAGCCGCTCGAAGTACAAGTAAGTTTCTCGTAATAGTGTTCTTAGTGCTTTTAAGTGATTGTGCTACCTGGTGCGTACGAAACGGCTACAGCAGCGTCGAAGATAGCCCCGGAGTCTTCCCATCTCGACTTAGAGTGCCTGGAGGTAGGACCACGGACCTCAGGTGGGTTATCGCTGTTTATTTAATGTTTTCATGTAACTGTCATTTGCATTCTCTTTTCATAAAGTCGCTTAACTGTAAAGGGGATCACCTCCCAAGTAGTTTCAAAATTACTTTGAAACCTTTTGTTGCTTAAATATCGTTTGTGTGAATTGCTAATTACTTTTGATTTCCTAGATCTCTATTAATTCGAGCAGCAATCTCGTGTCTAATTATAATGATATAATATGTCTTTGATATGCTACTTTGCCAAGTATTCTGAACTGGCTGATAGCAGTGGTATTCCAACTCGCTGACGCCTTCTCGCTGATATCTTAATACTCGTAATCATTCGTTCTCTTGTGTACCGACCACCCTCGTCCTCATTGTGACTAAAACCGCCTTGCTTTTGTTATTTGTATTGTTACGGGACCCTAAAGCTGTCCCCCTTGACGAGTGGTCATTCGATAGCCTATTTGCTTGAGATGGACATCTTCGCCTTTGCGCCCTCACTCGGTTGTTATTGAAATTGTATGTCATTTAACCATCTATCATCCGAGCTGCATAGCTCCTCTTTGACACGGACTAATTTGAAGTCCCAATATAAACAGCCTTTTTCAAGGCTACCTCTTGCTATCAATATAAACAGCCTTTTTCAAGACTACCTCTTGCTATCAATATAAACAGCCTTTTTCAAGGCTACCTCTTGCTATTGTTCATTATTATTGTACTAATAACAACCTCCTCCACCAAGACATACTTTGGTGACAGATTGGTGGAATGTGACGCGCAACATAATTGTTGTCGGCCTGTGACATGCGATACCTCGCGTCACGCACATAATTTGATAACCGAATCGTTGGGATATGTACCCGCTGACTTAAGTTGGTGGCTACATTGAGACTCGAACCCTGGCCCACATAAATAGTGGCCCTGAAATGAATTAATCTTGTTGTGATATAATTATCCTCTGGCGGTATATAAATACTTGTTGTTCTTGGCTATCGTTCTCTATATCGGTGTCTTCACACCCTGTCAGTACGCCCATAAATTAGTTAAGCGCTCGTGTATATAAAACCTATATTTTGAATTCTACCTGAGCTTACTTGGGAGCGTGAACAAACTATTCGTTGTTCTTTAAATGCAAATGATAGAATCGGTGTTCTACAACTTTCTAACACTGAGAATCCTACCAGTCCACCACGAAGGTCTAAGCTTCCCCTTGAGACCGTTCGTGGCCGCGACAACAGATTTACATTCATATTATGTACTACAGTCACATTACGATAGTTACGACTGAGTGATCACTTTCAAAATATGCCGAGTATATTTGCCTTTGTAAGTGTCTGAGGACTAAAGAGGAAGTCTTTCTATTTGGTGACTAAAGCACTCATTCATATTGTAGTTTGTTTCTACGAGTATGTGCAAGGAGGGACTAAGTCGAACATAATAATAATAATAATAATAATAATAGTATATTTATACTGCTAGGAACAGCGATAAGCCAAATGTAGCACTGTTTGAGATTGATAAATGAATACAACTTCAAGAACATGAAGGATACATATTTAAAAAAAAAAAGTTTACTTTCTTACAATTTCGTAAAAACCATTGATGTTTCTTACTTCATTGGTTATACTAATGCTATATTATTAAAATATTTAAAGATATAGTCTATGATTTGTATTGTCTTTTTTTCGTAGTTTGTTAACAAGCCATGTAATATAATAATAATAGTAGTAATTTTACGTTCTTGTAGAACTATGAATTCTTGCCTACTTGAAAATCTAAGCTTGATACCTTAACTCTTGATTTTTCTTAGTACAATATTTTCTGTTGTAAGCTGTTGCCAATAAACGATAATCACCTGATCTATTGGAACCTTTCACAAATCAGGATTGTTAGGAAGATTTTCATTCATTCGCCGAGTTCTCCTTCTGGTTTCGAGTGATGTGCGATTTTATTTGTTTGTGCTTTTTGTAAGTGGAATAGTAGAATTTGTTTGCTTCAATGAAGGAAGGATTTGGATTGGATAGCGTTCTGTTTAATTGAGTATTGAGCACCAATGTTATATGAGACATGGATCTACAGCCGTATGTGCAGGGCCGGATTAAGGGAGGGGGCTGTAGCCCCGAGCCTCCACTTTGATCCAAATCTCAACTGGCTGTCTAAAAAGAATCATACAAGATACAATCATCATCATAAGTTAAAATATGACAAAAAATATGAAACATATTTCCTTAAGTTTCCTATTGTATTTTCACAGAATGTATTAGGCAAGTGAGCAGGGCCCACATATTTTTTTCTAGTCCCGGGCCTCCAGATGGGTTAATCCAGCCCTGCGAATGTGGGATCCGAACCACATGCGCTTCTGTCGAGAATCGAACCATAGTTTCTAGCGCCGAAGACGCGTACGCTAACTATACATCCACAAGGAAGTTCAGGTAATGAATGAAAGAGTAATAATAATAATAATAATAATAATAATAATAATAATAATAATAATAATAATAATAATAATAATAATAGGAAACACGAAAATTTACTGTATATAGTTTGAAAGTTCCTAAATTCATTGAAATTATGATATTCTACGTCTACCATACATACAGGTACCGATAGTCATTTGCTGAACTCTGTTCGCAGGAAGAACCGATAGTACAATAAAGCAATAAGATAATTCTGTTGACAAGCTTCCCGTGCTGATTTAGTGGCTAGCGCGCGTGCCTTTGGTACACGAAATTCTGGTTTCGATTCCCGATGAAAGAACATCGAGTGCACTACAATGGTTCAGATTCATTTTAAGAGATCCCGCTGTACGTTTTGTTGTTGGTATCCTCTCTATTGACAAAGGATGATCAATACAAATTAACAGTCTATTGGTACAAATAGTTGCGAGGACACAAAAGGATGTAAATACAAATCAGTCAATCTATTGCTGCCAATAGTTCCAAGGAAAGAAAACGAAGCAGTTTCTATTAATAGTTGGAAATTTTTGACTGAGTACCGGTATTTAGTTTATATATATATATATATATATATATATATATATATATATATATATATATATATATATATATATATATATATATATAGAGAGAGAGAGAGAGAGAGAGAGAGAGAGAGAGAGAGAGAGAGAGAGAGAGAGAGAGAGAGAAAGAGAAATAGATAGAGAGACGTTTTAATACTGAGTACGTAATTTCTTTCCATTCAACTAATAAGTTTCAGTTCATTTTATTTTCAAATAATTCCTATTAGAAAACAATATAAGGAATTTGCTTATCTGATCTGGCAGCACTGTAATCAATCAAATAAGACTGTAAACAGTACACAAGACAGTAAACAAGAAGACGATAATGTAAGTTAATAACAATAAACATCCAGCAACTTGTAAGAACATAATAATATAATGTATGTAGTTAATTAATAAATATAATCAGCGACCCGTAAGAAAATAACATAAAAACATAATATGAGAAAGTACTTCACTGTATAGAAACTATCAACAGTTTTATTTATTTGTTTATTTTAGCTTCTTCAGTAGCAAATTTAAATCTACCTTAAATGTTACATTATTGATATTTAAAGAATCATTTATGTAGATCTTTAGGTAATCGAATTTATTACGTTAACTTCGAACGTTAAATATTTGAAGAAAGTTAACTTAATTTACATGATTTTGAATTATGACTGTTACGAAAATATTTATAGCGTGTTTCTGCCAAGCAAACACAGACGTTAGGCAGCTACAAAGAGTGTTGTTGTACGTATGTTTTTGTAGATTTATTTCGTAGCAACAAACCTTCGTTATTATTGTTGTTGTTGTGTATTGTTTGTAGTGGTATTCAATGGAAGAATACATAATAGTAGTAGTAGTAGTAACATTCTACACAAATAAAAAAGTTCTCTTGGCAAAGATAATATTTTCTTTTAAAGAGAACATCTTTATGTATAGCACTTGTGGGTAAAAAATAAAAAAAATGTATTTTTTTAAATCCTTGGCACTGACCCAAGTGTATATAAATCGCTAGTTTACACCCGTACAGTTCTGTAGTCGAGGGTTGGTGCTAATAAATTGTGTCTAAATGTCTTTAGCCAACAATTTACTGTTTGTTGTTATTTTAATACGATTTTTTTTTAAATAAAGAGAAGCTATTGGGAAAGGTGGTGGAGAATCTGTCGTGTTATTTTTCAATAAATTTAAAGCCGTTGATTTATATTGGAGAAAAGAACTTGTTAATTCAGCACAAATCCTATCATGTGGTAACTCAGTTATTTATTTTAAACATGGAGAAGTTGATTTTTCGTGCAGTTTTAAGTGGTTTTATTGACCGATTGTACTTAATCGCAATAGAATTTTCTATGTACAGTATACTTTCGATTATTCACACCTACATTACCCACTGCACGAATTAACTGAGATAATTTCTGAAAACTTTACGCTCTGAGGTACGCTCTTTTGATTGTTCCGAATTGAATGCTCCTTCTCCAAATTTAAAACTGCATGGAACATTCATTTATAGTCCAACACCAACCAGAGCTAAAACCAAACCCACCCACTTGGTGTAACACGCCATTTGAGGGCCTGAACCGCTCGAACGCCATCTGTTAGCGATTGGCTTAACTTCGTCTAATCTAGCGGCGAGCACGTGGTTAGCGCACTATGACGCCCAGTCACTAACCGGTTTTCTTTAGATCTTTCATTCACATGACTCCCCAGTTTGCCTCACAACGCTGGGTAGACGCCGAAAATTGCGGGAAGCACCGGCCGTGAATCGAACCTTGAACCAGAACTACTACTGCTAAACGTGGTAGTAGTAAATTTCTTATCCACAAGGGCGCGCTTGGTTGCTTTGTTAAAATTATTTCGACTGCATAGTTGGCTTGTTTGGAGTAAAATGTCACTTTCTCACACTGTAAAAAATGAGGTGCTGAAACAACACAAAATGACTACCACTTTAGCGTGTTACTTGTGTGTTAATTCAGCACCAAGACATCGCCTTCCGAGCATATCAGAAATAACTAGGTACTACCTGAGATAACTTGCATTGGTATTTATCGTTTAATACGAGCAAAGCTTTGCGAAATATCTTTGGCACTTGTGCCAAGTAACGAATAATGTTCTGTTTTCTGTAATCGGTCACAATAATATTGTTGTAAACCCATGAATCGTCTGACAACAGTTCTGCCATCTTATGTTCATATATGCTAAGACACAAGAATAACAGATAAAGAAAATAGATGGAAGTACTGCTATCTGTGTAATTGTTGTCAGATGATTCACAGGTTTACAACAATATTATTGTGACCGATTACAGAAAACATAGAATGTTAATAGTTTACCATAAATGCGAAATATGTTTCGCAAATCTTTGCTCATACCAAACAATAAAAAACAATGCAAATACTTATAGCCAGTAACGAGGTATTTCGGATATGCTCTGAAGGCGATGTGGCTGGTGTTGAATTGACACATAAGTAACACCCTAAAGTGGTAGTCATTTTGTGTTATTTCAGCACCTCATTTTTTGTTGTGCACTGAGGCTATATGAGACGTGAACCTGCAGTTTAACACCACATGAAGGATCTGAACTACCTGAACTGGAACTCGAACTCGGGTCTAGGGCACCAAAGGCACGTACACCATCCGCATAGCCAGAAGAGAACCCAAAAAATGAAATGAAATATTTAAGTTTTACGTCTCACGATATGCCGGCTAGGCTAACGGAAACGATGATGATGAGAAATGAATGAAATGGTGGAATGAAGAAAATGGGAGGAAACGGGAGAACCCCGAGAAAATTCACGCACATGGTGTTTGTCCACCACAAGGCTCACTTGGTGCGAACTGGGATCGAACCAAGGACCCTATGCACCAGAGGTGAACGCTCTATCATTGAGCAACCGTGGCCCCAAGAGAACTCTTAAAATTACTTGTATTCTGCAAAAGAACAATGATGACATATTTCAAAGCGGTTAGTAAGATGGCGTAAAATAAATAGTAGGAAAGGAGAGAATGTGTTATGTTTAAGGACCTCATTACTTATTTAGTTTTTATTATTTATTTATATAAATGGCCTTATCTCTGTCATATTTTACTTTCAAATGAGCAATGTTACTTTTACAATGAATTTTAGAGAGTTCGTTTTTTAATGTGAAAATTTCGAAGTTTTACTATTTGGAATAACTCAAATGACTTTCAGTAGAAAAAATGTATTTTGGAGTATACACGATTATCGTTATCCATTTCCATCCTATCCTCCATCTTACCTGGGATGAAGGCCTTCTGACTACTACTTCCTTGTTTATGTGAACATGGAACAATATTTTCAGTTTTCCGATAATTATTTTTATGCTTGCTTTCAAGATTCTATGGTCAGTTCATAATGAATTCTGTTTGAGAACTGTATCTGACAACACATCTGTAGTATAGAATACAAGTTATAATATCCGTGCGACGTAGAAAGTGTTCGAAATTTTAACATGAAAATGATCACGATTCTTTTTAAACATGGTATATGATAAAATTCAATATGAATATCTATACATATTTAATCTTAATTTAGGATAAATTTTAAATAAATTCGGCTGAATTTTAATTTAAAACTCGACTTGAACGTCGTATTCGTCCATACGAAAGTTTTAATTAATTAAGCTTCTTGTGTAGATCATATTCATTATACAGATAAAGTCGTATAAATAATTTCTGTGGAAAACCTGCTATCTTGCTGAAATATTGATTATGTTCGTTATAAAAGCATTACTAAAAAAAAAAAAAAAAAAAAAAAGTATTACTAGCAGCACTAGTAGCATTAAAGCATTACTAGTAGCCACTATTCTTCCTTCGGCTCTTGTAATTTAGTAGGAAGTCTCAGAGTAACGAGTTTTCGTTACCATTTGGCTACACATTTTTTGATCTTGCCTATTGCGTTTGAAGAGTATTATTTTCAGGTATTGTTCGTTGTGGTTATTTGTGTACATACTTTCCGCGATGACAAAGCAGCTATTGCCCTCTGGAGACAGTTCTGGTGAATTTTACGCTAAAAGTAGCATGTGCATACGTTGTTTTGCAAGC
Organism: Thermobia domestica; assembly: GCF_964235325.1. Classification (NCBI taxonomy): domain Eukaryota; kingdom Metazoa; phylum Arthropoda; class Insecta; order Zygentoma; family Lepismatidae; genus Thermobia; species Thermobia domestica. The sequence continues at coordinate 80,946,701 of NC_137454.1, read as the reverse complement.
AGTGCTGGGTGCAGGCAGAAAAGTTAGTGAACCGTTAAGGGTTAAAAGCGGAATAACTTAAGTTCGAGAGTTCGGTTCTGAGGTTAATTTCTGATATATAATTTGAGGGTGCTGTTTTCCTTTGCCAAAAATTTAAAGTTCCCTTTTCTTGTACTTTTTACGATTTTCGGCACCATTATAAAACGAGTATGAACCGTATGTACAAAAAAGTATTACTGAATAAACATAGTAGCCCTCCCCGCTGATCTTGTAGCTAACGGATTTGACTTTGGTGTACTTAGTCCCGGGTTCGATTCCCAGTGGGAGAGTACAAAAATTTAATTTAACAATCATTCACCATCGTTAATCATTCTTTAGCCTAAAGGACATAAACATAGGTTATTTTTAAAAAAATCTTGGTGATCTGTTGAATATGTATTCCCTTTTTACTTGAATAACTATTTACATATTCACTTCATCTCTAAGCAACTGTAATACAGGTCTTATACGAGGGACGACCAATAAGTTATCTACCTAGACAGGAAGGGCGGGGTGGAGCATAATGACATCTGACACGCACGCCAAGGCTATTAAGGGGAAACCGCTGCGCAACTTGAGGTCAGTTGGAGCAACGCAGTAGCTGTGAGTAGAATGTTTGTGATACGGCGCGTTGCGAATATTTGTGTGAAGCCGCAAACAATGGATTTGCAGTTGGTGACAGGGGACGAAACCTGGATTCACCATTGGAATCCTGAGAGCAAGCAGGAGTCCATTCAATGGAAATACCACGATTCCTCGCTCCCGAAAAAAGTTCCGCATACAACGAGGTTTAATAGGCTGTTTCCTAGTGGTTTGCAGGCCATGACAAAGACTTTATTTTTTCTGTGGGATTTCTTCTTTGCCCACAAAGTAGCAACGGTGCATAGACCTCCGTAGAGATTACATCGAAAAACAGTGGTAACCAGGTAAGCCTATCTGCATTCCTTCCTATCTGGGTAGATAACTTATTCGACGTCCCTCGTGCGTTTAATAATGCATTTTAAAAAATACTACAACTAACATATATATATATATAATATATATATATATATATATATATATATATATATATATATATATATATATATATATATATATATATATATATATATATATATATATATATGGTGTTTCTATGTCACCGAGTGCTTATAGACAAACTTTTAGTGAATAATCCCATTCGCGTGCACGGATTGAGTATTGCAAACTTGATTAAATGGAAAACAGTGAGTTTTTTTTTTTTCATTACATTCTACAGAAGGGAAAATATACGTATATACACAATGAATTGCATTGCATATAATGTATTTCATAGCTGAAAACTGAAGTTCATCCTATGGATTTCGGTAAAGAAAGAAAAAAAAAGCAGCTTGTCTCTAATTTGAGAAATGGTCTTCCTTAATGAGTCAAAACACGGATATTCAATAATTCATCCCCCCTCCCCCCATTTTTAATGACTGTCATAAACACTAAAAAAAAAAAAATTCTGCGTTTGTCATTAGTAGACTGAATAGGGAAATAAGTTCAGTATTTGGAATTCAAAATTTCATATACTGTGGTGTGTGAAACTGTTGAAGCAGAGAATATGTTTCGTCATATTTTCTTGTTTCCATGAAAGGAAGAAAGAAAAAAAAATAAACATGTAGTCGAACGTGTGTTTTGCGTCTATAATGAAAAACACGCGCTCTACATGAAATGTTTTTGTAATGAAAAAAAACATCAGTGTATCCCCATATGTACTGGCATAATTTTTATATGGACTCAGTTGAGTATGGTACTGATGTAGAATGTCGTTTCAGAAATGGAATGTTTCCACAGTTTTGGTAATTTACAGTCAGTTTTCAGAACATAATCGTAACTTCTCTCATTTTTCGTCAGGCTGGTCAACGCAATGATATTGGATTTTCGCGAAGGGTTTTGTGCTGCATACAAATGATGTTGCCTCTACAAGGGTTGGTGCATGTTACACTGCTTTTAATCCAGCGGGTGACAGAAACAGGGACACCCCAGTTCTTTATTGATGCATATAACATCCCAGTGTTGCTATATCTGGAACAGCCGGTTTGGCTGTACGAGTATTCCGTGTAGTGTGTGTGTGGTCATGTTGCATTTTTACATTTTTTAACACTGAGCGTCACATATGTACTAGAAGAACGAAAAAAGTGAGAGAAAATACGTCGAGTGAGACAGCATCTAAAGCATACATTTTATTATAATATACAGTAAATGTATATTTTAGGGGGTAATAATTTTAAAGTAAAAATGTCTCTGTATAACGTCTCAACTAACTTCATATACAGTAATTTTCTTTTATGATTTAATTATTTTGTAAGCGCAAGTTTTTGTTTCGCCACGCGATGAAGTTTTGTCAAACTGGAAAACATTATTAAATTTTTTAGTACCGTATTAACATTTATCAAATATTAAGCGTATTGTTAAGTATAATATCAAATGATCTGTGTAATGTGAAGCATAGCATCCTACGGAACAGAAAAGTGGACATTATGAAGATCCTACCTTCTCCCTTAAAAAAAAAAAAAAAAAAAAATGGTTATAGAGAAGAATGTAAAAATGAAAATAAAGTTATGCCCTACATACTAAAAGAGGCGGGTGATTCTTAAAAGTGAATAATTATAAAAGAATCGATAATATGAGAGTGTGGGAGGAAAGAGAAGAACTTCGAGAATATCCATGGGCATGATGTCCACCACAATCTCACATGACCAAGGATCTCTCGCCAGGCCCGCAAGCAGAGGGGAAATAGGGGGGACAGGCCCCCTAAACTTTTCGTGACCCCTCCAGACCTTAAAACAAAATGCTATTACTAATACAAAAAAACAGAATTTAGCTATTTGTAAGAGAATTTTTAATGACTTGCCCCTACGCCCTAACATATTCATGGCCACTCCAAACCTTTGTGGCTGTTGCGGGCCTGTCTCTCGCACAGATGACCTCTCTACCACTTTTTTTTTTTTAATTCTAGGAAATTGTTTACAAGTTTAAACTACATATTTATGCCATTGTTGCTAGCATGATAAAATCTTACTTTTTTTTTTTTTTTTTTTTTTGCCACTGAAAGAATCCAATTAAATATCATTGATCTCACATATGCAAGTACAAACAAGGAGAGAATGGCGGAAATAATATTACCAGCTCACTGCGTTATCCACGTAGGTGGACCAAGAGGAATTATCCCTTTCTCAACAGCAAATACGCGTATATTATCATATTCATTTTAAATTTTAAATACTATATATTTTTTAAATATAATAATCTGTATTTCAATTATTATGTATATACATTTAAAAAAAATATCGACAATGGCCTTAAGAACCAGAAGAGGAGGAAATGATAAATTCTTGGTTTGATAAAGTTTAGCGACCTTTTCAACATCGTAGCTATAAAGGATGTGGACCTACAGTCTAAGATAGAATCTGAACCACCGTACCGTCTGTTTTAGCCTAGCCGGCATAATCGTGGGACGTAAAACTAAAATATTTCATTTCATTTCGGAACCACCGCAATGCGTTCATTGCTCTCACCTGGAATCGAACTCTAGCACTACTTTTCTCCAAAGGTTCACGCACTAGGCACTAGATTAACGGAAAGGGCTCAAGAGGACCAAGGATTGTTTCGTAATCAGAAATGGAGAACTTGAATTAAATTCATAGCACAGAATGTGACTTAGTAACACGGAATGATGCATGATATATTTGAGGAAATTCCCTTATATCTGCATCAATTAATCATATTTATAATACAAAAACATGTCCGTCTGCGAGTGATGCAAATTCCTAATAGTACACAGTGAAGCTAATAGATCTCGCTATTTGTCTGCCAGTAGATGCCGCTAGCGTGCATGCAAATTACAGATTTAAAACTATTTAACGAATTAATTGCAACTTAAAAAAACTGGATTGTTTCATTTTAATTATTTCAAACTAGGCCAAAGGCTGTTACCATATTTAGATTTGACCATTGTGCATTTCTACCTATTTTAACGATTTAATTGTAACTTAAACTTTATTGTTTCAATTTAATGATTTGGAAATGAATAGCGATGATGATTGTTAATGTTTATCTTTCTATTTACCACATTTTTGTTATTAAAATATAAAGTCAGCTTACCGTAGAATAATATCTATGTATTTAACTTTTTCCTTGCTTATTTACAACTTACTAACAAAAAACCTTTTCAATTATAATCTACCCAAAGCAAGATATATGTCCAAAAACATCCCGAAACAACATGACTTCTCTTTCTACTTTTTCTCGAAGGCATGTGTATTGAACCATAGCAGTTTCAGCCTTCAACATCCTCCTCCCCTTTAACTATAGTTCGTACCCCCATCTATCAGGTGGTCTACGACTTCTTTGTGATCTCCGACAATCTGTACTATTAGACCCTGTTTGCTGTGTACAGCCCTTTGATACGTTTACTTGATTGGTCTCATTCAAATAACTATCGTCCAAACGCCGGTCTACTCCTATCTGTCCAGTAACTTTATACTCTGGACTTCTTAGTCTAAACATCCTCTTATCCTCTGAGTTTATTACTTTCTTATTTTCACAAGAATTCAGATAATTTATTCTGACTTCATGTCTGTGACACTTACGGACAATACCATTAACCAACACTTCTAAAAGATTATTACCTAAGTACCGGTATCGAACAAAACGCCCTTTAATAAACTTAGGTAAGTCTTCCCTATAATTCCGTACCCATATAGTCGTTCCTTCTTTCCAATTTACCTCTCTGCGTTTTGGACACTCGGGTGCTTTAGTTTGATTATTGAACGACACTGGAGTAATATTAAACCATGTACATGGTTTGAACACAAACACCAATGAAGCTGGAGCAGTATGGATAACTTTCAATGGAGTATGTAAAAGCGCATAATTAATCTCCTTTAACCAATTAACTACACACTGACGGTTAATTCGATACCCATTCTGAACATATCTTTTCTTCATTATTTTTTAAAAGTCTGTACCGCCCTCTCAGCGGTACCATTACTTTCAGGGGAATACGGTGGTGTAGAAACCAATTTGATACTTCTCTTCCTGTAATACTCTTGAAACTCCTTACTTCTAAAAGGAGGACCATTATCTGTAACAACCCCACCAATTCAAATAACTCTTCTAAACAAGTCAAAGTTGCAGAAGTGTTCGTCGAATCCACTTTCCACACTTTAATCCAATGGGAATATGTATCCACCATGAGCATAGAAAGGAAACCAAACAACTGACAATGGTCTATGTATGTCCTACCAAAAGGTTTTTCTGAATTAGGCCAAGGACAATAATAATTTTAAGGTGAATTATTAGCTGTAGCTGAACAAACTTCACAACTCTTTAAATAACCACGTAATTCATTAATCATGTCAGGCCACCATACTTCGTTATTCGCTAATTTCACAGTAGCATACTCTCCCAGATGATCCTTGTGCAATTTTGCCATATAGAACGCTCTCAACCTTCTAGGAAACACTATTCTTCCTTTCCAAATAAACAATCATTGTGTAATTCTAATTGAAAGCGATGATGATGATGATAAATATAAACGTGCTTTAGTGTTTAAAGACAAGAACTGTTATCGTATTTAAATTTGAGCATTAATATTTGTGTATTTCTACATATTTTGACTATTTAATTGTAACTTTATTGTTTCAATTTGATTATTTAAAAATGGATAATGATGATACTGAATACAAATGTGCTTTTCTGTATATTATTAGGACAAGTAAAAAATTAGAACCTATAATTAAGGACGATTTAACCTATAGGGGCAGCAGGCTTGGATGCAACAATTAGTTTGATTAGAACAAAATTTTGGCCACGTTACTGGTACCTAAGGTCCAGTAAGCTTAGAATTAAATCAATACGTTTTCAAATACTTGTACGGTTAAAATATAACGTTCCCTTTCAACCTTTTAATTTCTTTCTGATATAGAGGCCACTTGAGGTTTTTGTGTAGAGTATAAAATGAAATTCCTTTTTTTGTTCTATGGATCTTCTTGGAAGAGAAAGCTCGTTATTCAATTTCTACTTATACACCGTTTAACTCGAGCCACAACTTATTGCGAGGTGGGGAAAAGCTAAGTAGCTTGAATTCAGCGCCAGCCATGCTGACGCGAGAAGTTAAAGTATTGGTTGGTGCCAGGGGGCGTCTAACGGAGAGAAAGAGAGAGTGGAGAACTGTATGTGTGTGTGTATGTGTGTAGAAGTAGGATATTACTTCCTCCCCAGCCATGACGTTATAAATAACAGACATACCATTTGTTGGCTAAGCTTGGCATATCTTCATACCACGTACATACATACGTATATGCACTACAGTGCATATATATATAAACGCTTCTCACATCTGTGTTCATATGTTTGATGAAAATAAAACAGTGTATATCTTCTTTTGTCTATTCCAACACAAATTTCTGCTTGGTTTCCTTCCGTTTCAAAACTGTACTCCTCTTAACTTTGCTCCAGAAAGTCATCTCCTGTTTTTCCGTGTTTTGCAGTGTTACCAACTTTATGTATTTAGCCATATTTCAACAGTATAAAAAAGAAGAAGAAAAAGAAAAGCATTACCCGCTTGTGTTTACTGCACAAGAAGGATGCTGGCTTGCTAGATTACTTTTAGCTGAGAAATATATCAGTATAACGACTTTTATAACCAATGTTATTAAGTTTTTAGTTGAATATGTGAGTATGCAGCACATCGGCTTCCATCGTTGAAGTTTCTTGGTTTTCTAGGCTTGAATTCTTGCCTCTTAATATAAGTAGCCTTTCAATTTCGTGACAAACATACCAGTTTCAAATCCTGAGACTGGTAATTCTGATTTTTTAAAGACAGTTCCGTCCGTTGAATACTTGTTGGGTCTCTTTGAATAAAATAGGCCCTGTCGGACTTCATTATTATTTCTGTGATATTATTTAACGTTAAGACTAAGTCTTAGGCTATTTGAGAAAGCGTTACCCCCTGTAGCGAATGCGGCCAGAGTGGCTATTCAGTAATTTTACTTTCACTAGATGTGTAAATCATATTGTGAGCCAGTCAGGGTTTCCAGGTCTTTTCGCCAGGTCCAGGTGTGTAATAGCAGAGTTCCAATACTCTGCACAAACCATCTTCCAAACAGCTGTTTCTTGCTACAATCCCTTTGCCTGGCAACACGTCTTTCCTTCTTTTCCTTCCTTTTGAAATGTTTTAAAGAGCAGGCGGTCTATTGTTCCGACCCGCACCAAATACGCTCGAGCTGACGTTTTCTCAGCGATTTTATTGCTTTCGCGTTTATGATTAGCCATCTACATTTAAATACCTGGTCAGCGTATTCCAAGAGTACGCGTGAGCAATAAATACGCTTTGCGATCGCCTCAAATAGCCGGGTATACTAACTTAGACCACTTAGTTACGCCTTCCGCATATCACGTGTTTATTCATCTACTTACAACTGCTTATTCCTCAATACATATCACTGAATCATTTTTTATATGATTTCAACGAATTATTATTTTGTCCTCTCGACGTCTTTTAACTGTACAAGGTATTATTCATAAATGATTCCTCTGATTACCTGTACGGGATTTTCTAGAACATTTTCTATGTTCAACATAATACAAACAAGGTATATAAAATAACAGGTAGCCCCAATTCGCATTTAGCGTTCTGATTGGCTCCCTGTCCGTGACATTATTTGGAGGGATTTTTGCCCATCTTGAGACAGTATACCAATTAGCGTAATTTCGTATGCAGTATTTCATTTGTTCTCTTGAACGATACCTCGCGATACCCAAGGATATGATAAAATAGAAGATCTGTTCATAAGTATCTTAATCCTATTGGGTAACTGAATGACCGTCATATGTGTTGGCTCAAAACATTACAATCTTCATATGTAGACATGTAGTGTGTCTGTCGTTTATTTTTATTTAAGTCGTTTCTTGAGATTTATATTATACAATGGTTACATGTTGCACGTATAGGTGTACAAATAGGGTTGAGAAGAAATTATCTGGTATAACCTTTCACAGGTAAGAAAATCACAAATCACAGGACACGTATGGCTGTGACGTGTAGCTTCAAGATGTTGTAGTATGGGAAGATCCTCTATTTTACATCATTCTTGGCGATACCTTCACGTGACGTCACAGACCGCAAAGTATCCTGGGAAAAATTAAAGCGGAAAGGCTGAATTGAGAGTCCCCTGTAATACAAACAGCAATTTTTCTTCTTCGGTACAACCTAATCGTTTGGCGTTACCTGCTACGCCTAGCTTGTCCAATCCAACATATCCGTTTTACGATAAATTTCGTAATTCATTTTCTGATTTTCATTAAGTCCTTTAATTATGTAATAAATTATATCATGAGTGTAGAACTACACAGTTCTGTAGTTTGTTCTGAATAGTTAATGAAGTTGAGGCTCATCAGTACGCTCTATTATTATTATTATTATTATTATTATTAAATTATTAAGAGCAATTAATGTGACAATTTTGTGAATTAGGCCATTTAACTCGTGTGAAATGTTACTAAACGAACTGATAACTGTTTTTCAAAAACTCTTCATATGGCGCGGGAAATTCATATAGTATTCCATAATTGTGACCTAACAAACTATGCACGATTTCCTGATTATAAGAGAAGATCTGAAATCATCTTTCAGTAAGCATTTTGTAAATACACTCTTTTACTCTTTTTTTCTAAAAAAAAATATTCTCTATAGTTTTTTAGGCTGATCACTAGATTTTTTTAAAAAAAGTGACAAGCATTGTGAAGGCCATTAACATTCACGTTTGGTTACTTTTAACATACCAGGCAACAATTAACAATGTGCCCATTGATTTTCTCGGTTTTTTTTTCCGTTTTCCTCCACGTTATTGTTCCAATTCTTTCATAATCATTCACTTGCCTTAATCATTCCTCTCCCTTAGCCTAAAAAGGGCATAATCGGGGATTTAACTGAAAGATTCCATTTTTAGAAATTTCGTTTCATTTTCATGACAACCACATCAATGAATCCGACATAATGATAAAATGGGAGCTTAACTATTACATTCATCAAAGAGAGAGAGAGAGAGAGAGAGAGAAAAGATTTTCCAATTGACAAAGTACCAGTTTAATATCTAGCTACTTTGTTATGTTAAAAATTTTACTAATATCAAAAGTACAGTATTTCTGTCAGTATAAAGAATACATTTCGTCCGGAGAATAGTGCCATTTTATTCTACGTCATATGCATACCATACTCTGGGAGTAGAGGGGGGGGAAGTACTCTCCCCATTACAATATTATTATAATATTAATTAAAGTTTATTATGTGTATCAAAAACTCAGGAGGGAGGAGGAGAGAAAGATTCTCCGAGATAGGTGGAATTATTTTACTTATTTCAATATTATTATACGTAATATTGACGAAATCTGTATGTATATCCTAAACTCAAGCGGAGGGCAATTTTCCCCTGAAGTTCCAAATGACCATGGTTTTATCTACAATTAAATTTTACCAACTATGCTATAAAAGTTTTTAATCACAGTTTTTGATTGATTAAGTGTTCAGATTAATTAATTCTACACAATACTTACTTTTCATATAATAATAGTACTTGAATATTTACCGATTTTACAGTTCAACTTATATCTTAATAAATAATCTGTTGATTTCGTCTGCAATGCTAAAATGAGAGTCACGTAATTCTATTCTTTTTAATCTGTTCTCTATTTTTATGGAGATAGCGCCTATATCATTCATAGCAAAGTCACTTTTAGATTACGAACGCGAAGAAAGAAAGAAAAAAATAAGCGTGGTCTGAACACACCCAATACTTCTCTATAAACTACTATAAGCAATAATTTGTCTTGAAAGATAGATTTTTTTCGACTTCAAAGACCCTCACATTCGAGTTCTGTAGTCTGATTACTTCACTCTCGAAACGGTCGCACTATTGTCAGCATTAAGCACGATTCAAAATGACTTTTCTCAACAGTAAAAACGTTTTTAATGGAAGTAAATTTAGTCTAGTAATGTGTTACGAGCTAAATGACCAACTTGAAGAATTATACTAACAAAAAAGAAATCATTACGTGAAAACCAAAATTACTGACGAAAAATTGTTCCACAAACGAAGAGAAAGAAAGAAAACGATAAATTTACTGAGTCAAATGTTCAAATTTGTCTATATTATATACGAAAGTTCTTCTGAAGGAGCAAAAACAAACAAAGGTCAAACAATTCTAATTCAAGCTTCTTTAATACACTTTATTTTCTTTTTGTGTTCTCTTTAGAAAGACACGTAAAAAAAATAGAAGCAAAAACTCTGGCTACAAAGATAAGTAGAAGCAATTCTCTCCTGAAACAAATCTTAAGACAAATTAAATTGTAAACCATTAGACTGCCTAGTTTTCGGAAGAAGAAACGATAAGTAGGGAAAGAAACATTACCTTCCTCCCTCCCTTAAAAAAAAAGAATGGTATCCTTTGTTGTTGTTTCTATTTTTCTTTTCACATATCTATTTAGTTTTAAGAATGAGAAAAAGATGTAAAAAAAAAAAAAAAAACGCTCCTTCTTGAACTCCTAAACGAATTTCAACTGTTTTATTGGTACGTTGTAAAGAAAGAGGACAAGCACAAATGGAACTCAATATATGTATATATTACTTCCCAGAAATAAATACACGGAAAATTGCTATCTTTGAGGAAAATAAGGGAAAAAACTGTGAAAGAAAGAATAAAACTAAGGGAAAGAAAGAACTGTAATGATCCCACGTGGATTTACGGATGAAGAAAGATAGAAAGAGAAACGAAAAGTATAATAAACTATATATGTGAAAGAAGATAAAAAGAAAGCAATATACCACAAAAATATTATATAAAGAAGAATAAGGAGAAAAGGCCACTGCTTTTCACATACTTCTGAGAGGTACACTCTCTTAAAAGAGGTAACTAAGGGAATTTAACGTGAAATGTGGTCGTTTCTGAAAGAAAAAAAAAAAAAAAAACTTTTTGTGTGGAAAACATACTACAGTGTCTTCCTTTTTTAAAAGGGTAAGAAAAAAAAGAAAAAAAGCGATGTTTAAATAAAACTTGGTGACAAAATAGCATCTCTACAAAAACAGCAATAAAAGCGCAAAAAGGAAAAAAAAATGAAGAAGAATTACAGACGAAGAAAGGCACTTTGTACCTTCCCCCTCCTAATACACACAGAAGCATAAATTGTATCTTAATAGCTTAAGGCAGCGTGCTCTTTGAGCTAGCTTGCTTCTTCTTCGTATCATATCTTATATTTTTGCTTCTTCTGGTGTGTTGGAAGTGGTTAGGTCGAAATAGAAGTGGTTTTGGCATTACTATATACTGCAGAAGCATTACGTATTAAATAAATATGGTTCCCCTTAAATTTATGAACAAGGGTCCAAAAACGCAATATTAGAAAACAAACAAACAAAAAAAAAATCTTTTATTTTTCTTTCACCTTAAAACTTTTTTTTTCTTCCACTCTGGTCTGTGTAATCATTGCTACCTGATAAAAGATGTATATTTTTTGCAACTTACTCTCTTCTTCATTTGATAATGGTTTTTACAAGCGTAAACATTATCTGCTCCGATTATGATACTTACAGTTCTGGATTGAAAACATCACCCTATTCTGCCATTACTGGCAGGTTACTTGCCATAGCTGAGAAGCTTCCATGCTCCACTGTCTTCCGCTAACATTTTCATATTCACGTATGATTTTTCTGTTTTGATATTACCCATTAATTGTAGTCTACTTCGCCCACTCCCTCTCTTTCCTGCCACCATACTCTCTAGCACGTCCCTCATGATACATTTCCTTTTTAGCCAATGTCCCAACCAGTTTCTCTTCCTATTCTTAATTATATGTAAAATTGTTCTTTTCTGCTCGTCCATTTCTAAGACCCTCTGATTCGTTTTCTGTTCGACCCAGTTAATTCTTTCAATTCTTCTCCACACTCACATTTCGAAAGCTTCCTGTCGTTTTTCATTGTTTTTGCGTCATGTCCATGTTTCTGACCCATACAGAACAATACTCCACACGAAGCATTTTGTGAGTATTTTCTCAACTCTTTATTCGAGGTCCCACAAAATAATATTTTCTTTCTCCCAAAGGCTTCTCTCGCCATTCCTACTGTTGCTTTTATTTCAATACACACTTAATATCATCACTAATAATACTGCTCAGTTATCGAAAACTTGTCACCTGTTCTATTTTCTCCTCTCCTACTTCTATATTTGACCGCTTCGTTTCAATCACCATGACTTTTGTCTTTTTCACATTTATTTTCGTCCCATATATACAAATATACATATGGACTCAATTTTTTATTTATAATTTTCTCTACTTACTATAAGGCATCAGTTTTGAAAATATTAGCGATTTAAAAATAGTCTGAAGACAGTGCGTTATGAGACAAAACGCGTTCTTCAGTATTCGAAGTTCTATCAAATAACTTTACTGGCAAAACTAAGAATAACGTCAGTAGTTTACTTCAGGATTCGAATCTGTAAAACTGTAATCACTAATAAGATACTCTGACGTCTATCCCTATTTTATAGTGTATACAGTATAAATACGGAGAATTACGGAGTTATGAGAGCACTAAATAATGTAGGGAGCGTTTCAACGTACAGGAAAGGGAGGAAGAGACTAATGGATATTTTACGCAGTAGGAAGAAGAAGAAAGAGGAGAAGGAGGAAAGACGAGAGGAGCTGATGGGAAGAAGAGGAGTAGTTTACAAGATAAGATGTAGTGAATGTAGCAGATGGTGTATTGGTGAAACGGGGGAAGAACTAAAAGAACGGTTAAAATAACACAAAGATGACGTAAGATTAGAATGAGAAAGAAATACCATTTTTAAGCACATGAGAGACACAGGTCCAGGGGCGTCATTTAGGGGGGTCAGGAGGCGGTAATTGCCCCCCCCTCAAGAGTTTGAGAAATAAATATACTTTAATAGATTGTCTACTAATATACAAGTACAAAACGTGAAAGTTTTATGTCGGTGGTGCTCTTGCCCCCCCTCCAGCGAAGTCTGAAATGACGCCCCTGCACAGGATTTAATATTAATTGGTGTGACGTTGAAGTGTTATGACTGGGAGAAAGGACGTTAATAAGAAAGTGGAAGGAGGGCAGATTCATTGAAAAGGAGAAAAACTGTGTTATGAATGGGAATACAGGACTTAAAATACTTGGAAAGACTTTAATTTATAGCTTAGTTTTCTACCGGACCAGGGAGAAAAAGGGATGCTTTATGTTGTTTTACTTCACTTTCATCAAATTTAATTATGATTGGCCGAGTTCCCCAATCAACGTTCAGAACCATTTTCTAGGATCCTGTTATATTTAGAGTAATCTCCCTGTTGTTTTTGCAGTATCTGATGAAGCTAATATGATCAATTAGTTGGCGAAACTGTTCCATAGTTATTTATTTATTTTAAAATAAACGTTGATTTGTTCTAGTTGATTTGTATATCTAGTTTAAGTTATTTAGGATAGCAAAGCTGATATTAACAAGTTAGTTACTGAATCTTTAATTAAATTCTGTATATGCCACTGCCTACATTACATTATATATAAAATGTAATGTAATACTAAAAGTGTATTGAATTACAATATTTTAATTTTAATTGTACAAACTCTGATTAATGAGGAAAATACTATCAGAGACATTTAAGATAGGCTCCAAACCCAATAAATACAAAATAAATAAATCATAAATACCACTAACAAGATTAATTATTTTTAGAAGAATTAATAAAATCAGAATGTGAAAGGAAACATGAAACCGTGAAAAAATCCATAAACAAGATATTGTTTACTACTAGCTCACATACACTGGGATAGAACGAGGAACCTCTCGCTGAAGAGGGGAACATTTTATCATTGAGCAACTGCGCTTTCCGCCTGCTACTAAAGATGTGTCTCACTTGATGTAGGGATTTTTAAAAATCTCTCTTGTATTAGAGCTTATAAATGACTATAGTCGGCCAGATGACATTTAGTTGAGTGACGTTCAATTAGAAGATCGGCCACTATCAACGCTAAATCTGGCTTTTCAGATCGGAAATCGGTACCTCTTAATTCAAAGAAGTCATCTTAAATATATGAAGTGTCAATCTCACATGCTGGCGTTGTGTGTGGCTGTATGGGATCAGTTTCAAATCCTGTATACGGGGTATACATAATTTTTATGAAAAGTAACAATGTGAAAGGGTACATAGATCAATCTCTTGAAATACTAGACGTATGCTCCTGTTTTATGTTACATTGTCTGTCCAGAAAATTCGGTGAATGACGTCACACTGCTCACGGTCGTACCGGACACGTCTGAACAAGTTCCCGAGCGGCGGCGCTGCGAGTGTGTTTATCGAATGTAAACAGCACATTGTAGAGTGAAAGTGAGTGCATGCAGTCGAAACCAAAAATGGATACCAAAATGAAGCAAAGAACGAATATACTATTCTCTTTCAAACTTGGAAAATCAGCAAAAGAGACACATGAACTGCTGACCTTAAAGTGTGTTTGTCAGCGATTTAAACGTTTCCGAGAAGGGCGGGACATCGTGGAAGACGCCCCCCGAACTGATCGGCCTGGAACTGCGCGCATTCGGACAACATACAGAAAGTGAAGGAACTTTTTGGCTCAGAATTGTCGTGTGGCAGTGCGAATAATAGCGGAGGAAGAGGAGATTGATCATGACCCAGGATTTGGATACACGCAAGCTTTACTCCTGACTCGTGGCCCACACTTTGACGTCGGAACAAATGCAAATTCGACTTTACGCCTATGGACACCTCATTGACTTGGCGGATCGAGACCCAAATATCCTTACAACGGGCAACGAGACTTAATGCCTAAGGTACAACCCCGAAGCTAAGCGTCAAAGTATGGAGTGTCGGGGACCAGGGTCGCTGAAAAGCAAGAAGGTGTGAAGTGAGAGATCCCGCATCAAGACAATGCACGTATGTTCAGGGTCTCTTCTTAAAGAATTCCTTCCTGAGGATACCACGATAAAAGCTGCTATGTACATGGAAATGCCCAAACGTCTGCTTCAACAGATCAAGCGGGTTTGTCCCCCAATACGCCAAGCAAGGCGACTGGACCTTGCTCCACGACAATGCCCGGCCACACTGCCTTCCTGGTGCAGCAGTAATGTCACTCAATCACCCACCCTAGTCCCCAGACTTGTCTTCTCCAGACTTTTTCCTGCTCCTCAAATTGAAATCAGCTCTGAAAGGCCAGACGTTTCCGGATATTTCGAACACCCAGGTCATCCCTAAAGTGTATAGCCGTTCCCAGAAGTGCATTACCATCAACGGGGATTACTTCGAAGGACAGTAACTACTGTTTCAGGTGAGACAATAATCCATTCAAAATGTAGACACATTCACTGAACTTTCTGGATAGAGATTGGTACCGGTGTGTAAGTTGGTATCGGATTACAAATTCTGTGTACACTTACTCTATTTAGAACTTTCTTCTTCATTTTTTTTACCTAGTTTTGAATAGAGAGAGAGAGAGAGAGAGAGAGAGAGAGTAAGAGAGAGCAAGCAAGAAAGAGGGGACCAAATAACGCTTCATAGCTGTTAAATCTTGTAGAGCAGAAAAGGCAAAATTCAAGTGGCAGTGAAGCGAATTCTAACACATTTGCTTTGTATGTCTATTGAACCTTACCGTGATCAATAACGTGCTTCATTGTAATTAAGTGTGTAGTTCGTTTCACTCCTATACAGATGGCATGTGTGACTGCAAACTACGTTGTTTATAATTAAACTATTCTCTTTGTGTTTCATTATAACACCACTAAACTATTATCGGGAACTGAATTTCGTACCGATTCAATTTGTTGAAAAATAAAGAAGGCGGAGACACTGTCTCTTGTTTTGATGAATTACCTATTTAAAACCTCTACTCGTTTTCTCGTTTCTCGTTGCGGAAATCAAGCTATGTTGTATTGTACTTTTTTTTTTTTTTTTTTTTTTTTAAGTGAATAATGTTCCCCCGCTGCGTTTCTGCAATAACCCTTTTCTACATAGAACACATGAACATTCAATACAACCTCTCGTGTTCAAAATTTAATTGCCATTTTGTAGAAGTGAAAGGTATAGCTTATATAATGACCGTCGCGTCGTGTGTTAATTAATCTATAAAGTTTTCAAGTCACAATTTTATTGAATTATATAGCTTGATTCAGTTTGTTCTTTATTTTGGACAATCAGAACCGAAGTTTTAATAGTAGATGGAAGAATGTGTAATTTAATGTTCCTTATTGAATATGTCGAGAAACTCATCCTCTCTCTCTCTCTCTTGTTTTTTTTCTGACGAGCTCTCTTCTCTCAAAGAAAAACAATATTTATTTTTAAGCTTACTCAATATTTCTAACTTCCTCTCAATGGTTTAAAAATTTCAACTAATTTTATCTCAGTATAGTTTAGTTCAGGTTAACTTTGGTTAGTTAATTTTCACTTAGGTTGTTAATTATATATAAATGTGAAAAAATAATCGATCTTCTACTAATGATATATACGATAAATAAAGGAAATGACCGATTTCTTATGATATATATATACGATAAATGGAGGAAATAACCGATTTTCTATTGATTGTATATAATAAATAGTGGAAATAACCGATTTTCTATTACATTACTTCCTCTGTAGATGCGAATTCAAGGATATTCAAAGAGTAAAAAATTCCGCTACTGGACTGAGAATAGATTCTGAGTCTGCGACTTACAGTGTCGGTGCGCTAACCACAACGTTACTAAATCTGCTTCCTGAATATGTCGAGTTAAGATCGGCTTAGGTCAGCTTAGTTTCAGGAACTTCGGTTCGGTTAGGCTAGTCTGTATTTGATAAGTATAGTTTAGATAAGCATCTCTCTCAAGTTAAGTGTGACTGGTTAACCTAGCTGTTAATACTTGTCGAATAATGGTACTTTTATAGTGATTTTTCTTTCCCATGCTTACACTTAATTCAGGGGTGCCCACAAAGGGGGGCTATGACGCAAACTGCGTCATCGAAATATTTCGGGGGGTTAAAAATCTATATAAATTTGTTTGAGGGGGTGTAAAAATTAATCGAAAAGATTTTTTTTTTCATGGAAGAACACCTACGGATAGACAATTGGGGGAAAAGTGCGTCATGGACATAAGGGGGGGGGGGCACCACTGCTTAATTTGCGGCTGTGCTAAGCTAAAGAATGGCATATTGCTACTCGAATACGACTTTATAAGTCGCTTGCAATAGTTATTTTTAATAGTTACTATATTTGTACGTCCATAAATAAGTACGATTGCAAATGTGAAGGAAATTATAGGTAGTAATTTGCTTATTAGATATCCCTCTTTCATTTCTTTGTGCATATAATTGTGTTATGCATTTACGAAAGTTATCATTCTTTCTTTTTGAATACCCTGTATATCAAAACTCAAAGAAAATGTCTCAGTTGTCCACTACCTATAAAGATACGCGCTTGCGTTGCGTGTATGTTATACCTCATTTAATATTGAATTGTACTACTGACGCAGCAAATTACATGTTTATATGTATAGTCAATACTTAATCAAAAATGCAGAGTCAGGTAGGTGCTTACATTTACAAGCTAATGAACAAATAATAAATATTGGGGAAGGCCAATTTAGTTTATTTTTAACTTCATTTATACGTAGTGACCAAATATGTATATAAACAAAACAAAACAAACAAACAAACAAAAAGTTAACAGTAAACTCGAACTTTACATTTCAGTTGTTAATATCATATGTAGCAAACCAAAAACAACTGAACATTTGAAAATAAATAAATAAAGTTTATATGTGGGTGGGATGAGGACTTAAAGAGAGAAAAGTGTTAAGATTCAACTGTGTTGTTTGTGTTTGTGTGTCAACAACTAGATAATGATAGTTGTTGCGGAAACAACAAGGCTTACAGATTTAACTGTTTTTGTTGACATGCTACATTTGCACATATGGATACTAAATGAATGGTGGAAGCTTAAAAAAAGCGAGTGATTTGTTCTGTTGATTTGGTTTCGTATCGAAGTAGGGGTTATAAGAGGGGGAGGGACAAACTATGTATAAATCTGATTTTCCCCGAAGTCTGGGTGGGATATTGGTTTAGGCACTTTGCTGTTGGAAATGAGATAAGCGTTAATTGGATGTTTTCCAGTGGGAAAACCGCTTCTCATTTTCTTTAATTAGACCACTGAATAATCCACCATTGAACACGAGTTTGTGGTACAGAATTTTCATGTTGTATTTAGTGTAAACGAAAAGCCACTGTCTAGTGATCGGAGTAGATAAGGAACAAATTAGAAGTCGTGCGAAATATAAATTGAATGATAGTACTTATCAGGAGAATCTTTTTGAAATTATTTGTGCGTGACGGATGCGTTTTTCAATATCAATATTATACATGAATATACTATCCAAACTTTCCAAGTATATCCCTTAAAAATCAGAAAACTTCCCTTAAATCCTAATTTTCACTCTCATGTTGAAAGTGGCCATCTCAAAAGAGAGTTGCTATGTTTCTTCACCATAGTGCAGGACATAAAGAATATAAAAGGGAAATTAGGTCGCGATGGGTCAGCGGTAACATAATCTCTGATGCATGGTATCCGTGGTTCGAGCTTCCATCAAGTAAGCTTTGTGGTGGACAAACACTGATTTCTAGCGTGGGTTTTCTAAGGATTATTCGTTTCCTTCCACTTACTTCATTCTACCATTGTGATTCATCTCATTATCACAATTCCCTTTTTCCTCGGTACGTATTCGTGATATGTTAAACTTAAAAAAAAAAAAAAAAAAAAAAAAAAAAAAAAAAAAAAACCTGGAAGCAAATTTCTAAGCTTACATGCAATACTTGAGTTACTAAATACCCTAAAAAATTTTAACTGTCGGTACTAGTAAGTAAATAAGAAAAAAATATGTGTCCTCTACGATCTCCATATAGGATAGGAAAATAGTTTGTCAAATATAAGACAATTTTGTATATACAGAACATCTGGCAACACTATACCTCGGGCTAATATGCAATGATTCCAGCGATTTTTCTGTTGTTGAAGATCCGCTGGCTGTGACGTGTTCACGAACTGTTTCAATTCTGCTTGGATATCTTCGATGGCATTAAAACTCCGTTCTTTTAACACGAATTTTAGGGTAGAGGAGAAAATTGGAAGAGGTTATGTTGGGCGAGTAGGATGGGTGAGGAACATTTTTTTTTTAAACCTGAAACTGATGATCTTGTTGATTCTCAATCTAAAAACGTTAATCAGTAGGTCCACGTTTCGTATAACCTCGCTGCTGAAAGGGACGTTAAACTCAAAATCAAATCGAATCAAATGTCAAGGGAAAAACATTTCGCTTCAACTCGTCTCACTTTCAGTTAATTCAGTTGACATGTTTTAAGTCCAACTCTATTACTAACATCATGGATTGTCTGTCCTCAAGGGTCACTTCATTCACTTTCACGATCGTTTCCGGACTCAATGTTTGTCATCTTCCATTGACTGCTGAATATATTTGAAACGCTTAAAGTATTGAAATGTTTTTACTTGCCTTAAACCTTCCTCACCGAAAAAATCCTTCAATCTTCGGTGAATTTCAGTGCGGTTTTGAGAGAAACTTAATGCAGATCCGTTGTTTCTTGTGGCCAGCCACTTGGAAATCCATATGCAAAAGAACATGGAGTAACAAAACCAGCAAATTCTAAGAAATGAGTGCACTTATAACAATGCCACTCGGTAGACTGCCAGTTGAATAAACACACTAAGAAGTAACGTAGGAGTTTGTACTGCTACTGGTTTTGGGCGTAATACTACAATTCTCAAAAATTTTGGGTAGTACTTTACATATTTATTTGTTATGTTCCTAGTACAAACAAAAATTCTGATACAAATAATTATCAGAGGTATCTCTTCTTCTCATAATTTTTTTTTTCTGACGCAGTTCCAAGAAAAGCAATACAACTTTCAAAGTTGTTTAATTGTTCTGACCTCTCTCCTTGTTTTCAATTTTGATTTAGCATAAATTATATAATCTTGTACAAATTTTACACTATTTTACCAAATATTTTAATTGGTTGAGACTAGCTCAGTTGTCTCAAGCAATTACTTCTCGATCCCCTAACATTTTAGCAACATACTTTTATAATGACCTGTGTTGTAGACACCCGTAGTTAATTGGTGGTTCTCAGAAGTAAGATAAGGAAAGAGAATGCTCAGTCTAGACTAGTGTATTCAATATTCTATACTAGTCTCAGTATTTATTTAAAATGTCAGTCTTGTGGAGCCATATGGGCCTTTTATATCAATGACAACACGCATATCACAAGTAGGGTCGCTTACGAGACATAACTTTCAACGACACCTTTTCGAGACGATAGATCTTTAACTCCTGCCTCGCGGGCAACGCTAATATAATAATAATAATAATAATAATAATAATAATAATAATAATAATAATAATAATAATAATAATGTTTATTTCTGTGCCATGAATAGCCTAACGGCAAAAATACAGCACTTTATCAGACAATATAAACACATTATACATACAATGTAAGCTGTATACTGAAACAATAAAACATAATGATAAAATAAAGTAAAATAATATCGGATTAATAATTCCTTGTCAAATTAACACCATTTTTTTTAGTATCAAAATAGTCGTCATAAATAGTAAAAATAATATTTGTCAAGTTCTAAAATTCATGCTTTTATACTGATAAAAATAAATTAAACTAAATTAAAAGAATTGGTCAGTCTTCTTAAAATTACAGATTTCGGATTCAACGGAACTAATGTTGATATATTTCTTGTATTATACATTGGTACCCCTATACCTATATTATGCGAGCAATATTCACTATGATAGCTATTGTCTAGTAATTTCTTAATAAAATCTCTTTCAATAACTTTTCTCCTGTCGCTCAATGCCTGCAATCCCCAAAATTGACACCAGTATTCATAACTACGTGAGTAGTAATCTCTATTCATTTTATAGCAGAGTAACCTAATAAAACATTTTTGTACTGATTCAATTTTGTTTGCCAACGTTATACCTATACTATTCCAAATAACTACACCGAACTCTAATTTTGATCTTGCTAGCATCTTGTATAAATATACATATGAGCTGGCATTTCTAAACTCAGGCCATTGTTTGAAAATAAACCCTATTATTCTTCTAGTCCCTTGGATTGTATCATTTATATGATAGGTAAATTTCATGTTTCTGTCAAACACTATACCCAAATCTTTAATCTGTTCGGCTTTATGCAATGTTACTCCATTAATTACATATTTGCTCACGTAGTATTGGGTTTTGTTAGTATATGATATGTATTTAGTTTTGTCACAATTTATTTTCAATAAGTTACTTTTACACCATGTACTAACAGTATCTAGATCTTCCTGTAGTAAGTAGTTATCATACTCACTATTTTCTATTCTAAATAATTTTAAATCATCGGCATACAACAAAATATTTGAATATTTAATTTTCTCAGGCAAATCATTAATAAATATTGAAATAAGAAGGGGTCTCAGAGGAGATCCCTGAGGTATGCCATTCTTTATATAACCGTAACTAGAGGTTATTTGACCAATTTTTACTTTAAACGTTCTGTTTGCTAGATAGCTTACAAACCATCGAATGTACAATGGAGATAGACCTATGTTTCTTAATTTATCAATAAGAAGTTCATGCTCTATGGAATCAAAAGCTTTTGACATATCTATATATATAGTGTCTACTTGTAATCTATTCTTAAGTCCTAAATGTGTAAAATCAGTAAAATGCACAAGATTTGTTACAATCGATTTCCCTTTATAAAATCTATGCTGAAATTCACTTAATTTGTTTTTTACATTAAAATATAAATGTTTGTGTATTATAATTTCAAAAATCTTGCAAAATGCATTGACTAGTGTTATTGGTCTATAATTTTTTTATAATTCTACGATTACCTGCTTTGTGTACTGGTACAATGTATACTTGTTTCCACATTGAAGGAAATTCACCATTTCTCAGGGATGCATTAAATATATTTGTTAAAACAGTTGACAATTCGGTACTACAGGCTTTAATTATATAATAGGGGATATTGTCAGGACCAGGCGCTGTGCTCGCCTTAATAACTTTGACTGCATGAATTACATCAGACTCAGTGATATTAGGTATATCTATGACGTCATAGTTGCTAATGAGCGAAGGAGAATTCATAACCTACCTATCTGGGTAATGTCCTAATTCTAAATTAAAATTTTCACTAAAAACATCTTTAAATAATTCCACAACATCATTTAATTCTGTAACTGATTTGTCATTATGTTTCATTTCAGTTGGTATATGCTTGCCATCAGAACTTTTAAATATTTTCCAGAAAAACATATTGTTATTGACAACACTATTTTCCAAACTCATGTAATATGATTTTCTCGCCTCTAAGTATTTCTTTTTGACAATTTTCCGTAAATCTGAGTATCTTTGATACCATGTATTACTATTTGTTTGTCTTGCTTTAACAAAATATTTGGTTTTCTTATTAATTAATGATTTCAGCTCTTTGTTCATCCAAGGGTCTTTGTATTTAGGCCTACTGCTAATTGTTTTCTTAGGTACACAATTATCTAGCACATCATATATATTGTTATACAATATATTGGTCAATTCATTAATATTACTACTCTTTGTATCTATCCGGTCCATTTCCTTAATTCCATTATATACACCTAGAAAATCAGCATTTTTAAAATCATAAATTCTGGCTTGATTTGAGGTGTTCCCAAAGACATTACTATCATTTTTTGTTATTTTCCATTCAAATAGAAAAGGTGGATGGAAATGATCAATTTTTGTTAACGGTGGAATTTCAAATATTATTGAATTATTTTCTATATTGGTTAACAGTAGGTCTAATACTTTATCCTTCTTAAATGGGTCATATGATCTATTCAATTGATTTAACTGGAGAACATTACATAGTTCAAGTATTTTTTCAGCTTTTTTTCTTAATATAATAATTACTTATATTTATATTTCCGGTAACCCTATCTATACCACCTACGTTAAAATCACCTAAAATTATAAAATTATAGTTTTTTGTGAGTAAAAACGTACACAGCCAGTCACAATAATTAGTAAAATTCGTCAACGGTAAATCTGGTGGGAAGTAGTGCAAGCACAACAATAATGGTTTATTTCCAGGGATTAAAACTTTAATTATAATAACATCAAGTATTTCATCTGGAGGATTTATTACTTCATACGAGTATTCGTTTCTTATTATGATCATACAGCCTCCACCCTTTGTTTTATTTGCTAATGTCAAGTTTCTATCTTTTCGTACGACATTATAATTTTTTGAGAGCTGTACAAAATGTTGGTTTGTTTCTTTTAACCACGTTTCAGTTATGCAATAAAAATCATAGTTAGAGCAGTTTATTTCATCTATAAATAACTTTTCTTTTGTATTTAAACCGTTCACATTTTGATAGAATAGCTGTAAGTACGCCATTTTTGTTGTGTACTAATTTATTCTAGTTTATTTACCTGAATTATTCTTTCCAGCCGGGTCAGTTTCAGCCTCATGACATACAATTTCGTCTTTCAATCGTCCAATAAATCTAGTAAATAGCACTCCATCAGGCCATACATTTGGGTTACAAATAGCATTAAACTCACTTTCTTCTACACTAACATAAAACGAAGAGTAACTGCTATGTTTAGCTCTTAATTGAACACATTTTTTAACACTAATATTAACACTGTCCTTCACAAATGCAATAAGATCCTCACAAGAAACACAAGGGTCAAGTCTCGTTACAAACAGTGCTGCTGTACGAGGGGCTTTTTTGTTTACCTTTAGTTTGTCCGTGATGTTCTTCCCTTGCATAAGAGTATTACGGTTTCTGGAAACGAAGCCTGATTCATTCGTTTGTTTCACTCCTGTCTGTACTTCAGCGTTATTTCGCCTTGGGCGTTTGGTTACTAACTTCCACTCACTACCACTTGTTTCCTGCTGTAATGTGAAAGAAGGCACTTCTCTGACCTTGACATTCATGTTTTCAGAATCGCCTTGTACCTTGTTTTGAACATCGGGTGTTGAGCTGTTGATCACTTCAGCAAATGTTTTCGGTTTGTTGTTAGTTGATAGTAGTTCATTCAATTTAACATTTTCTTGTTTAACAGATATCACTTCTGCCTTCAGTGCATCATATTTTTCACTGATATCACTCAACATAATTAACACCTGACAAAGTTTATTTTTCACTTCCTCACAGCATGTAGAGCAATTCTGTCCATTATTGCTTGAGAAAGAACCTGATTTGTCTAAGTCTTCATTTTCACTTAACTCAGCATCAGAATTCACAGTTTGGTCTCTTTTCCGAGATCGAATATGCTTCGTCACTGTGGGAGTAATGGCTATGTTGTCATCACGGTGCCTTATGCAATTTTGGCACTTATACGTTGATGTACCATTCACCAAGTACATTTCATATTCAGTGCGTCCAAATTTTAAACAATTCTTTACGTGAAATCTATTTTTACATAAACAGCATTCTAATATTAGCTGCTTACCAAAAAATGGCTTGAGACACAATCCACACGTGTCCTCAGTCGGCGCCATAATAATAATAATAATAATAATAATAATAATAATAATAATAATAATAATAATAATAATAATAATAATAATAATAATAATAATAATAATAATAAAACTCTGTAACTTCTGGTTCAGGACTTGTTTCAGTCGGCAATGTTATAGTATTGTTCCAGCTTAGAACATGAATCATAATCTAGGCGATTGAGATTGTTGCTTCCAGCCCAGCCGGGCATGCGTCTGTATGCAATAGACTCTGAAATATGTTTTCGGAGCTATGTTTGAGTTCAGAGTTGGGTTGAGAAATTAACACATCGTGTTCCTGTATTAATAAGGTAAGAGCGCTCACCGTTTATCTACGCCGTTTTTTTAATAATCACGTTTGGTTCAAATGTTTTATTCATGCTCCTGCATATAAGCTGTTCTATGCGCAGAGTTGAGCTCTTTCATGATATTGGCTCTTAACGTTCTATCCTCAAAACCAGTATGAGAGATTGAGAAGAACTGAAAAATCGCGAGATTTGCAAAATCGTGTCCATCTGTGTTTCTGCATTTTTGTTATAATGCATTGTTATTGATAATAATTTGTAGCGAAAATTCCTAGCGTTCCAGCTCACGAAGAGACTGACTGGATACATAGTATATTCACAGCACTATTATCTAGCTTTCTAGACTGATGTCTTCTACCACAAAATTGTAGGAGCAGCCCGAATACGTCACATTGCTAACTCAGCGGTCAAAATTACATGGCATAAAAAAAATTTTGAAACTAATGATTTTTGGTAGGTATCAGAAACAAGAAAAAGAGTTAACATTTATTAAACTTGGTATATTACACAAGAAGCAAATAAATAAACGTTTGTAAAATCACACAGGTCTGCAAGTGCTGTGGTCACTTGTTAATGGAATGCACACATCATCAAGCAAAAGCTCTGTCGCTTGGTACTCCAAAAGATGTTCCACAGAAGCATGTATACTTACAATAGACTTCGACCTTCAATTTGGACCACAGTGTAATCCAGGAGATTGGGTTTGGGACTACCATAAATACAAATAAAATGTGGCCAAAGCAAACACAGATTAGTCTCAGCAAGATAATAATGCCGAAACTGATCCGTATTACAGTTTCGGCAATATTATCTTGTGTCTGACGAAGGCAATGATATGATGCCGAAACTGTAACAGAAATTAGTAATAGTAAGTGTTTGCTTTGGTGATATTTTGATTTTATTCAAGTTATACACAGTTCCAAAGCTAGAATGAACAGTATTCGGTCAGGGGCGTCATTTCAGACTTTACTTGAGGGGGCAAGAGCACCACCGACATAGGACTTTCACGTTTTGTACTAGTATATTAGTAGACAATCGATTAAAGTATATGTATTCCTCAAACTTTTGGGGGCGGGGGCAATTGCCCCCTCCTTCCCCCCTAAATGACGCCCGTGTATTCAGTCACCAGTCCTTCATTTATCCTGTGCAGTAAATACAAGAACATGTTCCCATGCCGCACCTTGCAGCACCATGTTTAAGTGATACTGTGCACATTGTGGTATTAACATGTCATCACGCGTAATACAACCACATTACTTGTAGTTATCATGATAGCAACACATACCAACAACGGAAGAGTAAAGTTGTATCAGAACGTTTGTCTATACCAGATATTTACCCTACCACGAAAGTCACATGTGCTAACAATCTTCGACTAAACGGAGATTCCAGATGCGGAGTGATAAGAAAACGACGTATGTTTGTTTAATTATGTATAGTTTAAAACGGTCATTTTTAGCACCAAAATTATACCAAACATGGACGTACTTAGTTTAATCATGAAATCCGAAACATATTACTTCCGTTGGAGATGGGGCGAAAATTTCCTACGTCAGCATGAACCGTTTAACCCATGAGAAGGCTAAACGACTTAAATAAAGCAAGAGATTGAAGGAAATGTAAAACAAAAATTTAGAAAGAAAATAATGGTGAGGAAATAGTTTGTTAAAAAGAGAAAAAAGAAGAAAATAATTCATATGATAAGCACCCCGGACAAAAAATTAGTCACCCCCGGGCGAGAGCAAGGATGCGTCGGCAAACAGGTACAGATGGCATATTGGTCGAATCACATGTCCAAACGTGCATACACTGCCTCGAGGCGATTAGAGGACATTACTGTGGAGTGACACAGAACCGATCGAAGCGGTATGTGTGCGGCAAGATGGGGAAGAGCGCGGACGTGACGGAGTGGCAAAAAGGGGCAATCGTATTTGGCCATGCCCATGGCTACACAGTGATGGAAGTTGCCGGATTTGTTGGTGTGTCGCGGCGGACTGTACAACATGTCTACGGGAACTGAATGCAATGAACATATGGAGTCGGGTACCTCGCAAAAGGCCACTCCTCACACATGCACATAAAGTTGCTCGTCTGCTGTGGCCCAATAATCATCAAACATGGACAGTAGCAGACTGGCGCCGTGTCATATGGTCTGACGAATCACGATTTTGCCTGTATTCGAATGACACCCGGCGTCGTGTCCACCGACGGCCACATGAAGCATTTCACTCGCAGTGTATGGAAGGTCAGGTGCAGGCCGGGGGTGGGTCTGTCATGTTCAGGGGGTGTTTTTCCTACTATGGGGTGGGCTCACTCATTTAGGTGTCCACGAATATGAACCTCCTGGACGAGTAGGTGTTGTCCTTCAGTCACTTTCTTCGCGATGACTTTGCTATAGACATGCCCATTTTTCAAGACGACAACAGCAGGGTTTACAGAGCTGGACCCATATAGGACTGGTTTGAGGAACACTCAGGTACCCTACCACACCTCGAATGGCCCACAGAATCGCCGGATCTAAACCCAATTGATCATCTGTGGGACCAGTTGAAACAGCGGGTGAATCGTCGACATCAGCATCCCCGACGTTTGGTGGAATTACGTGATCTTATCCTCCGTGAGTAGGTTCAACTGGATGTGGCGGACTTGCAGACACTTGTGGACTCCCTTCCCGACCACATCCAGGTAGTTTTCCAGGCCAGGGGCGGCGCTACACGGTATTAACGTAAGTAACAAGGGGGGTGACTTATTTTTGTCTGGGGTGCTTATTATTGAATTCAAATATAAGGAGCTAAGAAACACATTTTTACTTATCTCTTGGGACATGTAATATCTTGTTGCATATTTCTGTACTATGTATATAATATAACTTATTTTTTCACCAAAAATATTTTCTCTCGTTTTGTTGTAACTTGAAAAGCCTAACTGCAAAGAAATTAGGTTCAGAAACTTAAAAAAAAAAAAAAAAAAAAAAATCGTTGGGACTGTGTTACGTTGTTAATCTTTTTTATGAGTATTTTTTCGTATATCGCATCTGAAACGAAATATGCGTTAAAAAGGAAGTTAAAAAAAGATAAGAAGAAGAAGGTAGATACGGTGGATGGAGGAAATTGTAGTATTTCTGAAATTCTCCTTGAATACTGTTTCCATATTTTCTCTCCAGAGAGCAGTACCATTAGCTACTTTAGAGGAACGATATATATGTGACACAGTTTTCCTGCTATTTCTATAGTACAGCGTTGACTCTCGCGTAGGTGGGAGGGGGAAACTTAGATATTGGATAATACTGGGAGCCCTGATGGTAAAAAGGACTGGGTCATTTCCTTCCTTCCCTCTCTTTTGGAACACTTGACTCCGGAACATCTCCCATACCATCCTTCCATTTTTTACACCAGCTTTTCGGTCGCAACCGATCCCCTACCCAAAATTCTCTTCACACCCTTTTCCCATCATCCTCTCAATTTCGACCTTCCGGGTTGCTCTGCCTTTTCGGGTCAGGGTGAGGGGGGGACGAGTTTGCTTGCTTGTGCACGATTCGAGCGTTTGAAACTGACTTCATTTCCATCCTATGCTGGCAATCCCAAACCACATATGTATATATGAAGTCGTCTATTCTGAACAGTACCAATAATAACAGAGAAAATGCATTATTTTTTTTAAAATGTTGTCCAAGAGAATAGAACGCATTATTATGTAAATAATCTGTGTAGGTGGTGCATTAAGAGCAAATTGCCTTGAATGCAAGATAAATTGGTTCTGTTTACACAGACCTGTTTAACTGTAACGTTAGAGATTTCGTATTGTTTATGGTTGCTTCAAATGAATTGCAGATATGTACGGAGTTACGTAGTAACTTATAATATGTTACTTTGCTAATCCGATATTAAGCAGTGCTTGAATTTCTATTGATCGATCGCTGTAGTATCTTACGAGAGCCAGTTTTAAGTGCCATGTTCATTGCTTAGTTTAGGTACTTAGTTGGTTGTGGTTGCTCTAGAAGTTCGTGTATGTTTCACAGAGATTAGCCTTCCGCTTTGAAATATTTTGTATTATTATTATTATTATTATTATTATTATTATTATTATTATTATTATTATTATTATTATTATTATTATTATTATTACTATTATTCAGGGTTTTTAAATCTAGATAAGCTCTCCGTGAGTGTGTGTTTTTATATATTTTTGCTTGAGATAATTTATTATATATAACCGTAATTCTGCTCGTCGTACTATATGAATGTAAAAATTGGTCGCTGAGATGCAGAGAAGAACAGTCAGGGATTTTTTTAACAAACGGGGTAATTTAGAATACTACACGACGTTGAACTTCACATTAGCTACAGATCACCGAATATCGTGTGGATAATGAGGTCCAGATGTCTAAAATGGGTAGGACCCATCGCCTGTATGGGTAATACTTGCGGGATGCGTAGATTTCTAATAGGGTAGCATAAGAGAAGGAGATCTGTGGACAAACTGAGTAGGTGAGAGAGTAATCTTCGGGATAAAGAAGATCTTAAGAGTGTGGCTAATCACAATTCGTAGTGGATAGGCTTACCAGTAGAATCTAATGGACAAGTTTTATTTCTGTGACGATGAACCTTTGGTGCCTCAAGCAAAAGTGTTAATTTTTTGATTTGAAAATTAGAACAGGACAGAGGATTTTTGAAAATTTGAGTGGTGCTCCATTTAATAATTGAATATCTAAAAGTCATCAATTCAATGGTTCGTATGATGTTAATAGTTACAACATGAGTTATATAAAATACATACAAGATACAAGATTATATTTGTTTACAAATATTTCAAACACAAATCTTAGTCCATTTTATACTGAAACCACGCAACAGATGTTTCTCAAAATCAGAAATAACAATATTCGACGGTAAATTATTGCACAACTTTAAATACAAAGAATGTACAATTGAAAGCTTAGGCGAAGCATATGTTATTAACGAATGAGTACGTGTAAGGTGAGAAGAGAGCTGAAACCCAAACTTCGGAGTCAATTTTTCTATTCATAATTTTGTGAAGAAAGTACAAATCTGCCGCCATGCGTCGTGTGTGTATGGAATCTTGAGTATTAAGTTGATGATATTGTGTTGGTTATACCTGAACTCTATCCATCCAGTAATTTGCATTATGTAAATATACGTATATACGCTATTATTATTTCAAACACATACAAGATACGAGATTATATAATACCTGAACTACTTCCATCTAATATTTTATAACAGGTATGTGCAAGTTGGAACAGGGGGTGGGCCAATCACAGAGGATTTACTGGCGTTGAGGGCCGTACGAGACAATGTATAACATTTTCATAAGAATCGAATGGCCATATATAATGGAGAAACTTATTCAAAGTACACTAACATAACAAACTGTTATAAATGTACCAAAATATTTATTTACTAAAGAAAGGCAGAAAAAATATTTATTTATCATTTTAGTGGGAAATTTGATTCTTCACGTTTTGAACTAGGCTCTCAATATTCCGTGGATGTTCTAACGTGGATGATATTTTCCAAGGTGGACATCAGTTATCCAGGAAATGTTTTCAGTTCGGTTTATGATTATGTAAGAAGTATATTTTCAATTAGAGGTCAGGCGGACCGAATGAAAGGGTTCAGTGGGCCGGGACCATGGTTGTTCTATATGATATTGATAGATAATATATTGTTATATGAAGTACTCACCAAAATTGTATGATGTTTGAGCATCATCCATCGAATTATCTTTTGAACTTTAAATCTTTAATGTAGTAATACGAGTTGAACTGGAAGAATCTGTGAAAAGCATATTGACTCTCATTTTCTCAGATCGGGTTATCAACTCTAGGAAGAGTCCTAGGATTTGCCGAAGTTCAACATTGGATTAGTTTTCGCTCACTGTAATAGTTATGAGCTCCAGAAAGATGAGATTTTAAACATAAATTGTCATATCTTCAGGATTTAAGTTCACTTCTACTGAGTGAAATACACTTCAGAATAGTTTCACACAAGAAAGAAATTTTCTTGGCTCCAAATCCGATTTCAGCTGCCCATTCTATTTAATGAAGACAAAAGCCGCCATTTTATTTGCATATCTTGCAGTGCAAAATGGGAAAGTGAAACCCTTAAATTGTTCAGTAAAGTTCAAATTTTGTTAGATCTTGGTAGTAACAAAGGAAATGTATTGACTTTAGAAGATGTGTTTAAATGATAAAAGAACGAGATGAACAAAGGAGCTAAACTGGGTAAAGTGAATAATCATGCCATATCTTCAGAACTACACACACATACACATAACTACGTTGAGAACTTTATGTGTCTAAAATCCCAATCTCCCTTCTTGCTTTAATACTGTAGCTCATTGTGTGCCGATATCAGAATACGGAGTGTCACTTGAAAGTTCAGTTGAGTAGATAAAACAGGCATAATAGAATCACATGGTTCATTAGCTAAGCACAAAACGTTTCTCGACGCCTTCTCTCTCTTTATCTTCATCTCATGGGAAAGGAGACATAATTATAGTGATGATTGGCGCCGCTCTTTTTAGTCATGTGTTTTAATCCCTTTTCTCCCCAAGACACACTTTATTCCGCTAGTAAAAGCTCTTAACGAAATTCACCCAGGAAGAGGAGAGAAGATAGAGATTGGCCTCCTTTCTCTATGGTTATATATATATATATATATATATATATATATATATATATATATATGTGTGTGTGTGTGTGTGTGTGTGTGTAAGAAAGAGAATATATGTGCGGCATGTTCTACTGGAATCAAGGTTGCCAGTGAATACAGGAAAATGAATCGTGATGAATGGATGGTGAATGAATGGTGATCTTTAACTACAGGATAAGACTGACATATTTGTGAATATGATAAGCTAAAGCAACTATTTTCAAACAGTGTGTCCCAACACACTAGTGGGCCGCGATGGAACTACTGATGTGCTAGGAGAAAGTTAGGATATTGATACTAATTAATGATACAGATCCCCATTAAGGAGTAATCATTCATTCATTTTTTTTTTTAAATAACATTTTCTGTTTTGAATTGCATTTCTTTTGTACATACACACTGTAATGTTTTTTTTTAATAATCAAAAACATAACGTAACCTGGTATTAGCTACATTTATAAAGATATGTTATACGATGTTAAATTCCATAGTGTGCCAAAAAATGAAAAAAGATTGAAAAACACATAGCTGGAGAAAGGACAGTAAAACTCAATAGCAGTACTTAAAAATTCGTTTCTTTCATTGTCAATGCACATTTTTTTTTCTTTCTTTAAGGCTACATGTTATTTAATTTTTCTGATTATTTCAAGATGATGTCTTCGAATATACTGACTTCCCGATTTCGAAATGGATTTTTTTTTTTAACAGCAGTTTTGTAACCTTTGTTTTCTATCTGAGGATTCTCCCTTCACTGTAATCTTCAGGTCTTAGAGTAACACGCATCATTAACAATACCTAACTGAAGAAACTGGAATATTCAATGCAGAAGTTAAAGAAAAAAGGTATAAAAATGTAAATTTAATCCAATAGGAATTGTCACTCATTTCCCTTAGATCAGTGTTTATATCCTACCGTGGGCTTGGCCCATTCGATTCTTTTTTAAGTTTCCCAATTTTAGCTCTGTATATATACTCTATGAGTACTTTAGTTTTCATGAAACTGGTGTATCCTATATCTCTTTAATTGATCTAACAACAATAACTGTTTGCCTTTGAAATAACGAATGGTTGTAAGAATTATTATCCTAACAAAGAATCAGTGTTGAGTAACTTTACCGGTACAAATAATTGCTTACTATTTAAATAAAACCAGTTGAAAATGCTCCAAGAGCATTGCCAAAACGAACTCAAAAAGAATGAAGAGATGAAGCAGGAAGAATAATTGTCATTGTTCCTAGATGTAAAAGTAAATCTTTTTATCCGCACCTTCTTCTCTTTCTCGCAAAAATTAGCAAAATATCATCTCTCTATGACTTACAGTTCTCGAGATATGGCTGCTTAAATATCTAGAAATTCGAACTTTTTTGGTCAATATCTGGGGAACGGTGGCCAGTTGGCCAGTAGACAGTTAATCAGGGCCACCGTTTACTATTTGGTACCAAAATATTTACCACCCTCTTAGGTATTGATCAACATCAATATCATCTCCCTACAACTTGTAGTTTCCTAGCTATGCCTTCTTAAATATCTAGAAATTGGCCATTTTTTGGCCAATATCACGGGAACGGTAAGTCGTAGAGAGATATTGGAGTTAATCAATACCTAAGAGGATGGTAAACATTTTGGTACCGATATTAATTGGTGACCACTGGCCATTGGCCAAAACAGTGGCCAGTGGCCACCGGTTACTATTTGATACAAAAATATTTACCATCCTTTTAAATATTGATCAACAATAATATGACCTCTCTATGACTTACGGTTCCCGAGATATAGCTCCTTAAATCTTTGGAAGTCGGTCATTTTTTGACCAATATCTCGGGAACAGTAAGAGTGACGCGAAAAATTTAATGACTTTATCTGATAGTTTTTGATGCACTATTGAATGCAGAGCTCAAAAATGAGAAAAATCACAAATAACAGACAGACGGACAGGCAGATACACAGACATAGAGAATTCAGTAACGAACTTTTTAAGTTCGTTGAAAATAAGTTTTTCAATAATTATTTGAACAACAAATAATTGTTTACTGCTTAAATAAAGAACAAAATGTTTATGTAAGTATTTCAACAACAAATAATGGTTTACCATTTAAATAGGCGTTGGGATGCTATTATAAATATGACATGGGAAAACCCAATAATAATACTCCAGTTGATATGATTAATTATTGTCTTATATCGTGAAAAAATAATTATTGAAGTTTGTGAATGTATGTTATATTAATTTGTAGTTGGAGGTACTGATCTTCTGTGATCAGTTATATGTTGTAACTATATAAGAATTGATGTGTAGTTGATTATTTGTGGTCTACCATGAAGGGAGTTGTATTTACTTCGGTCCTTTTGTTAGACTTAATGATTTTGGTCTAATTACTTGACAGTTTTACTCAAGCTGTGATATTGAAAAAGGTACTTGTAAATTATTCATTGTAGCTTTGGAAAATTCAAGATTACTAATAAAATTCCAACTGACCAAAGCAGTATATATATTTTAAAATTATATATTTGTGTTACAGTTTCGTCTATGCAACATAGCCTTCCTTAGACATATTATGTGTCTGAGGAATGTGCCTTCCTCAGACACATTACCTTTTTCAAGATAATGTGTCTGAGGAAGGCTATGTTACATAGGCAAAACTGTAACACAAATATATAATTTTAAAATATATATATACTGCTTTGGTCAGTTGAAGTTTTATTAGTAATCTTGAAAAAGGTACTATTTCACTAGTAGCTATGATAGATTCAGTGGCCTTTGATTTAGTAGTGGAGTTAGCTACCTTCCATTTTGGAATACCCAACAATAGACAGTCATTTACTTAATCTGGCGACTATGGTACGAAGTCACAGTTTGATTTAGTAGTGTATCTATCTCCTTTGCTTGAATACCTAACAATATGAAGATATTTACTTTTGCTGATGACTGTACTATAGAATTTCAGTTTGATTTAGTAGTGAATCTATCTTTCTTTCTTGAACACTCAGCAATAGCCGACATTCGCTTTGCTGACAATTATGTTACAAAGAACCTCTATTTGATTTACTGTAGTAATGGATCTATCTCCCTTCCTTGAATACCCAACAAATGACAGGCGTTTACTTTTGCTGGGAATTATACTACAAAGCCATGGTTTGATTAGTACTGGATCTGTCTCCTTTCCTTGAATGGCTAATAGTAGGCAGGCATTTACTGTTGCTGGCAAGCGCTACAAAACCTCAATTTCATTTAGTAGTGGATCTATCTGCTTTTCTTGAATACTTGACAATAGGCAGGCGTTTACTTCTGCTGGTGACCACCTCTTAAGCCTCAATTTGATTTAGTATTGAATCTGTTTCCTTTTCTTTAATACCTAACAATAGGTAAGCATTTCCTTTGGTTGCAATTACACTACAAAGCCTCATTTTGATTTAGTAGTGGATCTACCTCTTTTTCTGGAATACCTAATAATACACAGGCATTTACTTTTACTGGCTATTTTACTATAAAGCCTCAATTTGATTTAGTAATCTACCTCATTTTCTTGAGTACCTAACAATAGACAGGCGTTCACTTTTGCTGGCAAAATATACTGTCAAGTATCAATTTAATTTAGTAATATTCTGCCTCGTTTTCTTGAGTACCTAACAATAGATAGGCGTTTACTTTTGCTGGCAACTATACTGTCAAACCTTAATTTAATTTAGTAGTGGATCAGTTTCCTTTTCTTGAATATCCAACAATAGACGGGCATTTACTTCTGCTGGCGATTATACCACAAAACCTTAATTTGATTCAGTAATGGATCTATGTCTCTTTCTTCGATACCCAACAGTATTTTCGCTGACGAAGTTAAAATGCTTCGGCAAGTTTTTTCTCCTTACTTTTCCTAATGCAAATTCTCTTTTATTTATAAAATATTGGCTCTTTTTTTACAATGTTATTTGATGGGTTAAAATTACAATTACCACCACCAAAAAAAAAAAAAAAAAAATGTTCTGTTCTCCTCTGCCATTCCTAATGTTCTATTCGTACTTTTGGCAAGAATCCTTTACGAAAATGGTGGAACTTATGCTATATCATTCTAGTTTTTTTTTTTCGTACAAAAAATTACTAGAAACTTTGATAGGGTGAAAAAAAAACAAGAAAGAAGCGAAATTGTAAATCATTGTTATTCGCATGCGCACTTTTGGCGTGTTTTTTGAGCCGTTCGCTGTACACGCCATTAATTTTATGTGTTTCTACATCCGGAATAAATAAAATAGATTTATTGCCTTCATTCCCTCTTCCTTAAAGTATTATCTAGAAATTTGCTCTTTTTCTGTTAGCCAAAATTTTTTGTTGGTATATCGCGAATAACAATTCAAAATCTCGGTGATTCGAGCAAATGAAAAAGTGCTTTTATCACATCCTTATTTAATAGCTAATTTCAATGTAATAGTCATTAGGTTAAAATTGACTGTCTTTAACGATGCAGTGATGAAATGTAAATTATTTATTTTACGTTAAGCATACAGTCTGGCGTTTATGACATTTCTCTCCGAAAATTATATCTATGCAATGTTTACTAACGCTATATGTAAAGAATGTTGAAGTAACATTTTTCATGCTAAAAGAGATATGAAGTTCTGTGTTAGTTTAACTTCTTTGCCTTTCTTTGGCGTGAATACGTTAGTATTACCCACGAAACGAGACAAGATTTCTCATCTCGTCTCGTCTCGCTTCTCGAAGAATTCATTCTCGTCTCGTCTCGTTTTGTAAGTTTATGTAGTTGACTCGATTTGATTTTCGAATTGGAACTGGGATGGTTTTTATCATTTCACTTTGACGGTGCAGCTTAGGGGTGGGGATGTTTCGAAAATGACCGATCGAATCTATAGTTTTCGGGGTTGCTGAGATCAACAATGACACTTCCGATGCCGTTTAAATAATCCAAATCCAGCCCCACAACTTAGAGGTGAGGATATATATAGGATGTTTCATGCAACGTTCTTATAGAGGAGGTTTGGCTACGGGCATATAATTTGAAGTACTTTCCAACTACCTCTATAAAAATTGTTGTGGAAGTACCACAGGATTCTGAAACATGAATATTTGGATAGGGCACATACTAGTTCCTATTCGACCCGACTATGGTAGGTCCCGTTGTTTCGGAGCTGTGGACCTTCAAAATTCATTTTTTTTTCATGTTTTCGACAGCCTATAACTCCGAAAGGAAGCATTTGTGCACCCAGGTTGGTCTATACTTTTTGTCTTATCTTGGGTCAAGAATCACCTCTCAAACGTTGTCGGCGTCGTTTTAAAACAGCCTGTATATATAAATATGATCAAAAATGACCGATATTAGTGTCGAATCCGTAGTTTCTGGTGTCGCTGTGGTGAACAGTGTCACTTCCGATGCCGTTTAAATCCAAATTCAGTCCCGTATCTTGAGGGAAAGGGAGGGGAAGATGTAAAAAATGATCAAAAATGACCGATATTAGTTGAATCCATAGTTTTCGGGGTCGCTGTGATGAACAGTGACACTTCTGATGCCGCTTAAATCCAAATTCAGGCCCGTAACTTGAGGGAGGGGGAGTTGAAGATATATAAAATGATCAAAAATGACCTATATTAGTGTTGAATCCATAGTTTTCGGGGTTTCTGTGATGAACAGTGACACTTCCGATGCCATTTAACGTCCAAATTCAGTCCTTTATGTCCCAAATAAAATGTATTCTCCCGTGTGAAGGACGGGTAGTCTGCTAGTTTTATATAAGTTAATCACAACTTTGTGCTGCTATATATCATTAATCATACTGAGTACTGTCTGTCGTTTCGCTAGCGTCATAATGGAAAGTTTAAACAGGGTGTACTTTAAAGTATCAGAATATACTTTAGTATCTTAATAGGTGGCGTTTTTATTGTATAGTCAACTTTTAGGTTCACAACGAATTTTGTTCTCGATTTTCTCGAAAACTGTGCTTGAGGATTTACACTCACTCATATAAATTTTGTTCAGTTCAGTAAAATGTATTGATTGGTGTATGTCTCATCTATGGACATTAAGTAATATGCTAAAAATATTGTGCAAATATTTCAGACATAATTTATTTATTTATTTATTTATGGCACTTCTTCATAATGTTAATGTAATATTACGAAATATGTTTCAGAAGGGAATATAATAGTGATGTTGGAACGAGTGGTTTTCGTTCGCGGTTTAAAATGAATGAACTGTTAGCTCGGAGGTCTGTGGTATGTTGATGGTCGTGTACCATTCGTTTGATGCTTTTGGGTATATTCAGCTCTCTCTCTCGAGTCTCCACACACACACACACACACACACATAGCTATGCACTATTGTCCCTGCTGTTTTAGAAAAAAGAAAATAGTACTGGAAGTTTGTACAGCCTTTGGCGTTAGTGCTTTTTTACCCTTCTGTGTCCTCGAGCCTTTTAATTGTATTTGAAAAGATTGTGTTAGTTAGTACTCTACGTAATTTACACCCCTTCCTCCCTTCTCCCCGAAAAAAAGGTGGAACAAAATTTCCTATACTGACAAAATTTTAATGTTTAAATGGTAAACAAGTTCGTGTGTTAATTTCGTAGACCACTATTATACACAATATATACTTAATAATCACTCGTATATTTGTGGTAAAACGTTAATCTTTCTGAAGTAACTGATACAAAAATTTATTACTAAATTTACTTTTAAAGCAATACATTTTGGTTTGAAGAGCACGTAATTTATACACATGGTAATTACAGAGGCGGCTCGTGGCTAAATAAATAGGTGAGGCACAGAAAACCGGATCGTAGTGTTCATTGGCGATGAAATTGGCTCTTCTCCCACCCCCGTTGCAGGATTTTCCCTGACTTTCGGGATGTTAATAAGCTAATAAGCATAGTATGAAACCAATCACTTGAGGAGGATACAAACTCGAGGTTTCCCACGTTGTATAGGCGTTATTGACGCCACTGTCAATGTTATATCTGCAGAAAACAAAGTGGTGTTCGTTAATCTATATCTCCTTATATGTTGTTACAAAAATAACATTGCTTTTAAGATAACGATCGTCAGGTTAGAATCTTTTTTTTTTTTTTTTCCTCAAAGTTGAATCACTGTCATAGGCGCAAATCTGTCTTCAATATTGGGGGGACGGGTAAGACGGTTCCGGCCATTTTTTTTAAGCGCTGTTCAAAATATTTATTAAGTTGAAAATCAATACTGTGAAGGATCAGGGGAGCAGAGTTGTCTTCAACATTGAGAGGTGGGCAGATTTGTGGCTTATTCTCGGGGGTGGGGGGGGCATCAATTTCATGTCACTTCCTTTGTGGCAGTCGGAAACAAACCATCACATTTCTCCCCCAAAAATACATTTCAAATCGGATTACTGGGGGACAATCCCCCTATTCCAAGATTGAGGGAACATGTTCTTTAGCTATGCACACATTTATCAGAATGTTTGGTTGTTTCTGTCAACTATTTACGTTATTTGTTCAATCATGTGAAGTCAAATCGGGCCAATATAAGAAATTAGCCTGCAACTAAACATGGAATCTAGGTCATGCAGAGCCAAAGGCGAGATAGCTAACCATTTAACCGTGAAGTAGCCCGCTGTATGATGTAGACCGATGCTACATCGGATAACTGGAAACTCGGATAGGAGATGCCGCTGTAGTCACTTCGGTTTCAAAATTAGGAATATATTTAAAATTTCACTAATTTATTACACATGATGTAAAGAATGTTTTTAATAATTTATTCATGTATATGTAACAAATGTAACTTACCTTCATTTTTTCTTTATTATAGGTGTATTATTACATTGTGGATTCACCTAGAAATGAGGGGAAGGACTATTTCGAGATAAATCAACAAACGGGTGAAGTATTCACGAAAGTGGTTTTCGATCGAGAGAAGCAAGGTGCATACGCTTTGGAAGTCGAAGCTCGAGATGGTGCTCCATCAGCGCGGCCCAATGGTGATGGGAAACCCAATTCAGGTAAGTACTAATGTTTTATTTTTCAGTGTTTCTTCCAGACCTATTTTTTCGGGGGGGGGGGGCACTGCATCCTCGGAGCTCTGAGAGTGCCCCCCTCGGAGCAGACCAAAATAATATAACAATAAATAGAATAGTATCAGCAGTGCCCCGCACCTCGTATATTGTTTCTGAAAGAAACACTGGTTATTTTATATGCAGAAGGATCAAAATATGTATAGACACGTTATGGAAGTAATACACAATTTAAATATCTCAAAAAATGGTGCTAATTATACGAATGCCAGAACCAGCAGATTTTCAAAACAGTCAGACAAAAACGAATTTCCTAGGGGTCCCGGGTTCGATCCCAGCCCCCGCCAAGTGAACTTTGTGGTGGACAAACACCGTGTGCGTGGGTTTTTCTCGGGGTACTCCCGTTTCCTCCCACTTTCTTCATTCCACCATTTCATTCATTACTCATCATCACCGTCTCCTTTAGCCTAACCGGCATAACCGTGGGACGTAAAACTCAAAGATTTCATTTCATTTTCATTTCAAAAACGAATTTATGTTTGTCGTTCGAGTAATTCAAGGTAGCATGAATGCACACACACTTTATTATTATTATTAAGTCGCTGCTGTCTTCGTATCTTTTTCTACATTAATTGTTTCAGAATTGTCTTGCATTTGTTCAAATACAATAATGGCATCATCGTTTATTCTTGCCTCTGTTACAAGCCCGTAGTCAGAACACTGAAACAGGGTCTGAAATCATTTTGGGGAGGGTAACTTCATATTACATTTATTCATACGTTTCATCAAACAGCTGAACGTTCCTAAACAACTGAGCCAACTGTGGCCAGCCCCTAGCAATGGGCCTCTTCAATCATTCAAAAGATTGAAAAAAATAGTAAGTTGACGCTGTTATTCATTCAGCTACGTTTTTTCTTTTTTGTGTGCGTTTCATTTTAAATGTACATGCATTTTTGAGCCTTCTGTATGTTCAAATATCATATTTTAAAGTGTAGAATGTAAAATGATTGATTTGGTTAATTTTCTGTATATATCATACATTGGAGCTGGCAACATTGATGAACTTAAATCAAGACTAGGAAAATTGCTTTGTGATTCGGACCTGAAAGACAATAACAGTCTTCAGCAACAGGTAAAAGAAGAAGAAAAAAAACTTTTATTTACTTTCTTTTGTTGACTCTGAAAACATCGCACAAAGAAACACAAAGAAGGTGTAGAAATTTCAGAGTGAAAATCTCCGTTTAATTTTCGTCTTTGAGATAAGCGTAGACAAAAAATCAAATATTTATCGAACGCAGAAATATTTGAGTCAATATCTCACAAAGTCGACACTGTTACTCGGGTGTTTGTCCTCTTCAATTACAAGCAATCGTTAACATGTTCTATCAGGAAGAAATAATGAAAAAGTATCACTATAATCGAAAGAAGGAACATAAGCAGGTCAGTATTTAGGCATTTTGCGCTCCTGGGTTTAAAATAATTTTGAGCCTATCTCTTCTCCTCTTGCACGGACTAAGCAATAGACTTTTAGAACCAGTAACGTCATAACGATAAAACACGCTACATAGTAGCAACATAGTTCTTAGTCTAGATGACTTAAATTTCTCTCTAGTGGACGACCTCATTTTTCCGCATAGCATAATTCAATCTCAGTGTCTTACAATATGTGGCCCCTGGAAATTTGCTGCCCTGAACTCGACTCGTGAGTATAAGTATTAACATAATTCTGTAGTATGTTGCTATTAGTAAAATGTAGATTCCTTTCTGGCTTCGAATACTTTTAATATATTACATCTTATACGAAATAGGATAATCATCCTTAGGCATATCGAGACTTCGGTATCAGTTAAACAGAAATAAATTCAACTTAAATCAAGTTCTTGTCACTTTGAATACACGAAAGGGGGAAAAAAAATGAATTGAAATCTTCGAGTTTTACTCCCACGGTTATGGCGGCTAGGAGACGGTAATGATGCGAAATGAATAAAAATGATGGAATGAAGAAGGTGAGAGGCAACGGGAGAACCCCGAGAAAACCCACGCATACGGTGTTATTCCACCACAAAGCTCACTTGGCGCGAGCGGGGTTCGAACCAGGGACCCCACATATCAGAGGCGAACACTCTAGCACTGAGCCACCGCATCCCTGACACGAAAAGAAAGTAGCGAACTGAATCCCGTATATCTATCTCGAGAGATCAATTGACGTTTCTATCTGTAAATAACAGAAACAAAAATGGTCTAAAAAAAAAAAAGAGAGAAAAGAAAATTTGTAAGAATAATATCTGAGAATGAGAATAATGCTAACATCTAGGTAAATAAAGAACAAGATTCTGAGAATGAAGAAAGCGAAATAATAATCTAAAGGCAAAGGCGTCTTACAGAATAAAGTCAAAAGAAGTTTGATTGTGAGGGTGACAAAGAATCTGAAGGTAAAGAAGTGGCAAAAATATTGGGAATGATAAAAAAAATATGCCATCAAAGTAATGATTGCTTGTGATTGTAGTGTCTTAAAAAAAGGGGAGAAAAAGAAACGTGTAAGTGTAATATCTGAGGTAGAGAGCAAAACTGAAATCTAAGGGTGAATATAAAGTGAAGGCAAAATCAGAATCTGAAGGTGAAGACGTATGAAATAATGAAATTCCAAAGAAATCTGGTTGTGAGGTTAGTAATGGTAAAAATTTGGGAGTGAAGGGATTCGTAACAACAAGAATAAGGCCTAAAACTGTGTGAGTCACGATAAGTAACGATGAGAGGAAGAAAAATAAAATAAATAAAATAGGTGAATGCATGCCAGATACACGTGTAATATTACTAACAACGTGTATTGAAATATGAGAAAAATACCAGTATCTGTGTGGATTTAGGCGGGAGATAAGATCCTAAAGCAGTGTGAGAATTTGAGGATGAAGGTTAATGAACATTAAAGTAAGATAGAAATATAAACATTAGCATAAAAACAGATATAGCTGAAGACGAGGATGAAACAAGTGTATCAGGGTATAGACAGGGCCGGAATAAGGGGGCTTAGGGCAGCTATAACCCCGGGCCTGCAGGTGGACAAGGGCTTCCACTCTGATCAAGATCTCAACTGGGTATCAAAAAAGAATCATGAAGATACAATCATCATAAAGTAAAATATGACCAAAAATACAGACGTGTTCAACTTATTAGACTCAACATTCAGTTTCTGAATATTTTACTGTTCTTACAATATTGCATGAGAAAATACGTTCGAACTTAGTCCAAATTGCTGCTTTGTAACTCTGTCCTAATTTCTAGTGGGTGTGGCGTATGCTTTTCAATATCAATAAAACAAATGCATACGTAACATTCAAATATAATTACTATAAAGTGTGTATATCCAAATTGGAAATAAAAATGGAATGGAATAATTACAAGAAAATTATCTCTCACACAAA
Source organism: Thermobia domestica (assembly GCF_964235325.1). Lineage (NCBI taxonomy): Eukaryota > Metazoa > Arthropoda > Insecta > Zygentoma > Lepismatidae > Thermobia > Thermobia domestica. The sequence continues at coordinate 80,903,655 of NC_137454.1, read as the reverse complement.
GAATAATATTTCTTATGAAATTCCTTATTCTTTATTATGTCTTTTATCCTTTGTGGTATCCTATGTACGAGTTTAGCACATTTTGCCTTCAATTCAGCATCCTGAAACCACAAATTGTTGATCTCCTTTATCAATTGAAGTTTGGTTCTAATGTGCTTCTTCTCTAGCTTTTCTTTCATGAAGCTCCAAAAAATTTCAATCGGGTTCATATCAGGACTAGTGCCTGGCCACGGGATCCAATCTTTTTAGTTTTTTGATACCTCTTAGCGATAGTTTTGGTTTTCGCCCACACTTCCCAACCGTATTTTGGCTCTTGTGCATTTCAACAGAGATTCTACTCACAGACTTTTGTTCTATCTCAACTCTCCTAGCAATGTATTGCCGTGTATATATATATATCTTATTTCCACCAGAAGTATTTTGTTAAGTTTCATTTTACGCGGAGAAAGATCTTTTGCTTCTCTCATTATGCTGCAATTACAGGACTACACAGAATGAAAGATTGATACACGAAACACGTCACGATCATTTTAAACTGGCCCATTCGAAGTGTTGAACGCAGTCGTTAACTTCTTACGACAGCAACCATAACACTTCAGACTTTAACTTGTTGATAGTAACCACAATTGCTATACAACTGAAACATCACTTATTACCCCCTCCCCCTCTCACTAATACAGCCTGCTGTTCAACAGTGATATCACCACTGCAACTCTGTACAGTAAACAAATGTAGGAACCTGTATTGATGGATTAACCATTAAATTAAATGTTCTAGAACTCTGAAATTAGGACTCCTACATCAATTTTGAATTTTTCGAGCGTGTCTCTAATAATTTGAACACGTCTGTATGAAACTTATTACCTTAACTATCCTACTGTACTTTGACAGAAATGTATTAGGTGAAGATACCAAGGGCCACTTTTTTTTTTTTTTTGACCCGGACCTCCAGATGTGTTAATCCAGCCCTGAGTATAGATAATGATAAGAGTATAAGTTGGATAGAAAGACGAATGAAATTAGAGTAAAATAATATGCAGGGTCTAAATATTTGTCAGAATAAAATGCATATCAAAACAAGACACGATGGGAAGCTTTATAGAAACTGGTTATGTGCCACCTATAATAATGGAATATACAACGACTCACCAAAGGTAGTCGTCAACCCTGGTTCGGCTAATAATATAAGTATATCTTTTAGTGACAGTAATCGTTTACACCTTAAAATATCTTCCGTAATTATATCCACTAGTATTATCACCTTTTCTACTGAAATTACAAGTCCATGATAAGTATTAGATAATTTATTCGTTGATTATCTTTTAACGTATATTCACACAAACTGTCTTGCAATCATACATGTTAATTATGTATCTATAAACAACTACATAGCAACCAACTATACAATAATGTATATTTCTTATATCTTAAAAACATTCTTCTTTTGTTATTTTTTTAAGTAACATTATATCAGGTATAGTGCTTGTGTAGAAGCACTTTCTGCCCAAGATACAGGTAATTATTAACCGATGCAAAGTATCTCGTTGTATAAAATGTCGCCCGATGATGGGACTAGATATAAAAGTTACAAGCGAGCTTGGCTTTTATATTTAAGAACCACTGGTCCGTTTATAATAATGGTATTCTATTAATTGTGTCCTTTACATTTTGATCGTCCCTCGTGTATAACTTCATTAAGTTTCCTTCATATAAATACATTTATAATAAGTCTTTTATTTCATTAATATTTATCTTTTATTATAAAAACGTCGTCGCTTACTAATATAATCAACGAAGGGTGCGAAATCAAAAAAATGTAAGAGATAATTACATTTTAAAACACATTACAATGATCAACAGTTTCAATCATTATTAAAAACGGTGATGTTAAAAAAAATTGTTTGATCTTTCCAGGGCGCATTATATAACAACTACGTTAGATGATATTTTTAATGTATACATCGTATCAATGAGGCGTCAGAATATAGAAGAATCTTATTCGAGTAACATATAAGGTGGCGCATGTAGACAGTCGTCTGATAATTAGCTTAATAGAATGAACCTTATACTTAACATAATCTTTGACAATTAAGTTTCAACACAAATCAATATAATATAAATAACCTTTGCTTTTAATCAATTATGAATCGAACTATAATTCTTCACATTAACAAGAAAGAATTAAAATCATTTGAAAATTATCATTTATTGAAACAGAAGTAATAAAGTATCTACGGGTCCATTACCTACTCCTTTAATGTGTTGTACTTCAAAGTCATAAGGGTTGTTTTCATTATTGACATTAACACATAAATTTGAAGATAAATGTTCATAAGAATCTATAACTGATATGGGTTTAACCCTCACTACATCAACTGCAGTCAGTTTAAATTAGTACTTGCATATGATTCTAATAAAGTACATTGTACTGCACAATCGTGATTATGTTCCGCATTATTTTGTACATGAATTGCGTCATTGTTTTGATTTTGATACGAAGTGCTATCTCTTGAATTACGATTACGTCTATCCATGTAGTTTACTGTATTTCTGGAATTTCGCCATGTATTTCGACTGTTTTTGAGTCTACTTCGATTAAGTGATCTGACATAATTATTGTCACGATTGGTTAGGTTAGGTGGATTCCCATCATATCTTTGCCTATTTTGATCGTTCTGATTCTTTAAATTTGCTCGATTTAGGTTATGTTCCGTATTGTTCACATTACGGATATTTAGATTCCGAACAGGTACAAGGTGATCTGAATTGTTTTTAATTTTACCTATTCCCGCTTGATGATTCAGTGCCTGGTATTGAGTTTCATAACATTGGACAAGCATTAATAGGTGATTAAAACTCATGCATTGCGTAGAAAACAGGATTTGTTGTAATTTAAACGGTAGTAGATTTCGAATAGATGCAATCACTCTAGATTCCGATTGCAGTGGATTTACGACTTTTAATTCGTTATACGTATTTACAACAAAATCAACAACAGATTTGTGCAAGCGAGGATTAAAAGGTTGGTTTCTAATCGTGGCATCTCTGTTTGCAAGTAAAAAGTCGTTTTCGTAATTTGCAATCAGCGCGGCTTTGAATTCCTCATATGTATTGACATGATCCCGTACTGCTTTAAACCATAAAGAACATGGTGGGAGTAATAAATGAGGGATTAGTTTCATATATTGAGATTTATCTATACACATTATACTACATTCATCCTGAAATTTTTCTAGGAAAGAAGTAGCATTTTCATTACATTTACCACTAAACTTACTCATAGCACGTATTTCGCTCATCTTTACACTTAACTTTACATTCCTTTCACCATTTCGTGTTCGCGTTGAGTGACAATTTCTACCTACTGCGTTATGCGTGGTTCCACCATCTCTTTTCCGCCCATCTGTATTCCTTGGATGAATTCTTTCCAAAATAATGTCCTCATCGGATGGATTACTTGAAGAAGAGATAACGTAAGGTCCACGTTGATCTGCTGCGGGTGAATGCGAGGTCATCTCTTGTGAACAAGGGAACTCCAAACGATCATTAACCATGTTGTTGTGGTATGCATTGTCCTTAATCTGTAACGTCCTAATTTCCTCTTGTAAGGTAGATATCAATTGAGTATTTGCACGTATTTGGTTAGAATTATCTGTGACCTGAATCTTTTGCTGACGAACAGAAGATTCTATTACTTCCAAATCCTTTTTTACACAATTGACTTCTTGGATTACATGGTTGTAATTATCCTGGCAATCTTCAGATAATCTTTTTAGCTTTTCATCAAACTGTAACGTGATGTCTCTCACAGCCTGGATAACAGATTGTTTCGTCTCTTCTGATTTTTGATCTATTTGCTCCAATCGTCTACTTAATTCTTCATATTGTCTACTTGATTCCTCGGATTTCTGCTGTACCGTCTGTTTTAATTCGTTGGACATCTGAGCCAAATTTTGCTTCATGGCTTCTAAATCGTCTTTTCGGCTTTGTTCCTGTCGCTGTAATGCCATTAAAATTTTGTCTTCTAATGTCAACATTTCGGGTGTAATGGGAGCTATATTTTGCTCGTTGTTAACACTGTCAACAGTTTCATTCTCTACTATCTCACCGATCATAATTTTTCTTGTGATTACTCTGCCACTTCTGAGAATAGTTGAGTTCGTATTCATGAACCTTCTTACAGAGGTAAATTCACCCTTACTTTAGACTTCGGGATATGAATTTACAAGAATCCCGGGTGAGGTAAACCAAAAATTTTACAACGACTCACCAAAGGTAGTCGTCAACCCTGGTTCGGCTAATAATATAAGTATATCTTTTAGTGACAGTAATCGTTTACACCTTAAAATATCTTCCGTAATTATATCCACTAGTATTATCACCTTTTCTACTGAAATTACAAGTCCATGATAAGTATTAGATAATTTATTCGTTGATTATCTTTTAACGTATATTCACACAAACTGTCTTGCAATCATACACGTTAATTATGTATCTATAAACAACTACATAGCAACCAACTATACAATAATGTATATTTCTTATATCTTAAAAACATTCTTCTTTTGTTATTTTTTTAAGTAACATTATATCAGGTATAGTGCTTGTGTAGAAGCACTTTCTGCCCAAGATACAGGTAATTATTAACCGATGCAAAGTATCTCGTTGTAAATACCACAATATATATATATATATATATATTATGAATTTTTATCACAAAATAATGGTGAAAAATCTTCTTGATCCATAATTTTTATAAGGAATTTCAGGAATTGGAGTTATTTCCGTGAATTTTTGAGCAAAAAAGCATACTGTAAACCATCTTATATATATATATATATATATATATATATATATATATATATATATATATATACGACCTTATATAGTAAATGTAACTAAAGAAGATGGTTAAAATAACCCTTATGGATTTTTGTTCTTCGTGTTGTATAGTTTGGAAATAGAAAAAAAAAATGCTTTAGCGGTCTTCTATCTGTAGAAAGGTAGAATATTGGTCTATCGAGAGCCGTACATATTCCTTTTTTTTTATTACGTTATTGAGCGGCTTTTTTGTGCTTTGTTTCAAAAATAAAACTCAACCCAGATACTGACGCGAGTTCTTAGATCATCTGGGGGAGGATCTATTTTCCTGGTATGGTCGATGTTCTTTTTTTCTTCAGCCTTTTTCTTTACTTTTTTTTTTTTATATAACAGTGTATGTGGCTGCATATATGTGTCTATACTATATTCGAAAACCGGAATAAAAAGAAAGAAAATAAAAAAATAAATAAATAAAGAAGGAAAGAAAAAGCGGAAATACTCCTTGGTTTCCAATTTCTCTGTTTCGAAATTGGCCTATAACAAGGTTTCTCTTTCGCTTCACGTGTTTTTTTTTCCTTCTTTCTTTCTTGATAAGGGTTGTTTTTCTCGCTAAGAGTTATTACGAAATGTTTTGAACGTTTTGACTGGTTCTAGCACTTCCTTTCCAGGACGAACATGAAACATGTCGTTGCAGTAAATATGGTTGATTTATGAACTATCTTTTGTATAATAATAAGGAAAACAGTCCTGCCAATTCAGAAAGATCAAATATTACATTTTGTAATTTGTGAATTTTATTACATTACGAATTTGTTTATCTCCTCTGCTCGTCTTTATATTACTCTAGTGTTAACGTAAATGAAACTTTAAAAAAAAAAAAAATAAATAAATAAATAAATAAATAAAACTTTCAGCTTTACGTTCCACAAATATTTATGCTAAAGTACACAGGTGATTAATGAAAGTGAATTGTTATGAAATAATCGGTAAAATGAGAAAGTGAGAGAAAACAAGACAATCCCGAGAAAATCTGTGGTCACGGCGTTGTTCACTGGTGTCGAAAAGCGGAATTCGGGGAATATTTTCTGAAAAAAAGTCCCAATTCCCCTTTTTAAAAGTTTATGACCGGCCCTCTGGACCGGCTATGTGTTAACATACAGATTTCAAAACCATTTGAAATATAGTAAATGATGTACGATGTACGATATATATTGAAAATCTGATATATTGAAAACTAAGGAGGACAAAAATATTTATCAATATGAGATGAATATCCCCAAAAAAATAACCCAGTAGTCTCCAAAAACTAAAATGCAATGTAAAAATTTCCTAACATGTCACTATTTATCCTAGGATTTTGGTTCGTGCCTTATTCTCTTCATAATAAAGCAACCTTTCGAATGGTACTATTCGAATGTCAATACCGTATAATTGAAAAGGGGGATTCGAGAAAAATAGTGATTTTTTTTTTCTGAAAAATCCCTTTTTGAAAAGTTTAGGCCCATCTGGACTGACTCTCACGAAGTAAACAACGATAAGAAAATTGTGGAGGGGGGAGAGAGAAGAAGGAGAAAAGAAACCATATGACGTGTACTTTGTCTGATGGTCATGTCGATGACATATATATGTGTTCTTGGATTCCATAATACCTTTTAGACAGTATTAGCGAAAGAACAAAGTAAGCCTTTTGCGTTGTGCTCTTGAACATCAAACAGATGACCTCGTGACTCCCACCAACTTGACGAGCTCCTTCTCAAAACACATATGACCTGTTTCACAATGTATGTATGACTGAAGATTTTAAAAAATCCAGCAGTAATAGATGTTATATGAGTGTTTTAAAACAATACGCACGTATCGCATTATATATATATATATATATATCATAAATTACTAAATGGATAATCATTAAAATAAACTAAATTGCCTTCTTTCAAACGACAGAACAATATTCTTGCTGTGTCGTCTCCTATAACATTCTTCCAGTACACGATAATATTGTTTCGAACCTTCCTCACTACCTTTACTCTTGTGTTAAACATAAACTTAACGATAGGTAGAGAGTTTTCCTTTTCTATTTTTCACTTGACACTGTATATTCTTTCTCTTTTGTTGATATATTTTATGTTCAACCCTTAAAATTAAAGAACAATAGAAACAGTAAATTAAAAAAAAAAAAAAAACTGCAAGCGTATGATAATGGCAGACGCCTTATTTACTACTTTTTTGGATCAATTTTTAGGTTTACAAAAAATAGTTTTTTTTTCGAAAACTACGCAAAATATTTACTCTTACCCTATATTATTTTGTTCGGCTTAGTGAGGTCTATCGATTGTTATTTTTGGCTGTGTATGTCTTATCTTTGAATATCTTTTCTTTGTTATACGGGAATGTAAAGAAAATACAGGCGTAACTGCCATTTTTAACAATATATTGAAAATATGGAGTGCATGGCTCATTCGTAGATACTGAATTTTAAAAAGAAATCGTTTAATGTAAGGAATCATTACATCTTAAGAGGGAGTTCCTCCCTGGCTAAGCGGTTAGCATACGTGCCTTTGGCGCGGGAGACCCGGGTTTGATTCCCTGCGGGAGTTCATGTGGTTCGGATTCCACATTAATCAGTAGGTCCACGTCTCATATAGCCTCGCTGCTGAAAGGGACGCTAAACTGAAATTAACATCTTAAGAGGCCCCATCACAGCGAAATTAAAATACCGCTAATTTTACAGTAATTATGTGATATCTTCAAATAGATAAAATATAATCGAAAATTGAAACAAAAGTTCACTAGACAATGTTATTTTACATGAAATACCGTTATCGCGACTCACTTATCTGCTTTCTATTTCTAGCAGTTTAGAAAATCGGCATTTATTTTCGCGTTTTTAAATACCTGCAAATGGAAAGCTACTAGGTGACTCGTGATAACGTTATCTCATGCAAAGTCTAGCCCGCTCTTGTTCCCCATATCGATTTGCTTTTATATATTTGAATATATCACATAATTACTATAAAATTAGCGGTATTTTAATTTCGCAGTGATTAAACCTCTTAATGCCCCTTTTTATCTCTTGTATTTTTTTTTTTTTCATTCTGTGAGGTAGAAATTCATTAACTCCTCTGAAATTAAGTTGATTACTGTTTCAAAAGGGTTGACTAGGTTACTGCTGCTGTTGCTACTATTCTATCGCTTATTACTTTTGGGTACCTACCACCGAGTAAATTTACATCGCATCGTTGCATGTCTGATGCTGACGTAAACACGGGAGCTACCAGTGAAAGTTTGCACTTCCATGCTTTCCTTTCCGCTCTTCTGCCCAACGTTCACTGTGGAATATACTTTCTCTCGTCTCTTCGTTTTTTTTTTTTTAATCTCTATATTTCCCCGTTCTGTATGTGCACGTTTTCTTCCTCTGTGACTGCAAGAGAGTGAGAGAGAGAGAGAGAGAGAAAATGAAAGAGGGAGAAATTTGACAAGTTTATCGGATCTTCTGTGTGACCTGTCTGCATTTGATTTTGATCTGTCACGTCTTTTCTTTGCATTTTTCGTTCTCACTTTTTTTTAATCTTTATTAAAAAGGAATCCTAACGTGATGGATAAAGAACGAAATGAAAGTTTACTTTAAAAAAATATCTTCTTGTGATTTCAGGATTACAGATGTAAAAGGAAATGAACGATAATCAAGTGCAATATTTCAACGAGTAAGCAGTGTTCGTAGATTTCCGTAAGATAATTTCCCTCGACTGTCACAAAATTTTCCCTTTTCTTATCAAATTTTCCCTAGTTTCTTGAGTACCCAATTCCTGTGACAGAAGTTATGTGATAAGATTAATTTAGCTATAAAGGAAGTGCCAACCATATTTTCCTTCATTTGCTTTTTGCTTCTACTTTTTCATTCACTTTTTTAAAAATACATACAAATACAACCTGCTAGCCAAATTATGCTACTTTGAAAACACGCACACAGACTATTCCTATTGTGTTGTTTATTTCTGAAGAACAAAGAAAATTTTAAGCATTTGTGTTGGTCAAGCAATCAGAGCTAGAATTTTTTTTGGATTTTTCACGTTTTATCGAAAAATTCCCCTTTTCCCTTTTTGTTTAATTTTCCTACGAAATTTCCCACCCAAATTCGCTCTTGAAAATTTTAGGAAATTTTATGATTGGGTAAAAAAAAGTCACGAAATTTCATTTTGGAATTTTAGTAGACACCCTGTAATAGATAGCGAGAAGTGGTTTCTTGCAATAAATTTAAGATGTCCCAATATTATATTCGATCTCCACTCTCTCTGCTAAAACCGGAAGTGGTAAAAGTCTATTACAACTTCCGGTCTACATAGAGCAATAACAATAACAGATAGGCGAGATGCAGTTTTTTTCGAAATCAATTTTGCGTTCTAAGAATATCTGTCTTAACTCTCTATTCAAACTAGAAGCGGCAAGAAATCGGCAGCTCCCGGTTTTATCGTTCATCGCTATAAAGTAAAAACGGCAATAAATATTGAGATTTGGTACTCTGCAATCAATGAAGCACCTCAAGAAAATATCCATGTCCACTATAATCCCTCTACTGAAAGCGGAAATGGTAGAAATCTATTTTCACTCGTGGTTTCAATATCAATTGAGAAAATGTTACGCCAAACTCTTTCACGTGGTGTACAGGTGACTGTTTTTTGTTAAGTTCTTCAATTACCAATCCCCATCCAAACCAACCATTAACCTATACAGGGTGTAACAAGTATGCGGCTAATGTAGAGTTATCAAATCTCAAGTTTTCCCTCAAGTTTTCTGGTTTTCTGGCACGTTTTACGTTGTACGTTTTCTTTCGTAAAACGATTTATTCCGTTTTTTAATAAATAAAAGAAATCATAGTCCTGGACATCTTAAAATTATTTATACGATTTTGTTAGTGCGATTTTTTTAAATTAGAGAAACTGATTTTTCACACACTGTTAACAACGTAGCCCAACGCCGAAACTTAGTATTCAGAGAGAAAATGCAACAGATTGTGTTTTTTCCTCCTATCTAGCTGGTATCCCAACCTTATGATTAAAAATATATATTTTCTTTTTAAGCATCTTAGCCTTCGTCGGTCAGCATCGTCTCGATCAGTCATGCTTATGACATCTTAGCCCTTGTCAGTCAACATCGTTACGATCAATCTTGCTTTTAGCATCTTAGCCTTCGTCGGTCAGCATCGTCTCGATCAGTCTTGCTTTTGACATCTTAGCCCTCGTCAGTCAACATCGTTTCGATCACTCTTGCTTTTAGCATCTTAGCCTTCGTCGGTCAGCATCGTCTCGATCAGTCTTGCTTTTGATATCTTAGCCCTTGTCAGTCAACATCGTCTCGATCAATCTTGCTTTTTTAGCATCTTAGTCCTCGTCGGTCAATATCGTCTCGATAAATCGTAGTATACTGATATCAGGAACAGAAACTTCTGTGAGCTAATAAAAACAGAAATCCCAAGTGCTTGTGAATTTCAATGTGTCCTGCAAGTATTTTTGAACGTATAACAAAGAATGTGGGACTATCAAGAGATGCAATTGTCATTAAATACAGTTGAAACACAATAAAGATTTGAGAAATATGTTTGGTATGTTGCATTTGAATGTGGCGTATCTTTCAGCACCGTGGTTGTATGAGACGAGGACTTAACAGCTTAACGTGGAAATCGAGTCGCATGATCGCCCACCGAGAATTGTAATATACTTTTTGTGTTGCAATTGTTTTAAGTGAAACTCCTAATTTCCAATCAAAATTATTCTGCGTTACTTGGGAAATTATATACTTGTATGTTCGTTGTATGTAAATTCTCAATATTACATATTCACTGTTTTTTCCCTAAAAATTGTAAAATCTTCCCCTTTTGCTCTCAGGAAAAACTGGCAACCCTAGCTGGTAGGCAGCTTTTATATAATAATAATAATAATAATAATAATAATAATAATAATAATAATAATAATAATAATAATAATAATAATAATAATAATAAACTTAAAAAGAGTTAATTTTACTTATTAACTTCTACAGGCTTTATAACTAATTATTCTACGTACTTTATTACTATATTCATTGAGCAATTCTTGCAATATACTGTATCTGTCCATTTATACAGGTCTTTTAGGCCTTGAGTACTACTTTTTTTTCCACGTGTTTTGTTTAAAGGTTTCTTAAAATGTTCTACCTTATGATGTTTTATCAAGACACATGCTCAAAATGGAGGACTCAAAATTGAAAAATTCGCAAAATATCGTCTCTTTATGACACGATTAACGAGATATGACTCCGTATATCTCCTGAAATTTGAAATTTTTGGCCAATATCTGGGGAACGGTGGCCAGTTGGCCAATGGCCACCGGTTCCTATTTGGTACCAAAATGTTCACCATCCTCTTATGTATTGATCAACACCAATGTGATTGACTAATTGATGACTTACGGTTCCCGAGATATGGCTCCTTAGATCTCCCGAAATCGGAACTTTTTTTTTTTTTTTTTTTTTTTTTTTTTGACCAATATCTCGGGAACGTTAAGAGTGACACGAAAAATTCCATCACTTCCTAAGTTAAGTTTAGATGCTCTGTTGAATGGAGAGCTCAAAATTAAAAAAATCGCAAATAACAGGCACACATACTCACAACAGACACATAGACATAGTGAATTCAGTAACGATCCTTGTAAGTTCGTTGAGAAGTGGATACATTTTAGGTCATTATCTGTATTTATGATAATTATATAAAAGAATAATATTTTGATTCGTTCCCGTAAACTCTCTTTCTTATTTTAAGAACGAAATTCCTGTTACTCTCTGAAGATGGAACAATAGTGTATTTTGCTGGCTGTTATTTTGTTTCCCTAATTCATTCGATACTTCAGTTGTGACTTTAATCTGACATTCAGGCGGACCCATTGTTAAAGTGTAATTAAAATTAAACATAATTGTACTTTTTTTTTTGTCTTAGTGTCTCAGAAGGAAGAAGAATAGAGGGAAAAGAGAGAGAGAGAGAGAGAGAGAGAGAGAAGAAATCCGAAGTATTTGTTGTGCCAGTTATGGCATCCTTACTTTCTTACTTTCTTTCTTTCGTTCTTTCTTTCTTTCTTCGTTTCGAGGCGTTATCATCAACGTCAGCCAGGGATTATAGCAAAAATACTTTACAGTGTAGCTGTCTCGCGCAGGAATTGTTCACTCGCGCATAAAAATTCTGCTTCTTTTTAAGATTTCCGCATGCCTGCGTTTTATGCTACGTAAGGTGTCGTAGCGGAAGATCCTAAACTCTTCTTCCTGTTACTTCGTGTTGCAAGAAAGAAAAGAAAAGAATGAAAAAATCAATTCTGCAATTTTTACAGGGTTTGAAGGTTGTGTTGTCTACTACATTTTGTAATTTCTGATCACAACTGTACACATGTATTTACAGTGAAACGCACGTGTTCTTTCAGGGTTTTAGTATTGATTTACACTTTGTAAACCTGAAGACAAACAGTATTTCCGAACAAAAAGAAGTAAAACATCTTCATCCCTTACACTGCACAATGGTATCCTTATGGAGAATCCCATTCTACTCGATTTTATTTTGTAGTGTTATTTCTTCAGTATTATTTACCTCATAGGCAATGGTAACTTTTGAAGGACGTGAGATCGATAAGATTTTTTTTTATCACTACACGCTAACGGTAGAAAACACACCTAATGTACTAAATTTTGTATACAACTTTCTTCCCTTAGCTAAGCAAAGAAATCATATCTAATGCTCTAAATTTTGTATACAACTTCCTTCCCTGAGCTAATGGAAGAAAATGTATCTCTTGTATTAAATTTTGTATACATCTTTCTTTCCTTAGCTAAGCAAAGATATCATATCTAATGCTCTCTTCCCTTAGCTAAGGGAAGAAAACATATCTAATGTACTAAATTTTGTATACATCTTTCTTTCCTTAGCTAAGGGAAGAAAACATACCTAATGTACTATATTTGTATACAACTTTCTTCCCTTAGCTAAGGGAAGAAAACATATCTAATGTACTATATTTGTATACAACTTTCTTCCCTTAGCTAAGGGAAGAAAACATATCTAATGTACTAAATTTTGTATGCAACTTTCTTCACTTAGCTAAAAGAAGAAAACATACCTAATGTACTATATATTTTGTATACAACTTTCTTCCCTTAGCTAAGGGAAGAAATCATACTTAATGTACTAAATTTTGTATACAATTTCTTTTCTTGGCTAAGGGAAGAAAGCATACCTAATGTATGCTACTAAATTTTGTATACAGCTTAGCTAAATTTTGTATACAGCTTAGCGATAAGATTTAAATTCTTTTCATCGGTGCAGCTTTTATCAACCTACTTATAAGTATGTTGCTACTCTTTTACAATAAGATTACACATTTCACCTGTAAATTTTACAAAAACATGTTTCTTCTACTCTTCGTCATTATCCAAACTTACAGACGGACATTGCTTTGCTGACATTAGCGGGAGACATGTGATAAATTTTATTATACATTATAAATAATTTAGAGTCGTTAGAACCACACGTATAGTACTTACAGTAATGAATATTAATTCTTTAAAAACTATTTTTACTAGAAAAAAGAACAGAGATTTATTTAATTATTTAAATGAACTTTTTATCTGGCAACACTGTTGCGCCAAGTGACAAAAGTGGAAATTGTGGTGAAAGAATGAGAAGAAAGAAAAAGTATATAGATATATATATAAAACGGGGAAATGAATCCATCCACTCTTTACGTTAACCCTTCACCCCTACTTCATCTTTTGTGTAGTATTAGTTAGGTTAAGTTGTGTTGGTTGATGATGTTCATGTCGCTGGGTTTTGCCTGCAAAACCTCTTCGTCTCAGTTCCTGTGTTCTGGGGCGGAGGCTTCTCTCTCCCTCTTGTAATATTTGCGGGCGAAAGAAATTTCTGCATGAACACTTTTGGGCTTCATAAATTGTGGCCTCTGTCAGCAACTTTGGCGCCTTTTGGAAAAGAGGAAGTTAACGTTTGAATTGCTGGGGTAGAAGAGGTGGGTTCATTGCAGCTGTTTGTCTGTGTGTGTGTGTGTGTTCTCTGTACATCTGAGAGAAAGCTTTCTGAATATGATAAAAAAAAAAAAAAAAAGGCAGGGACTAGTCTGTGCTTTATTTAAAACTGCACATAATTTCCCTTAGCTCTTTTTGTTTCTTTGGCCACCTTTTGTTACAAACGTATACTTTAATCTACTATATGTGCCCACCAAGTTCTTTTCGTCTTGTTATCCTAATGTGAAACTACACCGCCTTGATATTTTCATATATCTCCGATTCTCTACCAAAAATGTATAATTTACGATAGCATACTTTAATTTAACATTCCAGTGGCTCTTTCCTCTTTTGTCCTCTTTCTGTTTCCTGATATTGTAAATTTGCCTCGTGTACGTTATTCTCGTGTACTTTCTGTTACCAGATATTGTAGCTTTACTTTCTATACGAATACGTATTAGTCATAGTATTTCCTCCGTCGGTGTTATCTGGGGTGTCCACAGGCGGGTTTTAGGGCACAAGTTGCGCCTATCAAATTATTAGTGGATAATTTTTGATTAAAAATGGCACAAGCAAACTATACAATGGTAAATTTGGTAGAGGTTCGAGAAAGATACTTTTGGGGGCAGAAAGTGAAATTTTGGGTGGAAGAATGGTATATTTGCGAAGGTTACGCCCAAGCCCTTGAGGAGAGGGGCGCCCATGGGTGTTACCCAGGGTTGTTAATGGTAACAGGACAGAAAATATTTTAGCTTCTGGTCCCGGAAGTCCAAATAAATGTTGTTTTCTTGCAGTCAGGGTCGGCCCTAGGCAATTTTACGCCCCGTGCAGTGGCATTATTTTCCCTTCTCCGGAAAGAACAAATCTTAAAAACCACGATTTTAAGTATGCTACTTCATCATAAACACCTGAGCACGTGTTCAGTGTATTTTAGACACGCTATAATGTCAAAATTGCTTTTAATATAATCAGGTAGCATAAAATCAAAGGAATAGGGTTTATAGTAAATTTTTACAAAACATCAACTTTTATTGTTTCGGCATTAATGGGTTAAAGGCTACCATATTTCCTTGCGCTTGGTCTGTGTAAGGGACCGTAATATGCCAATTACCGTACATTTTGCATTTTTGTCGGCTAATCAAGAGTGCAATACAGATCAAGCATTTTTTTCTATATATTTATCAAATCTATCACAAATTCCTAATTAATATAATCATATTATAGCACCGACTATGAACAAGTAACTCCTTTTGTGTAGTTGAATAATAACAGCCGTTATATAACATACATACAGCATTTTCTTTTTTCATAAAATCGTTTCTTAATTTTCGTAAAATTCTTATTATATTAGAAATTTCTGGTTATGATTATACTTGGACGAGCGGATTTGTTTCGTAACTGGGTAACCTTTTTCAGAGTGGGGAGCATGGGGTAGAGAAGACAGGTGTAGGACGCCGAAAGCGTAGTTTCACTTGTTGGGGCTCAGAATATTGTAGGGAAGTGCATTACAAGGAGCAATTACATATTTATAGTCTTCAATTTTTTACGATAAGGTCATTGTATGTAGTAATCCATATTGAAAAATTTTCTCCTGATGAAGAAGGTAACTTATCTGTTGACTGAAATATCCCTCCTTCGGTACCCTACCCCCTTTTAATTACTGATAATAGTGTTTAAGAAAAAAAAAGAAAGATGAAGTATTAGAGTGTGTATACCAGGGCGCAAAATTTCCGGTCGCCAGGTCGCCATTGGCGACTATAAATTTAGAGCTGGCGACCAGTGTTCAGTGGAATCGTTTCTGCCTAAACTCACAGGGCTGCGCATTTTCTGTTTAGCACGAAAGTAATTGTCACTGAATGAGAGAAAAACAGGGAGTATGAAGTTTTTACAACGAACGTGGAAAGTGAAGTCTTCACAGAGTTGTAATTAGCCCTCCTTCAATACGAGATTCCCAAATTTGCTTCCAATTGTCACATTTTGTGCAGTTTTACCTGTGAGCACTGCTTTATGTGAGAGAAGCTTCAGCAGCCTCAACAGAGTTAAGAGTGCCTATAGGAATTCACTGAAGACTGACACACTGAATGATTTTGTGACAATTTCCATCAATGGCCCTTCACTTAAGAACTTTGATCCGAAAACTACAATCGACAACTGATACTTCAATGCAGAGAGAGAGAGCGTTACACATACATGAAGTCTTAAGGTAAGATATTTTTTAACATGTATATGAACTGTCCAATTCAAAATTGATTATCTTGAATCTAATTATCTGGTTTTGAAATTTTATGCCCTGATGTAATATCTTTCTTTGTCAAACCCACAGCGTTGGGGGGGGGGGGAGGCATCTCATAATTTGTACGTGAGATACACTGGCGAACATCATTTTTGGATTGGCGAGTGCGTCTTACTTTGAAATTTTGCGCCCTGGTGTATACAATATACAAGATTACATTTAAGGAAGTTTGTAGGATAGTAATGTTACATTATTTTGTTATTTTTACCATATTACTTTAATTAAGGTGATTCAGCCTACATTTATCTGATCCTTATACATTAGTATTTCATTGTGATATAGTAACTTGATCTCTTATTAATCAACTGCACCTCTTCTTTTCCTTTTCACCTTTGTTTGGTGCAGATTAAAAATATGGAGATACTATTTCGAAATTTACGGATAAAATTTATAGATTCACAAAGCGCAATATGGTAGAAATAGCTCAATCAGTATGCCTACGTCTAAACAAATACGGTAGAAATAGCAAAATTACGGTGTCACTGTTGTGTAATCCACCTTACAGGCAACAGTTGTACACAATATAAACTCTTTAAGACCTGACACATTATGCATTTCCCAAAGTGCAAGTTTTGTGTCACATTTACTGTAAATAGCATTCCAGTGAATACCTTCGTTCAGTAAATAGTGCTCTTGCTAGTTGCCTGCCTTCGCTTACACTGAATTGAGAAATATTCTTTTATTCAAGTATGCCTAATAAAATAGAACATCGCCAAAAGTTTTTTAAAAATGCTATTACAAGTTTATGTGTGCATAACAACATATATTTATATTCATTACCTTTACGCTCCGTTGTTGTTAATTTGCGCGTGAGAGATCTGGAATGATATATAATTACAGGTACGGCGGCCGAACACAACTTCATATAATTTTATGGTTACCCCATATTATCAATCTGTACCGTACGATATTTTTATCTTTAATATAACCGGAAAATTCATCTGAAGGAAAAATCAGCATGGTTATTATTATTATTATTATTCAGCACGCGAAATTCTCCTCTCTTTAATTGTTACCAGTGTTTCATGTTCTACCACCATGCGGTGCTAGAAAGAACTGCGGATCTAAAGTTAATTTGACGAATTTGTTCACTATCTAGTGTGCACTCTAATTGTATACTTCGAGCTAGCAACTTAAACATGGTTTGTAACAGAGATTTTTTAAGTATTTGCTTTGATCGAATCTCATTTTTTGTTAGTCAGTTACGCCATTATGTTTTATGTATATTTTATTACAAATTTGACATATATATATTTAAATTTTCTTCCTATCTTTTGCTCACCATTTCTATACTGCATGATAGATGTAAAAAAAAAAAAAAAAAAATGTCCACCTCTAAAAACGAAAGCAGTCAAAAATAGACAAAGCACAAATCAAATAGCTTCTGACAATCGTGATTCTTTTTTTTTCGTAGCACCAGCAGCAGTAGGGAACACCATAATTTCGTTTTCTTATTTGTTTGTCTCTCTCACTCTCTGTGTGTGTGTATGTTTGTGACGTGTGCAATGAGAATTTGAACGAAAAGAACAAAAAAAACGTACGACTTGGGGTCAAAGAGTCGAAGGAAGTTTTTTTTTAAAGAAGGCATTCGACCATATGCTGCAAATAAGGACATCAAATCAAACCTCGCACTCAATTTTTCCGTCCCTCGCATCAAGCCTCTTTCTTTTCCTTTCTTTTTCTTTCTTCTTTTCTTCCAGCTACCACTTTCCGATGCGCTGTCGTGTTGAAGTAACGCGACCGTTTTTCTCTGTCGGTTTTAGTGGACGAAGGCAGTGTATCAAATCCCGGCTTCTAGAAACAGAATCCAGGCCCGAATGGTCATTAGTACAGGGTCTGCATTATTCCTCACGTTTTTTCCTAGTTTCTTCTCTGTGCTTCACTCTTTTCGAATATTTCCTTTTTTTTTGTCTTCTCTCTCCCTCCGTTCAATCTGCTTCCAGCACCAAGTTAACGATTTCTATTTCTTTTCTCTTTCTCTCTCTTTCTTTCTCTCCCTCTTTTCTCTCTCTCTCTCTCTCTGTAGTCCTTTTACATCTATATTTGAGGCGCATTGGCAGAAGGGTTGTGAGAAATGTCTTGGATATCAAAGCGAAATTAAAGTGATTCATCGTGGAATTTATACACTTAATAGCCACTACGTACGTAAGTATCGGCTGGTCAAGTGTCAGAAAATGAAATTGGTACATTTTCTGTGGATATCATTGAGAATAATTGATTGGATTACCTCAAGATTTAGTTCTAAATCACATCATTTATTTAGGCAATTTCTTGTTGTGTTTCCAGTTGCTGTCAAATGTGATCGTGGATATAAGACTAAAATTTGCCATATATATAATAGTATTCATATTATTGATTACAAGGGGAAGGCATAATTTGTGATGGCACCAGGGCTTTATTTAAAATTTTTGCAGTTCCTTGGCCATAAAAGAAGTTCCTCTTTCAGCATCAATAAATACCAATGTATAAAATTTGAGATAACGAAGTAAATAATATTTGAAATGAAATTAAATCTTTGAGTTTTACGTCCCACGTTTATGCCGGGTAGGCGGTGATGATGAGAAATGAATGAGAAAGTGGGAGAAAATGGGAGAACCCCGAGAAAACCTACGAGCACGGTGTTTGTAAACCACAAAGTCCACACGGCGCGAGCTGGGATCAAACCAGGGGCCCCATACACCGGAGGTGAACGCTTTACCACTGAGCCACCGCGCCCCCCAATTGACAAAATAGTTGACACTGGGAAACCATATGGAATGGAAATCAAGATCGAAAAATCGAAAGTCATGAAAATATCCTGTGGTAATGCGCCCTTACGGGTCAGAGTACTTGAAGAGGTCGATCGTTTCAAATATCTGGGAAATATTTTGACGAAAGACGCGTATTGTACCAAAGAGATCAGGTCGAGAATTGCCATAGCCAAAGAAGCGTTCAACAAGAAAAGGTCACTCTTAACTAGCAGCCTTAATATTGGACTAAGGAAGAAATTGGTCCAGTGCTATATTGGACATTATGGTTCAGGGACTTGGACATTACGGAAGTTAGAGAAGAAATATTTAGAGAGGTTCGAAATATGATATTGGAGGAAGATGGAGAAGATAAAATGGACAGAAAGAGTAACAAATGAAGATGTTTAAAAGGATAGGAGAGAAGAGGAGGTTTCTAGCCAGCATCCTTCGTAGAAAGGCCGATTGGATTGGACACATTTTGCGAAGAAATTGTCTTCTTCATATCGTCATAGAAGGAAAGATGGAAGGAAAGAGAGGAACAAGAAGAAGAATACAAGTGATCGATTATTTGAAAAATAGAAGAAAACATTGGGAGTTAAAAGAGAAAACTGAAAATCGAGAAACATAGAAGATACATTTCTAGGCCCAAACTGAAAATTAAGGAAGAAAAAAAAAAGAAAAAAAAATACCTCATTAGTCCCAGGACCTGCCAAAGGCAGAATACTTATTATTATTATTATTATTATTATTATTATTATTATTATTATTATTATTATTATTATTATTATTATTATTATTATTATTATTATTAATAATAATAATAAATCCTTAAGTTTCACTTACTGCTGTTACTTACTAATATTAAGTCGCTGCTGAAAAAGTTTCCTTTTTTGGACGGGGGTATCTATTATTTTCCCCTTCAAAATATCACTTTCGATACAAAAGGAAAGTCCTGTATACGCTCCTCAGATACAGAAAAATGCAGATATATCTTTAAAAAAGAAGAATATGCACATTGATAGTTGAGATTAGCAGTTGGTACTAAAAATTAGATTTCCAGAATTTTGAGATAACTATGCTATTTTTTTTCCACTGTGTTCGCCAATTATCAAATTTCAATCTACCATGTAAAAGAAGCCATACTCGTTCTATGTTAATATAATAAATTCTATTACCAGACAAGCGAGACATTCTCTCTGCTTAGATTGCTCATTACAGGATATTTTTTTATTATTATTATTATTTCCTTGAATTTTCACCCTCTTTCTATTCGTCTCTCTCTCTCTTTGATTTGATTTATTAAATTGATTTTCATTCCTTGTTCGTGTGTATTTGTACACTAATTAGCTCAGAAGATAGATTATGTTTCAAAAGTACTATGATAATACACATTCCTAATTGTTATTTTCTGACTGTGGAATAAGAACATTTAGAGTTTATAGGATCCATATAAATTACGCATCTTATTTATTTATTTATTTATTTATTTATTTTATATATTTAATTAATCAATTTAATTATTGAGTTACGTGTTTTTAAAAGAGTACAGGAGAGGGACGATATACTCGTATTGATATAAAATATCTGACTGAAAGGGGAAAATTTTCCTTCTTCTATGAGAAAATAACCGTATAACCTAAGGAATTACAGAAAATCACCACACCCCTACACAATGATTATTTTAGGAAGTGGGTCGGGGGATTTTCTCTCTTTGAATTCACGATATTCTTCCCCCCCCCCCGAAACCATATATACTATCGTGCTCAAATGAAAAAAAAAAGGAAATGAAATATTTCAGTTTTACGTCCTACGCTTATGCCATGTAGACTTAAGGGGACAGTGATGATAAAAAATGAATGAAATGGTGGAAGGAAACGGGAGAACTCCAAGAAAACCCAGCATGCAGTGTTTGTCCGCCACAAAGCTTATTTACAGGGCGTAAGCGGGGGATCGAATCAAGGACTTCACGCACCAGAGGCGAACAATTAAGCCACCGCGGCCCCCGTGCTCAAATGGAGTCCCGCAGTAGTTTTGCAATACTGTTTTTTACCACCAGATATGGAAGTCGCCCCCAGGAGAAAATCTTTGAAAATCATCACTGTCAGTGTAAATAACATTGTTGAAGTACAGTTGAATACATTGAAATTGGAATTCATATAAAATACATTTAAATTGGAGGCTTCGATTTTAACCTTTCCAAGACAACACAACCAAACCTTGTAATCTCGTTGCAAATTTCGGTTCTTGAAAATTTCTTGCGTTTCCAAGCTTTATCCAGGCTCTCCTCTGGAGTCTTGTTCATGGAAAATAAAAGTAGGTACAAGGGAAACAAAAACACCAAGGAAATTAAAAAGAATAGATTTACCGGGAAAGAACATTGAAGATACATTACCCAAGTGATGGTGTGGCATGTTGTGAAATGACAGGCTCAGGACTTAATTTTTATGTGCTTCTGTGTATTTTTTTTTTTTTGGGGGGGGGGGCTTTCTTGTCATGAAGATGAGTAAAAGTTTGTTGCTCGAAATATGTTGACGTATAGCTTTGTCGAAAGAAGGTTCACACAGCAAGTCTTTAAAATTTATTGCATTCAGTTCCTACAGCTTGTAAAATAAAATTTTTGAATTTACAGAAAAATATGAGCAACATAGGTTTCGACTACTTAATTTATGTAAGATTTTTTTAAAAATATGTTATCATAATGGTACAAAAATAAAACACAGCAATAACACAATTATAGCTTTAATATCAATGATATAAATACTGTGAGAGGAGTTTTCGTCGACTCTAGAACTTTTTACTTTAAAAAATATTTAATAAAATATACATAAGTAAAATAACTATGTATTAACTTTATTACTCTGTTTATATATAAAACCTGCTTTAGTTTGCATTATCTGTATCCTACGATACGAAAAACAACACGGGGAAAGTTTACTCGTATATCATACCGTAGTGGCCAAAAATGTAAGACCACTCATGTTTGAATCAAATATTTCGCTGTACTTCAATTATCATGAGTTTTGCCGCAAAACTAATTATTTTGTCGGAAAGACCATGTGTAATATTACTGCGAGAAACAAAATTGGCATGCTGAAGGATCACACTTATTATTAAAGAAGATTTTTTAAAATTTTTTAAAAATCAAAATCAATCATGTTTTATTCTCCAACGAGAATTGAGTTACATGTCTTTCTCAACGAAATCATAAGTTTTGTCGTAAATCTCATGTCGAATGCTATACAATGAAATCTGTGACTCAAACATGGATTGTCTTATATTTTTGACGTATACAGCACGTCCTTATATTATTTATTTTATTTGTACGTATGTCATGAGTCCTTGTATATTTGTATGTCATAAAACAAATAGTACTTTTTTTTTTAACAACTTCAAAAGAAGAAAGGAGAAGGAAGAACCGACTTCTCAATTCAAACGCGTTTATATATATGTTTTGGATATGTTTACACATAATTTCATCATAGGTGCACCGATTTTGATTATTCCTTTCTTGTTTGAAAGAGTATACTTTACGGATGGTTCCATACAAAATTTCTTTAGAATCTAATGGTAATCTTTTGGAGCTAGAATATGAAGTGCCTCAATGCATGCTGGGTTAATTACGGCAAAGTAACATGATTATAGGCAACCATTCATTCGTTAACGTGATTGTGGTTGCATACCAGCACATGAGTTTCACTGCAAAATTTCAAAATACTTCCATTATACACTATACTGTCTCTGTTTGTAATATTTTAAACAAGTGACTGCATGTGAAGTCGGTTAAGTTATTTTTATGTATTTACTTATTTATTTATTACTCAACACAATAGACAGCTGCCCAGTTAGAGTGTTGAAATATTATGATAAATTTTTCACAAGTTTTTTGTAGTGCCTTACAGAACATTGTACAGCGGGGGACACTTCTAAATGGTACAGCCATATGGAGATTTACGGCTAAGGTGTACCATTTAGAAGTGTCCCCCGCTGTACCATAGATCAATTTTATCATGTTTTGACAATTTTTTATAGACAATATATATTCTCTAGATTGGTGAGCATTATGTTGGTCCTAGCCTTTTTGCAATAGAAGAGACCTGTATTATTGGTTCTATTTCTAACTGAAGGAACACGGAAGTATAATGAAGATATAAAGTTTGAGCAATCGAATTCATTTTGAACTTTTTTTTTTTTTTTTTTTTTTTGAGGAATACCAGACCGGGCATTGTTCTAATGAGTAAATATTAAAATTGTCTACCAGTGCTTTCAAATTAGGAATAAATTCCAGTTACGTTGTATATCAAATACCTAAGAAATTTTATTGAACTATTTTCAATTTTGTTGACGATAGTTTTGTTGCGAAGGGTTCCAAATTACAACAGCATATTCCAGCTTGGAGCATATTTTCAAAATTGTTGCAATAGTTTTGTTTTCTATACAGCAGATCGCAGTTTTTCGATGTGATAATTCCATACTCAAATAATTATTTATCTATTAATGTAAGTCTATAAAATAAGCTATTTCTGTGCCGTAGTGTATTACTATAGGGCAGTCCTGAGAGCTAGGGCAAAGGATAGACAATAGCATCCACTAGCGAAGTATGCTTCCTCGATGTTGGATCTCCGGTTTCTTTAAGCCAAGATTTAGTTAAATTATATGTTTGTATATTCATATTTTCAAACGATCATTAATATTTTTCTCTTTACATTACCTTTTTTTTAGAACAAATAGAAAGAAATTAAAAACAGACCTACTTTCTTTGTATATATATATATATATATAATATTCTCTTAATCTTTTTCCTTTTATGCGTTTTGTACAATTATCGAGATTACATTTTTCAGAATTGTCTCTTCGTTTTATCTTCCTTTCTTCGTTCTTTTGCAAATTTCTTCTTTACTTTTCATCAAGGTTCTTTCTTTCATTTTGTCTAGTTGAGTGGAACAATAAGAAAGAAAACGAAAACAATTGAAATAAAGTCTCTTTTTTTATTTTAAAGAAATGGATTGTGTGTCTTTTATAAAGAGAAAGTAATTTTGAAGTATTGCCTGTTCGCATTAGATTCTTTTAAAAAAAGAATTTTGTTTAATTTACGATAGTATTTCTCTTTCAATATTGTCTTTCTGAAAAATTGATATTTTTTTTCTTTCTTTCAAAGTCTACGAGTAAATTAAGTTTACTTCAATTTAAAAGCTATATGAAGAATCTATTTGTCTTTCTAGAAAGAGACAAAGGAATTAAAAGAGCTATTAGGTGTATTAAAATTAGATGAACAGTATATATAAATCATTGTCTTGTAGACTTTAGAATTTTTAATATGTAACAATATCATATAATTACATTGTTAATACATGTAAAAAAATAGTATATACAAAAGTACTAATACATTTAGAGAAACATCAAAATTAACATATTTAAAACAGCAAACAGTAAAAATTAAACATAATTTTGGTACTATATAAACCGACAATTGTAGAAACGAAGGATAACACATGATGATTAATAAGTGTTTCAGTCCTCTATACTTAGATTTTGCCATAATCCCAGTCACACAATAATAAACAAAAATATCATTTTATACTGTATATGTCTTTGAAACTGTATATGTATATGGCTTTAGAATATAATTATATATATATATATACGCGTATAGGCCTATATATTCCTTTTCACAAAATTAGCATTTACTAGAATTGGCGAGATTCAATTCTTGCCAAATCGATTCGGTAATATTATAAGTTGAGTTAAAACAGGCGTTTATATAGACATCCAATAGATTTCTCACTGGGTATTGTTGTGTAGTAACGTTTGCTTACGACTGTTGAATATCTGAATTCTCTTTTTATTGAAGAATTGTATTTGTAAAACTTAAAGATGAAAACTGTACAATATAAAACTGCACAATTCCTTCTATTTTATTTTGACATTCTTTGACAAATCAGAACTTAACTTTTTTCTTCTAACGATGCATGTAAAAATATTTGAATTTATTTTTAGGCTGCTCCACATCCCACTTCTCCAATTTACAAGCTAATATTCGACGTCGGATCAACTTGTTACGCAGTTTGAAAGGCACTAACTGGGGTCTTAACACCAAATTTAATTCTTTATAACATATACAGTTTTTGTTCTTTCTACTCTTACGCATGGACATGCTTGGTTATCGGCTTCACAGAAGTTTTATGATAAACTATAAGTCCTGGAACGCCGTGTCTTACGCATTACTTATTCCTTACCACCATGAACGCCAACACAATAAGTTTACCGTTGCACATCTATACCAACTCTCTAGTACAGTCTTCGCTCTCGTTACATTCAATATGATACCGTGTAGCGGACACTCACCCGATTCTGCATGAACTCTTAGACCTGACTCCAACTCTACCACGTTACGCATATTCAGTGTTTCTTCCAGACATGTTTTTTTTGGGAGGCACTGCTCCCCCGGAGCTCTGAGAGTGCCCTCCGGAGAAGACCAAAACAATACGCCTATAATATAATACTAAATTGAATAGTACAAGCAGTGTCCCCCGGAATACTAAGTGTGCCCCCCCGGAACATTGTTTCTGAAAGAAACATTGCACATATTCACCGTTAGATAACCTTCTTGCTATCCATGAACATGATTAGGCTACCACTCACTGTAACTCCTGTCGTTGTATATATTGTCGCAGTCTTTCATCTATTGCACATAATTTCATGAATACACTTTTTTTTTTTTTGCAAGGCCTCCAAGTGTTTAAACCCGCTCTGAGTAGCCCCAGAGGAGAAGATAAACGCCATCGTCGCAACTAACATCATACATCCTTGTGTTTTACCTGCACTTCATTTCATCATATACTGTATAGTACATACTATGCAGCGCCGTAACTTAGATTTTTTCTGGGGGACAGAACACGTGTATTTTCTCCCCCAAAAGTTGTTTTTCTAATTCTTGGTCCCCCTCTTTCCATCTTTTTCTTATTCTTTATGAGCCCCCCGGACCCTGTGGGCCCTACCGCGCGGCATGTCTGCGGAGCCATTAGTTACGCTCCTGGACCCGTTCCATGCATGACAAATTAATTAAGGGGACAATATTGACAAATCTCAAAGCCATACGAATAAATATTATTTCTAGGGTCAGGATCAATAAAAATAGTAGACATTTTTTACTGAAATGGGCCTACGACTCATTTTTGTTTTATTTACCTTTTGTTTGCAGTTTTGTTTATGTAGTGTAGTGAACCTGTTTGATGCTTCATTTTTAATATCATGTTCGTATCGTATACGGTGTAAGAAAATTTTATCTTAAAATGAGCCCCCTCGAACGGCGGGGGAGCTTCCCTGGGGGGTAGTTGCCCCCTGCCCCCTACAAGTTACGGCCCTGACACCATGCTCAGGTCACCTTCTCCCATATGCCTAATCAGATAAATATATATATAAATAAATAAATAAATCCTGATACCCATCCCCCAATGAAACTACCAATTAATGAATGCTCATGGCTCCAGAGAATTCAAGCTCCATGACTCCATGGCATTATCTTCTGCGGCCCGCCTATCTTCGGAGGGGAATGAAATTGCACTTAAAAAGAAATTTTAATTTATATTAAATTGACAATAAGAACTCCATCAAGTTTCAACAACTATAAAATCAAGTTTGAATAAGTTTTGACAGATAAATATAATAATGTCTATAAAATTTGACAGTACTATTTTAGCTATATGAATACAATTGTATAGCGTGTTCAGAACGATAACTTTTAATATTTAAATATGCAGAATTATAGAATTTTTAATTTAAAAAATAATAATTAAAGAATTTGTATTAGAGCCATAAAAAATATTGATAAACTATTATAGCAGAAGTGCATCTCTTCGCAAGGGCGGAACGTATACAGCCTGCAACATCGTAGAGTAGTAAGGTTGTGTAACTTGAGGGGTGAGATATTCTATACTTTTTGATGACACATACGCATACACGTTCTTTTATATAGACAAAAAAGCGAGAGCAATTAGAATGAAGTGTGCCTTTTATAACGAGAAAGTAATTTTTTCAAGAAGAATATTAATAAGGAATATTTCATTTTCTTAACTATAGGCCAGGACATTGAGTAAGTATCTGGTTGAAGTGCCGTAATTTCATTGAGGATGTTCATTGGATTTACATATCAGAAAGCATTATTCGTATTAAGTTAACAGCAAAAAATACAATCAAGCATCGTTATTTGGTAGGGAGTTTCAATGCTTAATTGGCGCGTACTAAAATTATACTATTGTCGTTTGAAGGGAAGTTCAAATACTTGGTTGGGTGCGTTCAGATTAGGACATTGGTACAGTGTTTAATGGCTATATGTTGAGACTAGGCCGTTGTCATTTGGTAGAAAGTTTCAGTATTATTTACCTTGCTTTCAAATTAGCCCCTTGTTGTTTAGCAGGAAATCCAGTCCTTAGTTGACATGCTTTTTTAATTGTTAAATGCTGAAGTTCCAATGGTCGATTGACGTATTCAAATTAGACCATTGTCATTTGATGAAAAGTTTCAGTGCTTAGTGCTCGTGCGGTCAATTTATATCATTAAAGTTTCGTGCGAAGACCAACACTTACTTGCTTGCGGCATGAAACTGGGCCATTATCATTTGGAGTTTTTTTTTTTTTAAGCTTAACGTTTATGTTCCGAGGTGTTAAGGGGCGCTGAATCCCAATAATAATAATAAAAAAAATAAGGAAATGATAATAAAGGAAATGACAGAATAAAAAGTGGGAGGACACATTAGAACCCCGAAAAAAGCCACGCATACTGTGTTTGTCTATCTATCACAAACGTGATAGACACGAGCCGGAATCGAACCAGGGATAGTGGAAGTTTCAATACTTAGTTTCTGTGCAGTGAAATTAGGACATTATTATTTTTGCTTAAAATTTCAATGTCTAGTTGCTGTGTATTTGGTGGAGAAGTTTCAATGTTTAGTTCCTGTGCATTCAAATTAGACCATTGTCGTTTGGTGGGAAGTCCCAATGCTAAGTTGCTGTAATTTCAAATTAGATCATTTGCTGACTAATGTGCCGATGCATACGTTAATGGTTCCAAAGATTAACAAATAAACGGCGTACTGCTGAGATTGGTCAGAACATCAATCGTTAGTAACTCACTTCATAATAACAATAATGACATGAGTACAGTTCATATTAGACCAGACACCTTTATCTTTTCTGCGGCGGTTGGTTCAAGTTAGCAAATAATAACTTATGCTTACAAAAATAACGTAACTGCCATACAATCATCTAATAAAATAATAAAAGCACTGCATACGCTGTTTCCACTTACGTAAGACTCAGTGAATTTAAATAGCACCCTTTGAAAGCCATCAGCGCCTCAACTCGTATTTTTTTCCTTCTTTCACTTTCTCGGAGCTTTAGTTGTCCCACCTTAACAGCACAATTACATAGCCTATCATGTTCTCTCTATGTCCGCCCCTAACCACATGCTTGGGGAACGTGCCTAGTATGTTCCCCATACCGTAAGCGTCAATGAACCATAAAATTACTCCCCCAAAATATATTAAATCGCATATATTCGACTACAACCATTTGGGATCAGATAAAATCTGCTCGCCATGTAATTTTATAACAAATTGACGAGTGTCTTTTTACTTTATTTCATGGTTCTTCCATATTCACTTTCAAATTATCGGCGACAGTTGCCATCTAATAAAGTTGATGCGTTTATTGCTTCTAGTACAAAATCGCTTAGAAACAGAAACAACAAATGCATCAAATGTGAGATATGAATTTAGAACACCTAATTGGCGCATGCCTAGTACATCTTGTGCTGTTAGGGTATCTGAAACAGTATGTACCTATAGGACGTACCTAGAACATGACAGATATATGTCCCAAGTGACGACATAAAAAACAAATGACTGTTAGAGTGCGAAATTGAGCCAGGTATATAAATGCTAGTACATAGTTGCAAATATGAATTAGGTGTAACAAGTACCTAAAACTGTAGGTAGCTGAAGTACATACTAAGCACATGAATATCATATGTGCCAAGTGTCGGATACCTAAAAAGTAGCTCGGACTCCTAAATGGCACATGCCTAGCACATCTTGTGCTGTTAGGGCAGTGGGTTACGAAATAAATATCGTACAAACATAACTAGCAAAATGCAAAGACTACTGACAGAACAAGTCTTTTAATGCATTAAGAGACCAGTTTAGCCAAAAATATTATACTTATTGTCGTAGTACGGTATACTGGATTATTTTTACTGTATACAGACAGTAGCTGTGAAAGAAGCCCTTGAGAAAGAGGAACAAAATCTTTAGACTTTTAATTTTTGTTTAAATTCATGACATGAAATTTCAACGATAAGAATGAAAGGAGTAGTAGAAGGAGATGGGGGAACTCCAGCTAATTAACTCACTCAGTGTGCCGTCAAAATTAATTATTTGTGTTATTCTAATTTGCAAGACAATGCAAGAATTTACAACGTACAAGAATTTTGTCCTTTTACATACAGCAACCACTGCTTGTACGCTGTACCTCTCTCATAATAAATCATACTTCTGCCTTCTCAAAGCGATTATCAGACTAAAACCAAGACTTTATGCGTTGACTGTGGTGATGGTGGTGGTGGAAATCATTCTCTCGTTCACCAAAAGAAACTTAACTTCACTTTGGGCTAATTAGTACACACACACACACACACACACACACATATACAAATACACAAAGTTTTCTTTACAATAACTGGATCTTTTTCTTCTTAGAAACTTTTGGGAAAGTGATTTTTCTTTGTGCGTGCTCACTGAAGCAAATCGATGAAAAAAGAAAGTTTTGAGGGCACAGAAATAAGTTTTAGAAGTGCATTTTGTTCCACATCCTAGCATTTAACTAATCTATTTTCAAACTAACGGTCTTTCTCGCTTTTTCGTCTTTTCGTAATTTCATTTCGTTTTCCATCTATAAGGAACGAGATTCAAGATATTTGTGAAAGTCAATTTACTGATATTATATATGTACAGGATTAAGATTCGGAATTAGATTTCTGGGCTTTCGGCATCTATGGCCATTTTAGTCCGTCACGTATGAGTGATGACGTCTCTCGGCGATCACATTATCCGAAGAAAGAGAAGGAAAGAAGCGACCTGGAATCTATATGTTAAGAAACGACCTGGCAATTGCTTGGTGTGAATGAGGAAAACCTCACTCAGCATGGTTAGCCTGAAAAAACTGTTACATTTTTCGACCGAGTATCGCCACCGTGGATCAAACCTGGGACCGCTCGCACCGACTACGCTACGCGGGGCCATTTATACATATACGGATACTGAAGCATACGAGACATGTAAATTACGTATTTTCCTTGTTGTACGTGATTGTGTGAAGTATACAAATTGGCGTTTGTACTATTTCTGCTCAACTCCTATATTCGTTTCACCCAGGGGTAAAAGTGGATCTGAAAAGGTAGGGGGACGGTAGGTAGCGGTATGACGTCAAGCCGTCCCTCCTGCCTATCTTTGCTCATTGAAATTTTTTAAAAACTGGGGGACGCCGCTCCCACGTTCCCCGTACTTTTACCCCTGGTTACACCTGTGAGATGTATACCATTTTCGCCTATACTGCGTAATTCACAAGTTATCAAATATTCACATTTATTAATTTTATATATATACTTATGAGTATTAAATAGCTGTGTAGAAACTAAACGACTTGTCCTAAGGGACAATGGCTATAGAAGGTAATGAAGACTTTTTAATTGCAAAAAAAAAAAAAAAAAAAAAAAAAAAAAAAAAAAAAAATCATCAAGTCTTTAATGTGAAGTTAAAAGACTGATAAAATTGGGCAATATAATGGGATTCAGGCTGACAGAGGGGGAGAAAGGAAAAAATCACGGAGGTAGCCGAGACGTCAAGAGTGATTTTGAGTTAGCCATGTGGAAAGGAAGAAACCACGGACTTTGAGTGAGAGGTTTCCACATTTACCTGTAAGTTTAACTACCTCCTCTAGTTAAAAAAAAAAAAAAAAAAAAAAAGCTGAAAAAGACAATCTGAGCCATGGTAGTTGGTTTCCTAGCGAAAATCATATTAGTAACTTGTAACTTAGATATTGTGCTTGTGCAAATAATCGCATTATGTACATGGCGTAAATAAAATTGTAACTAAGCATCTTGAGGTAAATTAGGGTTCTTTTACTTTACTTCTATTAAGAAGAGATTAGAACCTGCCCCTCATGCTCTAATGAGACAGCGTGGGATACGGTTTCTGAAATCATCTGCCAAACCTAACTCTAGATATTTAATTAACCATTTTTATTAATCAATAGTTCTCCTTAAAAATATCAACAGTCGTACTAACTATACTCACTCTGATTGAATGACAAGCAATGTTCATTCAGCTACGATGATTCATACTTCAAGTACACACGATGATTCATATTTACGGAATAAGTGCTGCTGTGTTGTGTGAAGTACAGAGATCCCTCGGGTCACGAACTTAACTTGTTTCGTAATGCTAGTCGTGAACCAAAATATTTTCCCCCGTTGTCCGATGTATTGCGACATTTTAGCCAATTAGAATCAATTTACAGACAGACTATACCAGTCAACGTCTCCAACGGTAGCAGCAATCAAGGGCGCCCATGTTGTGGTTTCCAAGGGGGGGGGCAAGAAAAGCGACATTTCAAATATAGTTTCAAACTTTGCTGTAACTATTCTAAAAATTCTATTGGGTTTTCGATATTCCGGTGTACAATTTCCTCTAGGGGGGGGCGAGCGCCCCACCTTGCCCCTTGATGGGCGCCCTTGGCAGCAATGCCCAATACTATATAGAGTCATAACTTTATAGAAAGTTATATTCTTACACTATTATCAGTGGCGAATACAAGGTGAGTTTCCTGATTTTAACTCTTAAGTGATATACACAAATTTTGTGTCCGGAAATTATATGATGTTGAGTATTTGAACTTCCATGGTTAAAGTCTGCGTACGCCACTACTATTAGAATTTATATTATTTTAACAAAAAATCAAACAAGTGTGTCCGATGTCGTAGGCGTACACAGTAAAGTGTGACATCAGTCAAAAAAAGGTTGGGAACCACTTTACTACTGTATGTTCTATATATATTTGGTCTAGGAATTAATTCGTGCGGTTGGTACGCACACATTGAAGCTGTAGTACAAACACAAAATACATAAATACCTTAAGAAAAATATTGTCCATCGCTAGCCACCACTTTCGCCCATCTGTCAGGCAATGTACGGATTCCGTGGCGAAAGAAGTCCTCATCCTTGGAAGCGATCCAGTCAGAGACCCATGTTTCGATATCTTCTGAAGAAGTAAACCGCTGTCCAATCAAATCGTTGTTCATGCAATCGAACAAGTAGTAGTCCGAAGGAGCAACGTCTGGTGAATACGGCGGGTGGGGTAAAACTTCCCATCCGACATTTTCTAAATAGGTTTTGACTGGTTTTGCGACATGTGGGCGAGCGTTATCATGTTGAACAATAAGTTTATCATGTCTGTTCTCCCATTCTGGTCGTGTTCTGGCCAGAGCTTGCTTCAAACGCATTAATTGTCGTCGATAACGTTCTCCATTCATAGTTTCACCCGGTTGCAGCAGCTCATAGTACACCACACCTTTCATATCCCACCATATGAACAGCATAACCTTTGCACAGTGAATATCTCGTTTTGGTTGTGATGGACCTGGTTCACCTGGTTTCACCCAGGCCTTTTTTCGTTTAGGGTTCTCGTAATGGATCCACTTCTCATCACCCGTAATAATTCGATGCAGAAACCCCTTTCTGCTCTGTCGTTGAAGCAGCAATTCGCAAATGGTTTTTCGTCTTTCAACGTCTCTGTCTTCCAATTCATGTGGAACCCAATGTGACATCTTTTGAATCATTCCCATGGCTTTCAAGCGTTTGGAGACTGTTGTTTGATCAACGCCTAATGCTGCTGCAAGTTGTTCCTGCGTTTGACACGAATCCTGCTCGAGCAATGCTGTCAATTCTTCGTCTTGAAATTTTTTTGGCTGTCCAGCTCGCTCTTGGTCTGCCAAGCCGAAATCACCACTTCTAAACCGTGCAAACCACTTCTGACACGTTCACTCAGCTAGAGCATGGTCACCATACACTTCCACCAAAATACGATGACTTTCAGTCGCACTTTTCTGCATGTTAATGCAGCAGGACACCCCGCAAAAACACTTTATCAGGCACAAATTGCGCCATATTCACTTAACTACAAACTGGTGTTGTTGACGCTTTAATCCACTGCCCTATACTACGAACGATACGCGATGACAGGGGTTTGCAACACATGTGTGGATACACGGAACTGTGGGGCGCTCCGTTCGTTGCGCCATCTCTTGTCCACCCGCACGAATTAATTCCTAGACCAAATATATACGAAGTGGGTTCCAAAAGTATCAAACCATATTTTTTTCCCGCGTAAACCAATGAAGCGCAGGAGACTTTCAACAATGTAAATGTAGAGGAGAAATTCGTGCACAGGCGTGAATTTTTTCCGCCCATAGAAGGAGTCAGTCGCTGGCAGTCGGCCAAAGCATGAAGATGTGTAGTGAGCGGTCGTCGGATTTCAGTTTTTTTTTTTTTTTTTTTTTTTTTTTTTTGTAAAATGACAGAAAAACTTGAGCAGCGATATTGCATGAAATTTTGCTAAAAGCTTGGAGATACTCAAGGGAAAACCATTCAATCGGATCGGTACATCAATTTTGAACGAGACATGGGCATGAGGAGAGTGACCGCGAAACTTGATTGAGGCTTTTATCGCCAAACATAACATTCTTCTGTGTCTTCAGGCTTCCTACTCACCCAACATGGCTCCGTGTGACTTTTGATTATTTCACAAGCTGAAAATGCCATTAAAAGGAACTCGATTTGAGTCAAGAGAAATCATACGGTATTCGAGAGCACGGTTGCTCACCATTCCAGAAGTCTTTCCAATAATTGCAGGAGGGCTTTGAGAAGTGTTTGCATTACCAAGGAGACTATTTTGAAGGGGATTTGTTTCGGATTTTCAAATCAATAACGGTATTTTTTGCCAACCAGAGGTTCGATACTTTTTAAACACACCTCGTATTTATCATACCCATATGTATGCCACATCCTTAATTTTTTTGTGATTTTTTTTTAAAAATCTGGTTTATTCTCGCGAGATAAAGGTAAGTCGTTTAGATTTCTCCGTAATAGGAAAGAAATTTACAAAAAGAAAGACATACTTACATACACATCATAAGCACCATTCGTCTTCTTTAAGCATAGCTGCAGCAGGTTAATAAAATAAATAGAGTAGAATTTCGTTAAAGCTCAAGTTTCCTTAAGTACTTCTGTTTGGAAAAATAAGCAAAAAGACCACCAAACGTCACCACGCTGTCATACTGGTAACAAATTATCTTAATAGCTTCAATTTAATTGTTATAAAACATTGTAATTGCCTACTTTGTAATTCTTTTTTTTTCTTCTTTCCTCAAGCGATATATTATGTGAACGATCATAGATTGTGGGGGTAGGTGGGAGGTGGATAGAAGAGAAGAAAAGAAAGGGTTTTTTTTTTTTTTTTTTTTTTTTTTGTTCAGCAAGAATAACGGAAACCTCGACAGGATTATAAGCTGCCGAAACAGAGTTTCACAACAGAAAAGATTTCCTCCATGTTGCTCCATAATAATGAAAATGTAACACAAGAGTGTTTATCCCTGAAGCACCTTCGAACCAGAACAAAGCACAAAGGAGAAAAATGAGCTCTTTTATTTCCGAAAGACTCTGTGGTGTGTGTGTGTGTGAATGTAGGAACTTCCTTGTTTTTAGATATAAATAGGGGGGATTTCTAATTTCCTCTTGTTAACGAAACGGGGAAATAGAGGCATGCTAACTACGTACAAATTTATACCAAGTGGAAACAAGGAAAATAAATCTCTTTAAAATGTACTTTTCCTTACGTTTTTTTTTTACTGTAAAAAAAAAAGAGAGACAATTTTTTTTAAAAGTAAGTACAGAGGAAAATTATAATATATATTTGCCTGGTTTCGTGTTCTTCTCTTTATAAGAACTTTTTTTTTTCCTTTTTTAAGAGATAAGTACATAAAATTCGTATTTCATATTACATTTCTTATTAGTGGTATGTAATATCTTTTAAACGAATTGAAAGTACTTTCGTCAACTTCATATACTGTACGTATGTATAAATTATAGGTTTCAAGGTTATTTAGCCAAATAATATTTATCACAGAACATCTTTTTAGAATTTACCAACTTGACCAGAAATGGCTCAAATTTTTCGGAATAAGGGAAATTTATTTTGAGGGATCGGATATTTCACTTTCCGGATTTCGCAAAAAAAAAAAAAAAATCCAGAATTTGAAACAATCCGGAACTTGGAAAAGTTCCGGAATTCAGAAAAATCCGGATATATTCTGAAATCGGGAATTTTCTAAATTACGGAAATTTTCCGAATTCCGGAATTTTCCGTTTTTACTTTCCGGATTCCGTGAAGTAAAAATTCCTGTATTGGCCATCCCTAAATTTGATTGATGAAATATTAGGACAGCTTACTCCACAAAATAATGCCAGAATTCATAGTCGCCCCGCAGAGTAATATTGTCCCTCTCCCTCAACCTGGGTTTGCGAAGTTCTTCAAAATACATGTTAAAGCGGATTTAATTACTTACACACTACATTAGTAATTAATGGACAAACTAAGATCCGTGGGCCAAATGTGGCCTGTTGAAAGGTTCTATCTGGCCCGCGACATCAGCCCTAATCTGACGAATGAAAAAAAAAAAAAAAAAAAAAAAGAATGTTGCTTCGAAAGAGAGGTATTAGAAAATGAACTGACAGATGATCATTTAATGCACTGATCATCAGTGCACCCCAACTTCCATCATTAATAGGGCATAGTTAAAAGAATTATCAAATATGTATCATTATTGCTTTTTAAAAATTATATTGGCCCGTCTAAAGTCTTTTTCTTTGGCCTCTTCCTAAAAAAAATTACCAATCACTGCACTACATTATTTAATATATGTTTAATTTATATTTAATAGATATTTACTTTAGTTGATAAACGTATGCAATATGCGTGAGTAATTGTTTTGCATGAAGTATACTCAGTATTACACAGTGGCGTATTTAGGAGGGGGTTTCCGGGCTTAAGTACTTAGTACTTAAGTACTTACTATAGTAAAGTATATGAAATATCTTGCAGAATTTTCACATTTTCAGGCGAAGCCCCCCCGAAAGTTAGCAAAGCCCCCCAAAAATAAAATCGTAAATACACCACTGGTAATACACATATAATAAAGTCTAGACGTTTAAGATGGTTGGGATAAACATCCTTAACATGGATAGCAAGTACCAATGCATTGAACCTGATGAGGAAGCCTTGGCGAAAGAGATTCTTGGAAAGACAGCCAGGATAATATAAAGAGGAGGTGGGTATTAATCTAGAATGGATTGAGTTGACACAGGAAAATAGTTTTTTTTTTTCTGATGCGACAAACATTCGAATTTAAACCATAGATACTGTGCTTTCTCGTTTCGAAAAGATATCGTGTAAGTGATATCTCGTCTCAAAAAATGTATCTGTTTCTATGGAAAAGCTCTGTTTCGTCTGTGGGCAACCCTTACTATAAAGTTAGCTAGTTAGAGGAAAGAAAAATATTTAAATACTAAGGCATAGTGGTAAAAAATAAATAAATAAATAAAAGATGTTAGGCGGAATTAAATACACCAACTACGGGGAAATTTGTGTTGCTTTTGTGAAAATACGGATACAGTTTTGA
This sequence comes from Thermobia domestica, assembly GCF_964235325.1. Taxonomy (NCBI): domain Eukaryota; kingdom Metazoa; phylum Arthropoda; class Insecta; order Zygentoma; family Lepismatidae; genus Thermobia; species Thermobia domestica. The sequence goes on along the minus strand of NC_137454.1, from coordinate 80,866,998 downwards.
CGGGAAAAAAGGGAAAGATATCAAGAGTAGTAAGAGATGAGTTACAACAGTTGAATAGAGATCGTTTCGTAACATAGAACTGTGCAACAAGTAGGTAAATATCACCAAAGATATTGTCGATACTTAAAACTTGAGGTGTAAGATGGGGAAGACATGTCACTTGTATGGGAAACATGTAGGTGGTGCGTAGTTTTTATTTTCAGATGACCCTCGCGGATCTACAGTGGGACAGAGAAAAGAAAATGATAACGTGTAACTAATAGCAATTCTTATCAGATTACAGTATATTGTCATGACATGTTGAAGTGGTGGATAGTGTTTCTGCGGCAATGAATCTTCAGGGCTTTTAAGCCACGGTGTGTTAATTTGTAATGCACTAATAAAATATTTCAAAGAAAAAAGAAAGGGAAAGAGGCTAGTTGATGCGAATGAGTAAAGATGACAAACAGACGGTTTAACGGTCTCTTCTCTTAATCATATAATCCTCTTTCTTTTCTCTTCCTATCGTTCTTTTCAGAGCTTTGATAGCGACACGATGACGTTCGAAAACCTCAGATCACTGAGATAGGTGTGTGATACCTTGGTCAATTATGTATACACTTTGGTCTCTCTCTCTCTCTCTCTCTCTCTTTCTGGCTTTTTTAAATCTGATGTATAAAAAGAAAGAAGAGATTGAAATTATTGCTTATATAGGGTATTAATAAAAATGTCGGCAACAATAAATGAAACTAAAGTGTTCTTGTAAAGATCGGTCAAAGGTTTTCCAATAATCGAGTTATCATGTTGTTTCCTCTCTCTCTCTCTCTCTCTCTCTCTCTCTCTCTCTCCGTCTGTGTATGTATGTATGTGTGTGTTGCAGTCAATCTCTGTTAAAGTTGTGTATTTCGTTCCAACTTTAGCTTAGCCGAATGTAAGCAAATAAGCAAACCAGAATACATTAAAAGGGATTTCATTCAGGATATATATATATATATATATATATATATATATATATATATATATATATATATATATATATATATATATATATATATATATATATATATACAGTTAAACACAAAATAAATCTACATTTTCAAAATCTATATCTTCAACACGAATAGGAAAAAAATGACGGCTAAAAGTAAAATTAATAAATTAAAAGTAATTTCCTAATCATGCAACAAATTCCTATGAAAAGCAGTTGTGCATCAGTGATGTACCCCTTGCAACCGCGGGAGGAAATCCACAGGGATATAAAAATCGTGATTAGAGCCTGAAGAGGCGAGATCCCAGAATCGAATTAGCAGTATAAGATAAAAGCTTTTGTTAGTCAAAGTATTGGAAACTTACAGTTTCTGGAGAGTAATAGTAGCTGACTCGTATCGAGGCCAAAATTTTAGAATGAAGGAGTCAATCAGGTTTGGAAAGAGTTTATTAAAACTTAGTAGTCTTCCTTTCTTAGACTTTATTGCACTTGTAGATGTTTCTGAATCAAGTAGGATTTTACTACAGTTTTTTTTCTTGTGCCTCCATAAGGAAAGATGCGCCTCTTTTAGGCTGTCATTCTCTGTTCATCACCATGTCTGAATATTTCAATGTAATATTATTTCGAAATACATATCAAAATAACCGATATTTCGAGAATGAGAAGAGCTAGCAACAAGTGGTGGAATATGAACCCTTATTTTAAATTGGCATTTTCAATATTACGACTAAGACTGATCGATATTTGCAAATATTGGAACATCGATATAAAAACATTTTCGATATTGTGATATGTTTCGATGTTCAAAGTCGGATATCACGAAGCACATTAACGTAGAGACAAAGTACGGGTTGAGTGCTACTGAGGTTGGAAGTCGTGTATAATTTTACTTTATTTTGAAAATTTATTTATTTTTATGCGAAGAATATCGTATGGAGTTTACATTAATATAGAACATTATCCTAAAGTTATACTGGTTAAACATAAATTATCCCTATTAAAGATAACTGTCTTTTTTTTTTCTTGTACAAAGAAAAAAGTGGGTAACAACTAAAATTCATATCACTTATTTTTTTTTTCGCATAGCAAACTAAATGTGTAACGACCTGTGATTAAGATCAGTTTAATGTAACATGAAAAAAGTAATTTAAGTCTTACAGGCTGCTGAGGAAGGGGGGGTATCAAAGAGGGAGAGGAAAGAAGTTGTACAAACCATCTTAAAAGAAATCTTGTAGGATGCTCTGAAATGGAAGTTCTGCTCTTGCTATGCTTGAGATTTAGGAAAAAAAAAAAACGTCTTCATAAAATAATATTTAAGTATCGGAAATGACTTCGATCTTCGTTTCTTTTCCTTGTTTGAACTGTTTTGTTGAAAATGTCTTTCCTCTTTCCCACAAATTTTATTGACAATCTGTATGTGTATTCTGTATTTGTATCTAAGAAAGTTGACATTCATTGTTTATCTGTGTTTTTCCGTTTTTGGTTGTATTATTCTTGTTTCTGTTGGAATTTCTATGACGTGATACGAAACAGTGAGCGAAATGAAAAAGAAAAAGCATTGCTAGCAACGACGTGAAATATGAAGCTCTAAATGTGTAATCTGGCCAGTACAATGGCAGATATCATCTGGAGACATGAGCTTTTGTTGTCGGAATATGGCGAGATACGCATATTTTTGTTAAGTGTACAGCAGAGCAACGGTTGTTAGTTGGTGAGTACGGGCTACAAATTGTGAGTGATAAAACAAGGAAATGTGCAACTTAACGGCAGCGATAAGAGGTTTTTTTTTCAAGTGGGAGGTTGTTAAGAACTTCAGTCCCTCCCTTAACGACTGCCAGGTAGGCGGCATGAAGGTAATGTAATACGAGCTTGTAGCTTGTATTGGTGATGTACAGTAACGTGAACGAATGTTCTTCATAAATTGTACAAGAATTATTAAAAACAAATAAATGAAGTTAAATTAAAATGGCCTTTCATAAAAGACCGCGTATAAAACTATACTTCACTTGCTTTCTGTTCGTTTTTGTGAATATATTCTTCATTTATATTGTTTGTGGCCTAAATGCTAATCCTTGAGGGACACCATTAAAAAAAATACTACTTACGGCAAATAAAGCGTTCGTAATGTAAGGGAGCATATGAAGAATGTATTTAAAGAAGATTCCGTTTGCTCTTGTACTTCAAAAGATATTTTACGGAAACTGAGAAGCAGTCCCAGATAGCACAGAAAACTTTTTCAAAATGTTTAAAAATTTGCAAAGGCAAACTAAAATGTTTGCAAAAAACTTGCCTTTTCAAATGAGAAAATTTGCCGAAAGTTCAATGCAAATAACGAAGTTGACGCTGGCTGAGTTTGCAGCAGAGTTGCCTCAGAAAATGAAAACATCTGCCAATACAAACGAAATGTTTGCGACTGCACAGCAAGAAAGTTTACCAGGACTGTGCTGCAAATATCTTGTGCAAATTTTCTTTGACAAAATTTCCGAAAATGAGCTGATGAATTTGGTGAAAATATTAAAAGGTTTGCAGCAACATTACAGAAAGTGTTTTCACGATCACAAGATCATGTTTGCTGCAAATGTATCTGGTAATGTTTGCTGCAAATTTATAAAGTGAAACCTAACTTTATGAAACATCAACATTTTTATAATGTGGATCCGTCTTTTCTTAGTGGCAAGCATTAAACATCTTTAGCTACTTGCCAAAGATAAGAAACTTGCGAACGATAAACGCACAGACAAAGGATATCGCAATTTATCTACTTACTCAACGATCATATCCCTGTACTTACTCTCACACACATTCACAAAATAACGTCAGGCTGCCTGGGTCAATAAAAACATTTGATAAGAGACCAGTGAATTTATTCTGGAGTCCTCTGATGTATTGGTTTTTCTCGATTTTCACTTCCCGCTTGTTTTGTCACAGTTGATGTAGCGCAGTGAATTCTGAGTACCATGCGCGCGCACTCGGTAATATCATCACATATTTGCTTTCAGCACGTTTTTCGAAACAAGTTTTTTACAGAGTTGCAAACTGTTTGCGACGGCAAACTTTCGACGCTATATTTTCAAAAAAGATGCAAATTAATTGCAGTGGTGAATTTATTTTTATAAATCAGCGAAAATTTGCAGATCATAATGAAAGTTTTTAATAAATATTAAGAAATTTTGCCTTCGCAAACTTTCAGATTGTTTGCTCCACTAAACCAAGCAAAAATTTGCCGCAAGTATTCGTGCTATCTGGGGTGCTTTTAACATAAGGTCGTGTAGTAGCAAGTATATGTGTATGGGTTTTCAAAGAGTCTGTACCTAAACACTATCACTATCTTGTGTAGTTCTGTATCATTTTTTGAAATATTGTATTTAGTTTCTCGATTGAGGAAAATTCCCAGCTTGCGCCAAGTGAACTTTGTGGTGGACAAACACCGTATGCATGGGTTTTCTCGGGGTTCTCCCGTTATCCTCCCACTTTCTTCATTCCATCATTTCATTCATTTCTCATCATCACCATCTCCTTTAGCCTTGCCGGCATAAACATGGGACGTAAAACTTACAGATTTCATTTCGTTTCATTTTCGATTGAGGAAAAAAAAGTCCTTCATTTATTTTAGGAAATTTTTATTACAAATACGCGTACACTATAATTCAATTTAAGGGTTGAATATACAAACTCAAATAGATTTTGCAAATGACGGTAATGATAGATTGAATTAGAAGCAACACTTTTTATTACTATCACTTGAAATCAATAGACTTATAATATACCAAGGAGAGAACAAACACAGTATACATACTTTGGGTAAGCTGCTTCCCGACAGCATCCATCTTTTCTATTGCCTAGTGACCTCTGAACTAAACTTCCTACTGAGCAATAACTTGACTCCATGAGCATCCATCACAGAACTCGGTGGAATCTCTGGTAAAGCCCTCGGTTTCCTCCTGAAGGCACGCACTTTTACCTCACTTCCCACGGCGAGGCAGGGAGAGTTAAGCTCAAGATAACGTAGGGGGTCATAAGCCAAGATTCCAGCACGGTTACTGGCCATATTTCCCCACCCTCAACCCCCTACAGGGTCTTAAAAACAGATACGAACCATTTATCAAAACGAGAAAGATTAATCTAAAGCAGGACAAAGGAGGGCATATTCTTCACTCCGTTTACCCGTAACAAGGAAAGCAGGAAGACCTCCAGGGAGCTATTCTTCCAACTCCAGAAGATGATACGTTACTTTCTTGTTTTTCCTTTAAACTCTGGAAAGAAAATTTCTTTTATTATAGGTTTAGCCACACAGATCAAATATTTCATCCACAAACATATGGCTGCTGGTAAATCAACAAAGTGATGACAATAGCTCATTTCTTCTTTAACTCTTTTAAAATCAAGTTCGAAAGAAAAGCGAAAAAAAGAATTGTATACTTTCTTTCTATTTTTTTTAAAAAAAATCTTTTTCTTCTATTCTTAATTACCCTAGAAACTCCCTCATGGCTATATGGTTAGCGTGCGCGCCTTTGACGCAGGGAGACCACGTTCTATTGTCAGTGGATGCTTATGTGGTTCGGATCCAACACTCAGCTATATATCCTCGCTGCTGAACGGGATGTTAAGTTCCAAATAAACTAACCAAGCAATTACCTTAGATTAATTTTTCGTTCGTCATTGTCTTCAGAATGAACCACACTTTCGTTTGATTTCCCACTTATATGTAGCAAAGAAACTGGACTTCAGGTGTTACTGCAGTGGAGGAGACAGAGAAAAAGTTTGAGATGGTGATTTCTTTTCTTTTTTTTTTTAAGTGGTTGATGCTATACAAGATCAAGAAGAGTTACCCCCCTCACATATTGTACAATATTCCTTCAAATCTCGTTACACTGAGCCAAATATTGCTAAGAAAGGTAACTCCCTCCATGCCAATACTGGCAAATATATTCTGGAGCAATAAGTGAAACTCGCCTAAAATATGGCATACTTTTATATCACTTCGCGCCCAGATACGAGCTAAAATATGGTTTAAATGTGCATTTCTATGACCAATAATAACCGTATTCACAAAAATTCAAAAATGTGTTTATGTTTTAGTAGATACGTCAAAACATACCAGGATAAAAAAAAATATGATACGTCATAGAAATCTGAGCCCTAACCATTACTGTACTATCCTTGCGCTTTTATTTCCCGTTCCGCAATATATTGGACCTTCATTATTACCAATATTACTTCGCTAGCTACAAAACAGTTCATACTTTCAGAGTTCATATCACTTATCTTATGGCTAACTCGTCCTAAACAAAAATTCCGGCCAGGCTGTTACATAGACTTTATTTGGCGTTGTCAAAACCATCCTCTGAGAATAATAACATATATTTTCAGAAGTAATCATTCTTTTTTTAAAAAAAATGATGACAATTACTGACAGCAGAGCTACAAACTATAGTACATTATTATCTGTAACGCATTACGTAACTCTGTAGTAACTCATAGTTAACTCGTATAGGTAATACAGTCCTTTTGTGCGAGAATAATAGATGTGTCATGTCAAATCATTCTGACGAACATATAAGGTAATAAACTCATGCTATACACAGCCCGCGAGCACTGTATCGTACTAGAAGTGGGCTGGACCTGTAACCGCCAATTGTGATATAACTTCATCACATTATACACTAAAGAGAGACACGGCAAATCCATAATAATGGTAACATTAGTTATACAGACAGGAATGGAGTATAGGCAAAAACCTTTCAGCATGTCCCATTACAACAACCATCAGGACAAATCCATGAATCTCACTCACTCGGTTGCGGTGGTTTTAGCCTGACCGATCATTTGCGGTTGAAATCAATGAGAGAGAATCTGTGGTGCTCTCCCAGTGTTCAACTGTGATTTCTGTCGCTTTTAGACATATGTTTTACGGTTCATGTTCACCACTACGAAATGTTTCTCACATTCCTTTGTTAAGTAAAACAAGTTTCAAGCCTCTGATTGCTTCAATTTTGTTAACCATTGATTCTCTATTTTTCTTATGGACTTGGTTTTGTGTCTCCTAAGAGCACACTCTTCGAGTAAAATCCCCCAAAATTGTTTCAGGCATTACAAAACTTCCCTCGCGTGTATAGAACATTCTGACAGCTCAGGATAACTTTGTATCATTTTAGAATTAACAATGTTATTTCTGCATAACATTGATCTACCAAATCATTTATTTATTGTTTTTATGATAACGTTATCCCTGAAGGTAGGGATATTCATGTCAACGAAATGGTCATAAGACATAAATTAAACTAAACAACTTCCAAAAGATGAATTTTTAACATTCGATCGTCAAGGAAGTTCCAAACAGTGTTTGAAACCACAGGAATTCAAAAAAGCAAAACTGATTATATAAGGTTAAGGTAAACACGAATGATTTCTTTTGGTATAACCATAGAAAAAAAATTAGTTTCCGATATATTTACGTAAAGTATCTAACCATATTCTGTTTCAAATAGAAGTCCTAAGATTTGAAGTACAAATATTTTCTTCAAAAGCATAATAATAATAATAATAATAATAATAATAATAATAATAATAATAATAATAATAATAATAATAATAATAATAATAATAATAATAATAATAATAATAATAATTACATACTGCTTTTTTCAAAACGTTTAACAGGTTTCTTTCGTGCATTTATCCTTTATTCTTGTTCTAATTAGCAATTAATGACAAGGGCGCATCCGCGGCGGGGTACACCGGATCCGGATCTCCTCAAAAAAAAAAAAAAAAAAAACTTCGGAACTCGACATAGGCCTATATTTGTCCACTTTCTTAGTAAAACTATATTTGTTTAACAGGGGGATGACTGATGGAAGCATGAAAATTTGTTCTTTCACTTCGTCTGTACTCTTTATCTTATAAAAACAATCTAGTTCTATCATTATTTTTTCCTGAAAATATAGGTGGAAGTATTTTACAATTACTTATCACCTTTTCGGGTGCAGAATAATACCCGTTCAATACTACATAAGCGTAGTGGCTTGTATTTATTCCCCTCCGCCCCCCAAAATAACTTGGACTCCTCTTGACAAAAATTTCTAGGTGCGCGTCTGATTAATGAAATATTTTGTGCAAAATGGTCTAAGTCTAAATCCTAATTTTGATGTCCCAATCACTGGAAAACCAAAGGTCTGCATAGGTAAGAACGTTTCCTGCAAATGTTGCAAATATTTCTAATTCCAAAATTAAACAGTCGAGACAAGACGGGATACCTCCGTTACTTTGTCCTTTTAGGTGACACACTTATCTGGACGAATAATTTGATGAAAGGTAGATTAAATATATAGAAAACTCATTTCTTCACCAACAAGGTATCCAGATGGAAGCTCTATATCTTCTAGTTGTGTGTGTGTGTGTTGATTAAAAAAATCCTAGTCGTAAATTAAACAGCTGTGCGTGATCGTCAAAATTTGGAGTAAAAGAAATGTGACGTTAATTTCCATATAACAACAGCTATTTTTTAAAAAAAAAAATCTATATAGCTTTGTTAAAACAGCAGTTTTTTTTTTAATAGGCGCACAGATACACTTACTCAGTTTTTGCGTACCGTGGTCATCAGGCTCGTATTCACCGGAGTCTAGGGGGCCGGGCCCCCTCCTAAATTTTTGCTGGCCCACCTTAATATTTTCACGGTAGGCTTGCAAGTGAACTATAATATGGTGATGAACTATAATGATCGGGGTCCCCGTAAATTCTACCCCCCCTACATTTTTGGGCTGGTTACCGGCCTGATGGTCACCCCGTCTAGCTATGTAAAGTAATTGGGTTACAATCTGGCTTTGGGCAGGACACTCGCCTATGCATACCTCAGAATAAGAGTGATCACAATGTTATTAGCGTTAAAAAGAAAAGAGTCTAAAGACAAAACATACATAAATCGCTAGATCTCATGTTTGAGGATAAATTCTGATGCGTAGTTTACGAGAAAATCGAGGGAAACGAATATTTATGTTATAAAGTTATTTTTGTATTGTATTTGAAAAAAAATATGCTGTTAAGTATCAGCTTGTTTCTGTAGTTTGTAGCTGTTTGATTCCCTTTAACAGTAACACACACAATGTATGCGAATGGAATAACTTTTCCCAGGCGGGAAATGAATTTCATCCATATAAGTACCTAATCACAAACCCACTAATACTCTAATATACGAGCAATTCTTGCTTGTTTGTATGTAAACTTTACCTCAAAAAATGTATAAACATTTTTTCTTAATGAAACTTTTTCTAAAACTTCTTCGAAACTGTCTAAACAAATGTGCCTTTTTTAGTTTGGCATTTCCCTATTTTCTATTTTCATGACCATTCAAAAAAATGGTGGGAGGGGTAAGAGTTATCCCTGCCAGGGATGAAAATTTTCTTCTCCAGGGAGGGATAAACTTCTGCCAAGAGGGGGGGGTTAAATCCGAAGTTCAATTCACACATTAATCCCACTATTTGTGAATAACATGTTACGAACATTCACCTGGTTTCCATTGACGATATCTGATTGAGAAATATAGCTACATATCGATATTACGTTTCTTTAGATGTTCTTTAAGTTTTCTTCTTTTATAGAAACCTTTCGTTAGTTCCAGTTTTCATTTTGAGATGGTTGAAGTTCTTGTACTTTTGGTATAACAACAATCTTTACTGCTACTACTAGAGAGAGAGAGAGAGAAAGAGTGGTGTGTAGTTCGGAAAACAAACTTTTACTTTCTGTTATGAACTTTCCATTTTCTGGAGGGCTACACAAAAGTCACATACGATACGCAATACAAAAGAAACCAAGACATTGGACGGCCGTAGGGTAAGTCATATATATGTAGTGGTGCGCATATGTAAAGAAAGAAAAGGAAGAAACTTAAAGAGCAATAAAGGGAAGTAAAAAAAAGAATATATATATAAAAGAGAAAGAAGTTTTGGCTGCTACAATGGGGACTTATTTTCTTTCTTTCTGGTATACATCTAAAGTTTTCTAAAAGACCGGAGCCAAGGATGCGAAATCTTTTGGAGCGTGTTGGGATTGGATGAATTTTGCTGGCCTTTTGGATTTTGGAACCGTGTGAGATGGACGCTGGAAATGAACTAAAGAAAGGATGTTGAAGAAGAGAAAACGGGGGCACGAGAAGGTTACCCTAAGGCTTGCTGGTTGGTGAGAGGAAAAGCCGGGTTCCAAGTAAGGAGAATGTGAAGAACTCGACCAAGCAGCACTAATTACGACCCAACGTGGTGGCCTCATTCCAATCCACTGGCGACGTGTTCTGAAAGTTTGAGAAGTTTCCAGAAAGCCTTGTGTTTCTGCCTTTACCTCTCTCCTCTTCGTCAGACACCCTTTTCTTATTACAACTTTTTTTCTTCTGTCTTTTTTTCTCTCACCATCAAACCACTACAAACGCGTAGATACGAAACGTGAAACAAAATGGTCAAAAATTAGGTTCATTTTCCCACCTGATTGTATAACACAAATTCATTAATTGAATTTATTTTTTCTTCTTGTACGCAATAGCAACATTATATAACTCCTAAGTTCGCTGTAGTTAGGAAAAAAATTACGAAACAATATGTCTTGATAGGGTTACGTAAGAGGAGAAGCACAACCTAATAACATTTAGTAAGTAGTAGCTCTTCATTTTGAGTGCAGTGATCTTAATTTTTTGAATGTGACAAGGTTTCTAAATAAATTATGTAAATCAAGTTTCTAAAGATTGGATAGAAATTTAAGAATTGCGTACTTAGAATTTTCCAAACATTTTGGTTCTTGTTCTAGAATCACAAATATATATAAATTAAGTGCCGCAGCTATTAGCCATGTCGACCGTTGCACTATATATTGATAAAAAGTATGAAATTGTATTAAACAGAATTGATACAAACTATAATTGTCATGATCACAACCGAAGTTGTAAACCAAAATGGCGCAGGCATATTGCCCGAAATCGCCCATGTTTAACTATTTGTTACATATACAACTAAAATTATTGGAGACATGAATATTAGTAGGATTAGAAATGTCCGACCTTGGCGAAGTTATACCGACGCCATGTTGCCTCGCACCAAATAAAGAAATTTTAGTTACAAGCAATGTTGCCACAATTCCAGCTCTGGAGTGGGCTGAAAAATAGTACCAAATTGAAACAAAAAGGGCTGAATTCATTATTTTATACCAGTGTAATACATATACCAGCTCTATAACACGAAACTGAAAGAGGTAAAGTTCTAGAACACCCCCCCTCTTCCAAGAGTCCAAATCAAGAAAGTGCTCTTTTTAAAACATCCAAATAGGAGAACTCTGAACAACCGTGGAAGTAGATGAAACTTTTCTCGCATGTAGGAAGTATAACATAGGCCACAAAATTAAATTTAAAAAAAAAATATCTTCGGTATATATTGTAAGGAAACCAAACGCGCCTCTATTTCAAAGTGACCAATAAACCAAAACAGTATTATGGCCATATATGACAAAATATATACACGACGAGGAACAAATCAATCATCTCCGAGTTCGTGTGTAAACAGTACGTTATAATAAAATGTAAAAATATAAATTATTGCACCTTATTCTCGCTTATTTCACGACCGACGGAGGATAATAAACTGTAAGAAGATTATAAGGTAAGCAAACTGATATTCGTAAAAAATGTAAAACCGATATCCTAAAAAATATCACAACACATTATTAATAAATGGTGCTGAATTGGATAGAATTGTACCAACTTTTTCACAAAAGGGGCTGAAAATGCTAGCGTGGTACCAACGGGACGATGAATGACAAAAAGGGCTGAATTTGGTTACAAGAACAGGAATACGTTAATTACTAGGAATACTGTGGTTATTGTTGTGACGAAAAAATACTGCAACAATTGAATCAGCGATAATCGTGATAAATAATGAAAGTAAACATAGATGAGTATTGCCAAAGATATTTCAGATCTATTATGTATCCTAAATTTTATACAGTGTAATTCCAACTATCCAGAAATTAAAGAAAGAAAAACCTTATTGAAATTCCAACTGTATGTATTTGTTTGTAAAATATGATTTTTTTTTTTAAAAAAAAAAATCCTATTTAAACCAAAGTTAAAATTTTATATTTAATTTGAATTTTCTGTACTTTTTGATTGTTTCTGAAGAAAGTAATCTAATTTCCGATTTACTTTAGCCCAGGCCGGTATCCAGCCCAAAAATGTAGGGGGGTCCAGGTAGAAGTTAGGGGGAGGCGATCCAACTATATTATAGTTCATCACCGTATTAGAGTTCGTTTGCAAGCCTATCGTGAACATTTTAGGGGGCCTGCAAAAATTTAGGGGGGCCCGGCCCCCTAGACCCTCCTTGGATACGGGTCTGCTTTAGCCCTATTTTTTTATTAACTACAGTAAAAGTGATTTTAGAGATTTTTTAATACTACAACATAACCTTTTTAATTATTATTTATCCAATTAAAATCAGGATCTTCGCATATCCGGATTAATTCGGAACAAATGAAATCGTAATCGGTAGCATTTAACTGTATATGAGGTAAAAAGAGAGAGAGAGAGAGAGAGAGAGAGAGAAGAAATAAAGAGCCTTATGTAGAGTCGTTTTTAGCGTTATACAGTAGGAAGTCAAAAATCCGAACTAAAAATCCGAAAATTCCGAATCCACAGATAGTTTGGATTTTCGAAAATGACCAATAAAATGCCATTTAGGCTTAAATATACTGTACGGTATGCTCTTTTATCGATACAGTGGTTATACAGTACATACAGTAATTACAATACTGTACAAGGCTACTTACATTTAATGTTTCGGAAGAACCTGCTCATACACTAAATTACAATGTTCTTGTAACTCATACTTAAAACTTAACTTTTATAGGCCTAAGGGAAAATAAAAATAAAAAATATGTATGACAACCAATTACATATGAATGAGCTATTGTAAAAGCACTGACTTCACACAATGCTCAGATACAATCCTATTGTTTGTTTATCGTTAGCGTTATATTAAGACAAAATGTAAAACGCTTCTAGGGACCGCGTTTGGATTTTTGACGTTCAGATTATCGACATCTTACTGTATTAAGAGCTTGATTAACTCGTGATGCTAACTTCCGTGTTTAGTAACACGTAAGTGAAAAGTTAACAACCATTTATACCGAAAAAGATCAACCTCGACTTTTCCACGGGGTTGTCCAAATACTTTAGGAGAAATTGAGTTAAGTGATTCCTATTCTCTCTTGTATTGATTTCTCCTACAATATTTGGACAACCTTGCAGAAAAGTTGTAGTTGACCTTGTTTGATATAAATCGTTGCTAACTTCACTTACGTGTTACTAAATACGAAAGTTAGTAATCACGTCTTAGTCAAGCTCTTAATACAACACTAAAAAGGACTCTAAATAAGGCCCAAAATGTGTTAAACACGTTAAGTCAAAAATTAATGTACATGTTGAAAACAGAACCCAAACCGTTATACACTATGTGATCTGTCCCAATATTATCCTTTGCTGTTCCAAGCTGGAATCAGTAGCGTGGTCCTGTGATCGAACTGCTTTGGAGGTAAAATAGTGTGGTGAGGAACTACCGATATTGTGAAGATTGTTTTTGCATGATACACAGAGAAAACTAAACGTATATAGCGTACGTAAAAACGTGAGTTACATGCGTAAGACCTGTAGTTTTTGGACTTAACGTACGACTATAGGTATCCTGCAGAAAACGTACAACTGAAAACATATGTTTTATAATACTTTCCGTATAATTGTTCCATCAATACATACTTTCCTTCTGAAACAAAGAAATGTATACAAGAAATCAGGATCTTACATACAGATGGACGTATATAACATGTAACTGACGTATGTAATATACGGAAGACTGTTAGATGTCCGACATCCTGCAGCGGCATGATGTAACATCTAATCGGGAAAACTGCAGTACGTATGTAGCATACGGATAACTTATGGTCCGTACAGATTTTCATAGTAAACTTATACATTCCGTATATTTGTATAATATGCCGCTGTCCGGATAACGGATTTTTATCAGTGTAGTCCTTGACTCTTCCAACTCACTAGATTGAAGATCCATTCTTGGTTCATAGCCTCCCACTAATAGTAGTTCCTGTCTATCATAACCGCGGTATTGCTTAAGGACATTAACGCAACTCAGTGCATGTACTATCTTGATCCATCTGGTTGTGCGAATTATTTGTATTGAGTAGTATCTATGGATGTCTATATTATATGCAGTTTAAAGTGAAAAAGTATATAGTGTATAATTGCCTTAAGTGTTGTCTGATTTTTCAGGTATAATACAGCTTCGAATATTTGTATATACAATGTTTTTGACATCTATCTTAAAATCTTTAATATGGAGAGCGGTTATGAGAAATTGATTGTTTTTAAAATAACCTTTGAAAATGATCTTAATATGCTATTATAAGGTTTCCCTCTAAATATTGATTTTAGCTCAAGATGAAATTAATTTTGAGATCTGCCCAAGGGATGATGAAAACACTAGATAAATCTGAGCATTCTTCGTCCCTAGAAATCAAACTCGCAACTATTTGATTCGTAATTGGAAGCACTACCGCACACTGAACCACGAAGGTAATATGGTAGAATACGAAAAGCTGTGTAATAACTAGTAGTAGCAAACTCGAGTTTAGATATCCAACTAGTGATAAATTTCCTGATTGCGAAAAAATAAAAAGGATTTTTATCCTTCATTGACTTTAGCAAATACAATAAAACATGTTATAACGCAGTTGCTGAGTGAACATTCTTTACTCCCCGCGCTATAACCTTTACGCGGTATGTTGAAATGTGACCATAGAAGTGACCAAAAAAAAAAAAAAAAGAAAAAAAGACCCTCCGGAGGTGGAGAAAAAAACATTCGTGCAACAATATTGTTCGTTAATATCGCATAATTACAGTTCTATAAACTGATTTCAATTAACATTACACTCTAACCTCTTTTGCGCTGTTTTTAAATGGTTTCCATGTCCCGTTGCCTCTGCGAAATCCTTTGGAATGCAGTGGCAAATGTCAACTAGCGGGTGTAATGACGGTAAAATCGTACTGCAGAGCCATTCTTTACAGAATTGTTTTAGAGTTTTAACTCACAAGTAAACCTTACGTTTGGGTGAATCGAGTTGCTGACGGAGACACATATGAGAAAGTAGTACTAAATGTGGTCAGTATTTCAGTGAAGTTATAGGTGCGAAGCTCCAGGGGTTTAGAAGATACAGCTACCAGAACATCACATGGAAGTACAGAATAGTCTTCATACAGTTGGAGGTAAAAGCTCTATAAGACCTCTTGTAGCGACAAAAGGTGAATAGTAAATATATGGATACATATTAGGACTAGGGGAAAGTCATATAGTAAGGGTATATCTGACGGCGGCCATCTTGAAATCCACCATTTTGAAGTAAGGTTAAGTTTTTAAAATAAGAATAGGGTCATGTGATACATGATTTAAGGCGCAAATTTAATCAGAAGAACAATGGTGACGTTAATTTTGATTTACGGGCAATTGGTAAAAAGTTATAGGAAAAGTAAATATTGTTGCAGCATATGTATTAGTCCTTTACCCCACTTGTAAATTTTGTGTTAATGATAATAATTAAATAAAAAGCAGGTGGATAAATATTAGGTCTATGGTAGAGTTGCCTTGATGGCGGCCATGTTCAAATCCGCCATTTTGAATCAGACAAAGTTTTAAATAGCGAACGAGAAATAGATGTGAACAGGATACAAAGAAAACAACGAAATGGCGTGCAAGTACAGCATCAAAGAACTAACATTGTAACGCCACCATTCTATTTTTGATTAACTTCTAGCCCGAAGTCATCTATTCCATTACTCTATTCCCATTTAATTTTGTGCTGGATAATGATAAAGCAAAAATGGTTATACCGTTGGATTTATGGCAAATTTGCTATTAATAAGGTGTCACTGTTATGCGTTTTGTTTAAAACTTTTGTCTGATTCAAAATGGCGGATTTGAACATGGCCGCCATCAAGGCAACTCTTACCATAGACCTAATATTTATCCACCTGCTTTTTATTTAATTATTATCATTAACACAAAATTTACAAGGTGGGGTAAAGGACTAATACATATGCTGCAACAATATTTAATTTTCTTGTAACTTTTTACCAATTGCGCGTAAATCAAAATTAACGTCACCATTGTTCTTCTGATTAAATTCGAGTCTTAAATCATGTATCACATGACCCTATTCCTATTTTAAAAACTTAACCTTAATTCAAAATGGCGGATTTCAAGATGGCCGCCGTCAGGTATACCCTTACTATATGACTTCTCTCTAGTCCTAATATGTACCTATATATTTGTTATTCATCTTTTGTCGTTACAAGAGGTCTTATAGAGCTTTTACCTCCAACTGTATGAAGACTATTCTGTACTTCCATGTAATGTTCTGGTAGCTATATCTCCTAAACCCCTGGAGCTTCGCACCTATAACTTCACTGAAATACTGACCACATTTAGTACTACTTTCTCATATGTGTCTCCGTCAGCAACTCGATTCACCCAAACGTAAGGTTTACTTGTCAGTTTTCAAAAATAGAAATAAATATTTAAGGAAACGGCAGTATTTTTTAATTGAGGTACATACTTTTCCCAGTGTTACATCCAGATCCGTGATATTAGGAACAGCACTATTTCGTGTTTCTACTATATTTATTATAGTTAGACATTAGGATGTATTTGCTTAATGTTCAATAGGTTTGTTCCATGAAGATCCACCTCATTCTTGTTCTAAATAGGAACTAGTAAGAAAATATAGTGATCGTGAAAAACAAGCCGAATTCGAGATTTCAGCGGATTTACACATTTCATAGTCTTTACATACAGAAGAACTTATTTTTCGATGTCTGTTCGTCCGTTCATGCTTTGTACATTCATCTAGAGGCCATACCGTCCAATATATCGAGGCCAACTTAAAAGTTGTTATACGTTTCTCCTGAGGAAGGGTCGAATTCTCTTCCTACTTCCAAAAATAACGATAGTTTACTGAAGGGAAAAAATAAGAGAATGTGATTTTCTCGAAATCGGTTCTTAACGATTTTGTTCATATTCCGAAAATCAATATTTAATTAATAACTCTATACTGTAAGATCCCGTACATGGTTCTAGTACTTCTATTTATAAATCAACGCGACTGCATAACAACTACAAATTACTATGAGAAGACAACATGAACCAGCACCACCATTCATCATGTAATGGAAAAGGAACAGCAGCGCCAACGCTACACAGGCGCAGCTATAAAAGTTCGAGCATCACCTTAACTGGTATCGGTTTCAGCTGGTCAACACCTCTCTCTCTCTTATCTTGCATTGGAGCTCTGAGAGAACCTTAACCTAACATAAGCCTCTTAGTTTGCAGTGGAGCTCTGAGAGAACCTTAACCTAACCTAAGCCTCTTAGTTTGCAGTGGATCTCTGAGACAACCTTAACCTAACCTAAGCCTCTTAGCTTGCATTGGATCTCTGAGAGAACCTTAATCTAACCTAAGCCTCTTAGCTTGCAGTGGATCTCTGAGAGAACCTTAATCTAACCTATGTCTCTTAGCTTGCAGTGGATCTCTGAGAGAACCTTAATCTAACCTAAGCCTCTTAGTTTGCAGTGGATCTCTGAGACAACCTTAACCTAACCTAAGTCTCTTAGCTTGCAGTGGAGCTCTGAGAGAACCTTAATCTAACCTAAGTCTCTTAGCTTGCAGTGGATCTCTAAGAGAACCTTAATCTAACCTAAGCCTCTTAGCTTGCAGTGGATCTCTGAGAGAACCTTAATCTAACCTAAGTCTCTTAGCTTGCAGTGGATCTCTGAGAGAACCTTAACCTAATCTAAGCCTCTTAGCTTGCAGTGGAGCTCTGAGAGAACCTTAACCTAACCTAAGTCTCTTAGCTTGCAGTGGATCTCTGAGAGAACCTTAATCTAACCTAAGTCTCTTAGCTTGCAGTGGATCTCTGAGAGAACCTTAATCTAACCTAAGCCTCTTAGCTTGCAGTGGATCTCTGAGAGAACCTTCATCTAACCTAAGCCTCTTAGCTTGCAGTGGATATCTGAGAGAACCTTAATCTAACCTAAGTCTTTTAGCTTGCAGTGGATCTCTGAGAGAACCTTAACCTAACCTATGTCTCTTAGCTTGCAGTGGATCTCTGAGAGAACCTTAATCTAACCTAAGCCTCTTAGTTTGCAGTAGATCTCTGAGACAACCTTAACCTAACCTAAGTCTCTTAGCTTGCAGTGGAGCTCTGAGAGAACCTTAATCTAACCTAAGTCTCTTAGCTTGCAGTGGATCTCTGAGAGAACCTTAATCTAACCTAAGCCTCTTAGCTTGCAGTGGATCTCTGAGAGAACCTTAACCTAACCTAAGTCTCTTAGCTTGCAGTGGATCTCTGAGAGAACCTTAACCTAATCTAAGCCTCTTAGCTTGCAGTGGAGCTCTGAGAGAACCTTAACCTAACCTAAGCCTCTTAGCTTGCAGTGGATCTCTGAGAGAACCTTCATCTAACCTAAGCCTCTTAGCTTGCAGTGGATATCTGAGAGAACCTTAACCTAACCTATGTCTCTTAGCTTGCAGTGGATCTCTGAGAGAACCTTAATCTAACCTAAGCCTCTTAGTTTGCAGTGGATCTCTGAGAGAACCTTAACCTAACCTAAGTCTCTTAGCTTGCAGTGGATCTCTGAGAGAACCTTAATCTAACCTAAGCCTCTTAGCTTGCAGTGGATCTCTGAGAGAACCTTCATCTAACCTAAGCCTCTTAGCTTGCAGTGGATATCTGAGAGAACCTTAACCTAACCTATGTCTCTTAGCTTGCAGTGGATCTCTGAGAGAACCTTAACCTAACCTATGTCTCTTAGCTTGCAGTGGATCTCTGAGAAAACCTTAATCTAACCTAAGCCTCTTAGCTTGCAGTGGAGCTCTGAGAGAACCTTAATCTAACCTAAGCCTCTTAGCTTGCAGTGGATCTCTGAGAGAACCTTAATCTAACCTAAGCCTCTTAGTTTGCAGTGGATCTCTGAGACAACCTTAACCTAACCTAAGCCTCTTAGCTTGCAGTGGAGCTCTGAGAGAACCTTAACCTAACCTAAGCCTCTTAGCTTGCAGTGGATCTCTTAGAGAACCTTCATCTAACCTAAGCCTCTTAGCTTGCAGTGGATATCTGAGAGAACCTTAACCTAACCTATGTCTCTTAGCTTGCAGTGGATCTCTGAGAGAACCTTAATCTAACCTAAGCCTCTTAGTTTGCAGTGGATCTCTGAGAGAACCTTAACCTAACCTAAGTCTCTTAGCTTGCAGTGGATCTCTGAGAGAACCTTAATCTAACCTAAGCCTCTTAGCTTGCAGTGGATCTCTGAGAGAACCTTCATCTAACCTAAGCCTCTTAGCTTGCAGTGGATATCTGAGAGAACCTTAACCTAACCTAAGTCTTTTAGCTTGCAGTGGATCTCTGAGAGAACCTTAACCTAACCTATGTCTCTTAGCTTGCAGTGGATCTCTGAGAAAACCTTAATCTAACCTAAGCCTCTTAGCTTGCAGTGGAGCTCTGAGAGAACCTTAATCTAACCTAAGCCTCTTAGCTTGCAGTGGATCTCTGAGAGAACCTTAATCTAACCTAAGCCTCTTAGTTTGCAGTGGATCTCTGAGACAACCTTAACCTAACCTAAGCCTCTTAGCTTGCAGTGGAGCTCTGAGAGAACCTTAACCTAACCTATGTCTCTTAGCTTGCAGTGGATCTCTGAGAGAATCTTAATCTAACCTATGTCTCTTAGCTTGCAGTGGAGCTCTAAGAGAACCTTAATCTAACCTAAGCCTCTTAGCTTGCAGTGGATCTCTGAGAGAACCTTAATCTAACCTAAGCCTCTTAGTTTGCAGTGGATCTCTGAGACAACCTTAACCTAACCTAAGTCTCTTAGCTTGCAGTGGAGCTCTGAGAGAACCTTAACCTAACTTAAGTCTCTTAGCTTGCAGTGGAGCTCTGAGAGAACCTTAACCTAAACTAAGCCCCTTAGCTTGCAGTGAACCATTGAGAAATTCCTTGCCATAAACCAGCCAGTTTGCTGCGGAGCTTCGGGTTCTCCTTTCCTACCTAATTTGTTGTGGAGCTCTGCGGGACTCTAACATCACTTTGATTGCAGTGGAGCATTGAGAATCCTATCCCACCTCACTTGCAGCTTGCAGCTTTGTGAGGAGTCCTTCCCTTAGCTGCTTGGGCCTTGGGACACCTATTTACCCTAATTATTAATGAACTTGTACTTAAATACTGGAACTGTATTATACGGTTTTATATCAGGATTTTTAAAAAAATAAAACTGGTTGTGGGAGAAAACAATTCCCCTTTTACTCTACCTTCTACCTTCTTTAGCAGAATTTTACAATATTATTGTATAAGTCGTTTCTCTGGGAAAAATCAAGAAGGCTATTGTAGTCTTAGGGGTGAGTTTTTGCGGGATGATTTTCTCAAAATTTTTTCAGTTAATTTTATTAATATTTCATAAGTAAATATTCCATGAAGAAACCTACAATATGTATAAACTGATTTTTTTAATACCTCGCTGTACTGAACGGGACGCTAAACTCATATCAAATCTTTTCAGATTACTGAACGCAAGATCAGTGTGACAGTTTTAGAAAGAATAATGGGTGGGTGGTAGTACAGAAAAAAGTCCTTCGGCTGCTCTGTGTATTGGTAATGTAAGGATTTAGGGGTACACAGTGACAAAAACCTCAGATTAACTAAAACAAGGACAGAAAAAAATCGTGACTCCTGATGAGACAAATAAAAAGAGTCAACACCCGAATTTTTTCTTGAAAAAATATGAGCATAGAAAAAGTGAAGTTCATCTCAAAGTGTTTGAAATTATAAAAAGAAAATGCTGTAAAACAAGAAGGGTTTTGTATATACTTTGTATATACTTGTATATCCCCTGTTGAAAGTATATACAAAGTACAATTTTTAACAATTGAGAGAGTCTTGAGAACAGTTTACAACATTATTAAACCGCAAAAGACCATTCGTTGACATCCCGGTAGAAGACTTGTGACAAGATCGATATCCACATTGCGTCTGAAATGAAGAAATCTATGTATAATAGTATTATCCCCCCCAAAAAGCTCACGTTCAATTGATGAATTGATGAATCAATCAATGTTCCATTTACAAAAGAACTAAAAATAATTTTTAGGCGCTGCTGCTAACTCTAATATCTGAGCAAAACATGTCTCCCCAATATAAAGCATAAATGTAATCTAGAGTCTGCTTCAGTAGAAGAATAATTGGGGCTCTCTAGACGTAAGAAAACAGGTTTTAAATTTCAGGAGAAGAGATTTCATATTTTTCTAGGAGGCTCAAATAATACTGCTTTCCCATTTCGCCCCCATTAAACTTTCCAAGTTACGAGGCTGGTCAGCTTCCCTGCCAATTCCTTACCTACGGTACTGTGGAATACAGACTGCTACTAACACACTGAGAAAAATGGGTTATCCGATAGCGATATATTGTACGGAATCCTTATGTTTACTATGGAAATCTATACAGAGCATGCGTTATCCATATGCTACATACGTACTGTTTTTTTCCCACACATAAACGTTACATTATGCAATTGCACGATGTCTGACATCTAACAGTTGTATACGTTTACCTGTATGTGAGATTCTGACCACCTATATACATTTCTTTGTTTTGTATGGAAAGTACGTTTATTCAGAACGCTTATACGAAAGGTACATATAAAACATACGTTTTCAGTTATACGTTTGCTACGCTAAGTCGAAATCTACAGGATTTATGCATGGAACCTACGTTTTTTCGTACGCGACATACTGTTTTTTTTTTCTCAGTGCCCAGGTGAAAGAAGGGGAAAGGGAGAGAAAAGTATGAAATATCTATTTGGTTGACCCACTTTTAATTATAAATATTTTGGGTCTATGTTTCAAAGGTAGACCAACAAAACAATGAAAGCAGCTCATTAAGCAGAAGGGAAAAGAAGAAGACGAAGAAGAAGAAGAAAAGCAAAACTTTTTATATCCTGTTTGGGATTCATACCCAGATCTCTTGGCGAACCGCTAGAGAAGAGAGAAGTTCTTCCATCATGACCACATAGCTGGAAAAACACCAGCATTTCTGCAAGAACAAAGGGAAAACAAAAAGAAAATATCACCCCCTTCCCAAAAAAAAGATAGAAACCATCTTAACAAATGGAAAGGCCGCGCCCGCGCGTCAATGAACAAACTTCATTAGCATTCTCTAAGTGTGTACACACATTCACACACACACACTCTCTCTCATGTATTCATGTCCAAAGAGCAGACAAAATTGCGAGCAAAAGGCAGGAGGAAACAAGAACGCTTAAATTGTAAAGCATACTTGCTGTGTGTGTAGTGCTGCTGTACAAAGTTGTGCTAACAGCTGGAGGTTTGGTTACTTTTCGTCAAAACTTGGACGGGCCTAAGGGAGCCTTTTTGGTACCTCAAAGCCACAAGAGGCCAATGCAGTACGGCGGAAAGAGCCTCTTCTGTACCCCAACCAACTTATTGTTAATGACGTCTCTGGTCTCTTTTGCCAGTTGTCGAGTGCCTTTTCAGTGTGAAACTGTCAACTACAGTTAAGTTGATGTTAACCTTTTTTCTATGCCAGGACAACAAGAACAATCATTTTGAATATTCAAAAATTTTCTGCCACTCTTTCGTGATATAAATGAAGAATTTTGTTCCTCAGTTAGTTTCCAATTCTGGTTTGGATGCCTTTTCTTTATTATCCTGGTAAAGTTGTACGTAGTGGCATCGATTTTGTAGAATCCAATTGGGAGTTAGGGCTTCAGGAGCCTTTACAAATTGTAGAAATCAACTTGTCTTACAGTTAGTTCAAAGTTCTGCAGCTGTCTAATTGTTGTTTTACGTTAAAGACTATTTGACAGAAGGTTGTATTAAGTTTTATGAATAATGGTGTGAAGTGAGCGGCTCTCTACAAAGAAAATGTTGAAGAGTGTAATTATCCGTATAGTACATAGTGGGTAGGGTTGGTATGTATTGAGTAAGCAGCATTATTGCAGAATTTGCTTGGGAATGGGAGAGAGAAGGTTCTCCTCTGACATAAGACTTAAACTTTTTTTATTAGTGTATTGATATACCATTATGTATTACTTAAACTCAGATGGGCAATATTTCCCATGGCCTTCGCAAATGACACCTTGTATTGAATGCTATTTTTGTAGCAAGAAGTTCTATTTTTCTGAGTTTGCCTAAGTGAATTTGTGTCTGACTCTTAACTTTCTCATTCTACAGTTTACTCTATCTGGGGATACTCGGTCGAAAACAAGTGTAAAAGCTTTTTCATTCCAGCCATTCTGAGTGAGTGAGGTTTTTCTCATTCACACCAGACAAATACCGGGATGGTACCTAACGTATATATCCCAAACCGCTTCCTTCTTTCCCCAACCCTTTCTTCTTTTCCTTTCCTCGGAAAATATGATCGCCGAGGGACGTCATCCCTCATATGTGACCAGCTAATAGATGCCGAAAACCCAGAAACCTAATTCCTAAATCATAAACCCTAAATTCCTCTATCGCCATTGATGCCCCAGTTGTGATAGTTTTATTTTTGTGCACTCTCAGGTTGGACCTCATCTGGAGTTGTTAGTCCCCAATGTGAATAAAAAACCAAATAGTGGTTCAAATCATATTTCATTCAATATAAGTCTCGTTATGCAGGATAGGAATATTGTATTCCAATCAATCAATCAACAAATCAATTTTAATAGATTTATCATCCCTCTTCTTTACGCTAAATCGTACAACAGTGAGACGTTATACTCAAGAACCTACCACTTATGCCATTGGTAATAATAAAAAAAAGTACCCACGCTTGGATAAATTTCTAATTTGCTTTTATACTAATTTGAGAACGTTGAATCCACAAATGAAAATGAAATGAAATGAAATCTTTAAGTTTTACGTCCCACGGTTATGCCGGTTAGGCTAAAGGAGACGATGATGATGAGAGATGAGTGAAATGGTGGAATGAAGAAAGTGGGAGGAAACGGGAGAACCCCGAGAAAACCCACGAGCACGATGTTTGTCCACCACAAAGTTCACTTGGCGGGGGCTGGGATCGAACCCGGGAATCCACAAATGAGTATAAAAGCAAATTAGAAATTTATCCAAACGTTGCCACTTTTTATTTCCAGTAGCATAAGCAGTAGGTTCTTGAGAAAGACGTTGAATCTATTGCCTTACGCCTTGCTTATTCATTGCCGCCACGCACTCCGAGATCTATCTTCGGGCAACACATCTATACAGCCTCCGCTCTCGCTACGTTCAAATCGCATATCAGATTCTCATCCGATTCTTCATAAAATCTTAGACCAGACACCAGCTTTACCATGTTATGCTTAATCACCAATAGATCATTTTCTTTGTATCCACAAACGTGATCAGATTGCTGTTCTTTATAACCCCCCCCCCCCTTATCGTCGCATTTATTGTCGCCATCCCTTCATCCATTGCATGTAACTTCGTCAATGCACCCATTTGTCGTTAGCTAACAGGACTTCCAAGTGTCTAAAACCGCTCTGAGTAGCCCCAGAGCAGAAGATTAACACCCTTTTCGTAACTAACATCCTACGTCCTTGTGTTTTGTTACCTGCACTTCACGTCATCATGTACATTACATATCATGCTAAAAACCTTTTTGTGTATGCGTAAATAAAAATGCAATAAATAAATAAAATCCTGATATCCATCTCCAAATAGACCTACAAGTAAATTGATGTTCATGGTGCCGAGAAGGCATTACTTCCCGCGGCCCCCATCTTTGGATGGGAATGAAACTGCACTTTTTAAAAACAAGTTGAATGCAATGGTACTATTAAAAAAAAAAAAAAAAACGTATCCCTCGATATAACTACGAGATAAAAATAACCCCAAGAATCTGGGTTATTTGAATTACCTCTCGTACCAAAGATAAAAGTGACTACGCTTGGATAAATTTATACTAATCCTTTTTTTTTTTAAAAAAAAAAATACTAACGTCAGTACTGAATCTAATAGAACGATTTGTAAACATGTCCATCCATGTGGTCATTTTTCTCGTGACCCCATGGACGGATATATCTGAAAAATACTTCTATTGGATTCAGCGCCCTAAACTTAGCATAAAATGCGCAATTAGAAATTCATCCAAGCGTGGGACTTTTAATTACCATTGGCACGAGTCGTCGTTTTTTTTCATATTACCATTTTCATTCACATTTACACACTGTTTTCGGATTAGTTTTTATCGTCACATGATCATACATACGCAGTAACTTTCTACTTGTATGATTTGGCAACAATGAGTCATTACAGCAAGAGCTTAAAGGTTGAGTTTCCTTTTAAGCTTTTACAGGTAAAAGGGAGTCATATCCAAAACTCTATGGTTAGCTCGTAAATGAGCTAGAGGTAGTAGGGTAAAGTGTTTTTATTTTGTTAATACGTACGAGAGAGAGAGGAGAAAATTAAAATGGCTTCACGTAAAGAAGATGGTTAGAAACCACAATGCTTGCCTTGTTTCTGTTACGAACACTATGCGTTTTTATGTTGCTTCTGCTAGCAAAACACGTCCAGGTATGCTTTCTTGCTGAATGAATGCGGCAAAGAAAAAGGTACGTTTTGCTATTTGGTTGGTCTTCAGTAAAAATAATTTTTTAGACGTTTATTTTTCTTTCAGTTCTTTCGTGTCAGTTTTCATTAACGAAAAGGTTAAAAATAGAAGTTTCTTTTTTCTTTTTGAACCTAACCTAACTTTCTCTAAACTTTTAGAGCACTTTCGTTTACATGATTTTCTCGTTTTGACTGTAAGTAGCGCTTTCTGTTTTCTTAACCGTGAAACATTCCCCAGTAACGGAAATGTGCATCATGTTGTTTACGCACAATGTTATTCCGTACATTTACTGTATACTACATCTCATAACTTGTGTATACTAAGGAAGATCGTAATTATACATGTATGTGTAATATATATATATATATATATATATATATATATATATATATATATATATATATATATATATATATATATATATATATATATATATATATATATTGTGTGTGTGTGTGTTTGGTTCTGTATTCTATTATTCACTACTTAAGAGCAAAGTTTATAACAATGATTTATGCAGAACATTCGGGCACTACTGTATATACTGTACTTGTATCTCTAATTTTAGCTGGGAGACCCGGGTTCGATTCCCGGCGGGAGCTCATGTGGTTCGGATTCCACGTTAATCAGTAGGTCCACGTCTCATATAGCCTCGCTGCTGAATGGGACGCTAAACTAAAATCAACTCAACAACTCAACTCTAATTTTAGCTTTCATGTATAATGTCAGTGTCACTTATAATTTGAGTTTAATTATGATTTTCGTTCCCTATTTTAGTTTAGAATGAGATTAATTTCTGTTTGACTTTATACTCATATTTATAAAACATAAGTTATCCATGCACACAAGATAATGAAACTTTAATGTTTTGTTATGACTTTATTACTAGAGTTTGTTAAATAGTGTTCTTATCTTTAGTGTGGAGTCCCGGGTTCGATTCTCAGTGGGAATACATGTGGTTTCTTTGTTAAGCTATAGTTAGATAGATATAGATATATTGATAGAGATCGAACGGGTAATATGTAATAATTTGTATTTTATTGTAGTGGAGAGGTTTTTAAATTCAAGTGAAACAATGGATGGATCAAGCATAGCGTGTATTCGCCACCACTTTTGACATCAAATTTGGATAGTTTGGATGTCAGATAGAGTAACTCCAAAATTGAAGTTTTCTAAGGGGATAAACTTCAACATTAGAAAAGAAACTTCAAAATCTCATGTAAATTGCATGAAGAGAATGTTATTTATTATCTGCATTACAAAAGAAACTTCAAAATCTCATGTAAATTGCATGAAGAGAATGTTATTCACTATCAGCATTAGAAAATAAACTTCATAATTATGTTTTTGGTTGTAATCATAAACGACATGAGATATGGAATTTCAAAGTTTTCGCCTGAAAATTTTCAATTTTGGAGTTATACCTCTTGGCATACAAGCGGTCGATTGGTTTCCGTTGGGCACTAAAGACATGAGCTACATATGAAACGTACAGTGGTTATGTTTAGCATTATTTATTATAATGTAAGAGAGATTTGCAATTTTCGTTCAAATTTCCGAAAGAAAGAAGCACGTTTAGCTTTGCGCAAGCCCTATTTGTCCTTTACCTTTATTAACGGACTGCGTATGCCCCATGGAGCCTACATGTCTGTCTACTCTCTGTTTCGTTTCTTTCTTAGGAGGCCGTGATCTGAATTTGGATAAGAGATTGACATGGTCCCTTTCGAATGGTTTTGTGGTAACGGTCCAGTAATATTGCATTTTTATTTTTTTTCATCACAAAATCATTATAGCAGCTCCACGAGAGAGAACACAAAATTCATCGCGGCGCTAAACGTGTTAGAGCAAGGGATCAAAGATAAAAAATGCAGTATATTTATACGAAAATAAAGTAAACTATACCCGTGCTTTCCTGGCAAACGTATTGTTTGGAACCGAAAATATGACTTTTGGAACCTTGTATTTAGATTTAAAAAAAAAAAAAAATATTTGAATCATCCATTCATGTCATTTTTACAGGGGTAGTTTCATTGTATTATATTGTAAATAATGTTTAGAGCCTCAAACCTCTGTCTCGTCTTGAGGCTCTAAACTCAAGTCACTTTCGAGAAGTAAATTTCGCTAAAAGAATGAGCTAGATAAAAGAAAGAAAAAGAAAACGACGAAATTTAGATTGTGAAATAGGGGTACCATGCCTCAGTGGTAGAGCGTTTATCTCTGGTGCTGGGGCTTTGTAGTGGACAAACATCATGTACATGAGTTTTCTTCCCTTCTCTCTCACTTATTTTACCATTTCATTCATTCTCATTACCACCATCTCCTTTAGTCTACGCGGCATAATTGCGGAACATAAAACTCTAAGGGCCTTATGCAGAGTCATTTTGACGTATGATTAGCGTGATATTAAAGGCCTCACTACTGAAGGAAACATGTTAGTCAAACTCTTTAGTATGGCTCTAATCACGCGTCAGAACAACTCTGCATAAGGCCCTAAGATTTCATTTTAATTGTGTTCGGTTTGCTAAATTCGCGAATAATTTCACACAATTTTGTAACATTGAACGTTATTTTGCTTGTTTATGTACTCGTAGCGGTGTTTGCTTTGTGTTAGACAAAAGTTATGAAAGGCAGGTCTCTTCTTACTTATTAATTAATTAAAGTTAATAGCCGATTTTATAATTGATCATAATTGTAGAAACTATATCATATTATGTAGAAACGTTTCTATAGATATAGTTTCCGTAATTACGATCAATTATATATAAAAAATGAAATTTTTGAGTTTACGTCCCACGGTTATGCCGGCAAGGCTAAAGGAGACGGTGAAGATGAGAAATGAATGAAATGAAGAAAGTGGAACGAAACGGGAAAACCCTTAGGAAACCCACGCACACGGTGTTTGTCCACCACAAAGTTCACTTCGCGGGAACAGGGTTTGAACCCGGAATCCCATGCACCAGAGGTGATCGCTCTACCAATGAGCCACCGCGGCCCCAAGTAAAAAAAAATTACTATTAAATCAATTATTAACTTTAATTAATTAATAGATAAGAACAAACCTGTCTTTCATAACTTTTGTCTACCACAAAGCAAACGTTGCTTCGAGTACATTTTATCCATCAGCTTTAGTCTTTCTCTCTGTTTTACTGTGTCTGTGTGTGTGTTTTTTTTTAAGGCAAATACATTCTGTACTGCAACACATGTAAATACGTGTGCATATTACTATTATTGTTATTGTTATTTGTCAACACTCTGAAATTGGTTTTAACCACCATTTTTATTTGTGAGAAACGAGCAAAAGGGAAAATCTGGCTTTCGTACAAAATTAGCTTTCTTCTTTCTTTGTGTCACGTATTTAGCGTTAATTGGCTGCACAAAGATTACCATGTGCGTGGTCGTTTTCATAATGAACATCGCTTAACTTAACCACTGTCTATGTGTACCAGCAGATGAGGTCACGCTGAACATTAACCTCCTAGCGCATGGTCCTTCTTTGTAGAAATGGTTTTGGTAGCCATTTGCACTCTAGCTTTAGGTTGGAAAACTGTTTTTTCCTTCTCTTTTAAATTCTGGCTGTTGTTTTCGGTGACTTGTATGTGGTTATTGTACTCTGGGGACATAGAAGTGGAAAATATTACTTACTTCATCTATCGTGTGGTCGCAAAAGTGTATTAGTAAGGTTGCTACCCATATAATTGACTTTATTACTGTAGTTAACAAAGTCAGGTAACTTGTTTTCTTTTTGAGAGGCTTCTACAGCAGATGCCGGTGTTGGTATTGGTTTCTAAGAGTAATGGAGCTCGTTAGTGGAGTATCTTTCTCGGAATCAGTAGCCTATGTAGCTTAGCCTTTTCCTGTTGCAGATTGAAAGTGTATAAACTAAACTTTGTTACTTACTTAAAGTTTCTGGTTTTGACTTTACGCGCTAGTTATTTAAAAATAAACGATAAAAAACATACTGTGGGCGGTAAGGGATGTGGGAGCCGGGAGAACTTTTTTCTTTTCTTTTGAAGCTAATACGAGGGCCATCCATATAAAAAGGAACAATTGGTGTGCAACTCAAGTAACAAATGCTTTATGATTAAGAAATGATACACCTTATTCTGCTTTTGAGCATATCATTAAAGCACTTATCATCAGGCCTGCAACCAAAGGGGGGCTGGCCCCCTAAACTTTTCGTGGGACCTCCAGACCTCAATACAAAATTCTATCATTAATTGAAAAAACACAATTTAGATATTTGTAAAATAATTTTTGATGACTTGGCCCCCCCTATCATATTCATGCCTCCCCCGAAATCTCTGT
The DNA here is from genome assembly GCF_964235325.1 of Thermobia domestica. Lineage (NCBI taxonomy): Eukaryota > Metazoa > Arthropoda > Insecta > Zygentoma > Lepismatidae > Thermobia > Thermobia domestica. The sequence goes on along the minus strand of NC_137454.1, from coordinate 80,837,045 downwards.
GGCTGGTTGCGGGCCTGCTTATCATCATAGCGTAATACGAGATTTTCTATGTCGTTATTGTACTGTATTACCGCCAATGTATTCACAATGATATATGACAATGTCTTTGAGATTTTGTGTATCATTGTTGTACTGTACTATCGCCAATGTATTCAATCATATGCGACAGTTTCCAAGAGCGCCCATGTTGTGGTTTCCAAGGGGGGGGGGGGCAAATATAAGCGAGGTTTCAAATATAGTTTCAAATTTTGCTATAACTAATGTAAAAATTCTATTGGACTTTCGATATTCCCAAGTACGATTTCCTCTTAGGGGGGCGAGCAACCCACCTTGCCCCCCCTGATGGGCGCCCTTGACAGTTTCTGTGTGGTTTTGTATATCGTTATTGTACTGTAGCACCGTCAGTGTATACAATCATATTCTGGTATTGAATTTAACTATACTAATTTAAATAAGCGTAAATGAATGTCTTCATCATCATGAATATCTTAGTCCAAACGATCGAACTAAGCTTCCTGTTATTATACAGTTAGCATTCACGTCTGTGCTGAGAAGAAAGCTGAGTTGAATACCGGTGCAAAGTCATAGGCTCAGAATTCCACGTTTAAGTTGTAGATCCATGTCTCATATAGCTTCAGTGCTGAGAAAAGACATTAATACCCCAAACTAAGTACCCGTCCAACAAAACAAGTTATTTACGAGCAAGTACTCGGTATTTGTCTATACTACTAATGGGTAATTGATTAATAACCAAAATCACTATTAATCAATCTTCCTCTTTTCCATCATTAAGTAGACCTCTACCTCCTCTCTCTTTATATATATATATATATATATATATATATATATATATATATTGCTTTGAGTATGCTTATTTAGAAATAAACCCCTCTTTTCTGGGAAGGAAATTTCTTTTGAACAAGTTGAAGAGTCTTAAAGACTTGCTGTATCCATGCTTTTTTTTCACTCTTTCTTTTATAAATATCTTTTTTCTTTTATGAAAATTTAAATTACCCGAAAAAGAGAAAGTTTTCAGTCCTCATTAGTTATCAATTTGCGTTTTCCTACGTTTCAAATGTGGGAGAAAGAGAAAAGTGTAAGTTCCTTTTTTGGCTGAGAGGAAGGGAAATAACAAAGTCAGAGCTGGATGCATAGAGATAGATGTTAGTACGAGAAAATGCTCAAAGAAGATGGAATATTTTTCAATTTTAATTTATCTTTCCCCCTCTTTCGTTTTTTTCCCTGAAGAAACTATCTGTGTGGTGCAGCAACAAATAAGAAACCATTAAGGGTCTTCTTCTTTCGGCTCATTCGCTAGTTCTCTTCTCCTCTCTCTCTCTCTCTGTGTCTCCCTTTCTATCTATGATGCTTCTCTATTTAGTATTGCCTTGAGGAAAATTACGGGATATCTGAGGTACGTTTCTGTAAATAATTTTGTTGTTGTGTAGCCTCCAGTCGCTGTCTGTCGCTAGGTTCTTCTTTGTTTTTGTTTCTTCCTTTTAAAGCACTGCTTAATATTTTCCGTGTTGTTTTGTATTTTTCATATGCATAATATTCAAGTTCTATTCATAATTAAATCAGAAAATGTTTCTGAGATTCTTAGACAGTAAAGAAATTACGCAGAAAAGGTTCAAGACGAAGAATTAATGATAAAATTTATTTTCTAACTAATTAGCAGTTTTTGGCTGTGACTAATAACAATAGTAATGTAGAAATAAGCATTTCCTCAATAAAATAAGTCAGACATGAGCAGACTAAGAGAAGGAGAGAAATATTCATTAGACGTAAGACAACACGATCAGACAAGCATGTATATATTTTTTGTTACTCATTTCTTATTGTATTCAAAAATAAAATATAAACCAAAATGTGTTAAAAATGAAATGAAATCTTTAAGTTTAACGTCCCACGGTTATAAAATGTGTTAATTAACTGATCCCTTGTATTCTGAAGGGCAGAATTTACCGCATTATCCATTACGCTAACGTATTCCATGAACACCTTATAAGACTAACGTCTTATTGCTTTGGGTGTCGTCAGCTCATTATTCGCCATTATTCTAATTCCAACTACATAAGAACTCGAGAATGAAATCTTAGTGTTAATAGAAATTACGTTAATTGTGTTTTGGAAGCTTGTAACACCGATAACTTCAACACATAATATCCATTGTTTCAACTTCAGAGTAGAGTACACTGAGAAAAATATGTTATCCGGACAGCGATATATTGTACAAATATACAGAATCCATTAGTTTACTATGGAAATCTGTACGGAACATACGTTATCCATGTGCTAGATACGCATTGTCTTTTTCCCGCTTAGATATTACATCATGACACTGCTGAATATCTGACATCTAACAGTTTTCCGTGTATTATATACATATACGTATGTTATATGTCATCTATATGTTACATACGTCCATTTGTATGTGAGATCGTGAACGCCTATATACATTTCTATGTTTCATATGGGAAGTATGTATAGATGGAACACTTATACGGAAAGTATTGTAAAATATACGTTTTTAGTTATACGTTTGCTGCAGGATGTTAGATATAGTCCTACATTACGTCCAAAAACTACAAGATGTCCGCATATAACGTACGTTTTTACTACGCCACATACGCTTTTTCTCTATATATGTGTGTAATCTCCAAGATGAAGAGCCGATTCAGTACTGAAGATTGAACTTCCTTCTCACCTAGACAGCAGACAACCGATACCCCTACCATTATGCTGAGGGAATCCGAATCCATTTCATCTGTGTACTTTAAAGTCAGACTTTCAGGCTAGATACATTATCTGGGAAACATATAATCGTCTTAAGTGAATGAAGTGAACCCATTTTGGAACGTAATTCACTTTATGATCATCAGACGATGTGCGTATAACGTGTGTATTAATTTTATGGTGTTGAATTTAAAGCCAGCAGTGCCGGTTTTTGCATACTTTGGTAAGGGTCTTCAAGTGTGTATTTATCGTTGTCTGATATATAAGCAAAAATATTCACATTCTGAGGCCCGCAACCAGCCTCAGAGGTTTGGGGGGGCATGAATATATTAAGGGGTCCAAGTCATTAAAACTTCTACAAATTGTTTTTTGTATTAATAATAGCATTTTGTATTGAGATCTGCAGGGGCCACGAAAAGTTTTGGGGGGACAGGCCCCCTAGCCCCCCTCTGGTTGCGGGCCTGCACATCCTGCGAGCTCAAGAAACTTCGAGGCTTCCTGAAACTCCTCAAGATCGGTGTCCATGACAAGGCTACTACTTTGACTGAAACCTAATGGAAACCTGCGGACGTAAAGTCTAAAATTCAAAGATTAAGTAAATTAGGAAATTTTATTTTCGTCAAGCCCTATTTCAATGGACTATTCCAACAAATTTTACAGATGATGGAACAGTTATAAATATGTAAATGTTTTGCATTAAAATTGCAAAAAATATTTAAATTACAAATTTTAACCCCCCAAAACCTATCCATTTTGTTCGGAATTAAGAAGTCACTTCCCGTTACTCCTGAAATAATTTGCGAGAAAGAAATCGAATCGATATTTGATTGGCGTTTTTGAACAAACGCAAAGCAGATAGTAATATAGTAATAATAATGTTTATTTATTTATTAGCGAAGCGAATCAATTTTTCACTGATAACAGCAATTAATAATGAAGCAAGAGAAAAATGTTGCCCGTAGGGCTTGTGTACGGAAAATATAATTCAAATATTCTCCGCATGGTACTGGAAAAAGCTTCAGTCACGGTAGTCGGTCGCGGGATTGGATCCCGTTATCTTTCTAATGAGAAAAATTATACTAACATACTAAAATGTATACATACATATACTCAGTTACTATTATTATTATTATTATTATTATTATTATTATTATTATTATTATTATTATTATTATTATTATTATTATTATTATTATTATTATTATTGAGTAATGCCGTCATGTTTGTTTACTCTGAAAAAGCAAGAAAAACCCACGTGAGGCATAATACAGTGGTCGCCTCGTAAATTTAACTTACAAGGAACCCTAGGTATCTATCAGAGCCCGATTTTCACGAAACTTTGTATATAGAGAGAGTACCTCGGGAAATTAGCACAGCCAAAATTGTAGCTGCAGAGTCCAAGACGTTGGGACACTAGGGCCCGAGAAAGATCAAAAGTGGAACGACAGTACATTAAGGACATGGTGAGAAAATGCACGTTTTTCTTTAAAACTAATCATTGTAGCGACACGAAATGATCATACATAAATACGACAGGTTGATATGGTCAGTTGAAAGTTACGAAAAGAATATCCGCCATCTTGAAAGAGGCCATGTTGAAACTGGTGCGATTGGTGTAAATGAGAAGAGGTTCATGCGATGCATTAATTTGAACTAAATAGCCACAAAAAGCTGTTGGTGAAGTCTGTTGTGGAATTACATTATTCCTGTGCTTCTGGTAGAGTGGTTTATTTATTTATTTATTTATTTAACGGCAGAGTTAAGGCTATGTTTGCCTTTTCTTACACTCAACCAACTCAAATGTATACAAGATATACGTACTACCATTGACGTCAAATAAATAAAAATTACAATTGCTACATTAATGCATATGTACATAGTACATACACACATAAATATCCCTACACACGAATATGCTCCCTTACATACCCCCTCCCCTGACTTACCCTCACACTATTTGTCATAAAAACACACACATAAAAGCAAGAAAACTATACAAGATGAGCAAAGTGTATCTCATGACACTCGAGCAGATGCAGATTATGGAGCGCTATGAGTGGGATCAGTGGAACTAGAAAACCGAGCGAAATATAATTTTAGCACTACAACATTTGTGTCACAGTCAACATGTAATTGTTGTGGGTATGCTGATATAATGGGTTCAATCTTCATAATAATGTCATGGTTGACATTAACTTTTAACTTTTTATTAGACTTAAATTAATTCGAACAGAAATCAGAACGTCATATTGATCCACCTATAGCGATCCATACTCTGTATCTGCTCGAGTGTCATGAGATACACTTTACTCATCTTGTACCTAAACCATCTAACACAAGCACATGAATAATGTAATCCCACAACAGACTTCACCAACAGCTTTTTGTTGCTATTTACGTTCAAATTAATGCATCGAATGACCCTATTCTCATTTACACCAATCGCACCAGTTTCAACATGGCCTCTTTCAAGATGACGGATACTCTTTTCATAACTTTTAGCTGACCATATCGACCATCTCATATCCATGTATGCTCATTTCGTGTCGCTACAATGATTAGTTTTAAAGAAAAACGTGCATTTTCTCATCATGTCCTTAATGTACTGACGTTCCACTTTTGATCTTTCTCGGGCCCTAGTGTCCCAACGTCTTGGACTCTGCAGCTACAATTTTGGCTGTGCGACTTTCTATATACAAAGTTTCTCTATATACAAAGTTTCATGAAAATCGGGCTCTGATAGATACCTAGGGTTCCTTGTTAGACCTTTTCTACACCTAGTCTGGAAAGAAAACATGAAGATTGAAGGCATCAAAATATAGTTTTTTTCTATGAAGTGATTTAGAATGAGGATTTTTTTTTTTTTTTTTTTTAGTACGACACTATATAATTTGAATCTCTTTTGCACTTTCATCTTGAAGCACTTATAGCCAGACTGGTTTCTCTTTCTTATTTTCTTGGTGCAGGCGACGTTTCTAGAAGAACGAAAGAAAAATATAAGAAGAAATCCTTTCAGACGTAAAGAGAAAGAAAGAAGGAATATGGACAAAGCAATAAGAGAAAAAGAGCCAAGGGAGGTAGAAAGTGTTAATGGTCTGAAAATTTCTTTGGTAATAGATTCTGAGTGATTTTTTTTTTTTTACTTTTTAAAAAAAATACTTTGCATCCAGCGGAACGTTCTTTTCAACAGCAAATAGCAAATTCTTTTACTTATTTTCCCCTCCACCTTCTATCTACGACTGATTCCAAGACATTTTTCTAATTGATTTTTAAATAATGGCAATGATAACTTTAGGGATTTTCTAAGTTATAGCAATTTTAACTGTTGGTGGATGTTTCTCCAGAGAAATTTTCCAAGTTGTAGCGATTTTAGCTGTTGGTTGATGTTTCTCCACTTTAAGCTGAAAGTGCCAGAAAACGTAAACCTTACTGTACGGCAGAAAGTTGATAGTGAATTTGAATTTTCAAAATGTTATTTAAGAATAGGTTTTATAGTGATTTGGAGATTTGGTTATGAAGTAGATACTCCTTCATATATCAAGAGACAGGAAGGCGAAGTTGTCAAGGGCAATCATTTTCCCATAAGTCTATCCATTGAATATCAGGGAGTAACAAGTACGAGTATTATATGTATTGATCATGCGATGTTAATGTGCAGTAAGGAATATTCAGTATATACTTATACACACTTTTGACACGAGAGACTCGGGTACGATTTCTGGAGCTCATTTGGTTCGGATTCCCTGTTAAGCTGTAGGTTTACGTCTTGAATAGCCTTGTTGTTAAAAAGACGCTAAAGTTAAAACTAACCAACATTATATACTTGCAACATTCAATCAATTTCGCACGATTATGAAACTTGATGTAATTCGCTTCAATATATCTAAAGCTTTTGACACAATAAATATTCACTTGAATCTGCATAAACCTTCATTTACCTCTCGCACACCTGGATGGTTATTCTTCCCTTCATATTTCTGATTTTGCATTTACATTTATAATCTTAGTTTCTGGAGTATCTTAAAGCAGTATGCTGACTCCCCCTTGTTGTTCTTGTTTGTTTATATCTGGATAATCTACCTTCTCCTATTTTTCTTCTTCTTGAACTAATATTTTTTCTTTGTTTATAGCTTTGTTTATATCTGGATAATCCATCTTCTCTTATTTATTTTTTGTTTTTCTGCAACTAATATTCTTTTCCTTATTTATAACTATTGTTTATATGTGGATAATCTATCTTCTCTCATCTTTCTTCTGCAACTAGTATTCTTTTCTTTGTTTATAACTATTGTTTATATCTGGATAATCTATCTTCTCTCATTTTTCTTCTTCTGCAACTAATATTTTTTGTTCATAGCTTTGTTTATATCTGGATAATCCATCTTCTCTTATTTATTTATTTTTTGTTTTTTTGCAACTAATATTCTTTTCTTTGTTTATAGCTATTGTTTATATCTGGACCGTTTATCTTTTCTCATTCCTCTTCTTCTGCAACTAATATTCTTTTCTTTGTTTATAACTATTGTTTGTATCTGGATAATCTATTTTCTCTCATTTTTCTTCTGCAACTAATATTCTTTTCTTTGTTTATAACTATTGTTTGTATCTGGATAATCTATCTTCTCTCATTTTTCTTCTTCTGCAACTAATATTTTTTGTTCATAGCTTTGTTTATATCTGGATAATCCATCTTCTCTTATTTGTTTTTTGTTTTTTTGCAACTAATATTCTTTTCTTTGTTTATAGCTATTGTTTATATCTGTACCGTTTATCTTTTCTCATTCCTCTTCTTCTGCAACTAATATTCTTTTCTTTGTTTATAACTATTGTTTGTATCTGGATAATCTATCTTCTCTCATTTTTCTTCTGCAACTAATATTCTTTTCTTTGTTTATAACTATTGTTTGTATCTGGATAATCTATCTTCTCTCATTTTTCTTCTTCTGCAACTAATATTCTTTTCTTTGTTTATAGCTATTTTTTATACCTGAATAATCGATCTTTTCTCATTTCTTCTTCTGCAGTTAATATTCTTTTCTTTGTTGATAGCTATCGTATATGTCTCTTATGTATGTTTACGAACTATAACTCAAAGCAATCTAGCCATCCAGATCCTCGTTAGTTTGATTGTGTATAGACTCTGCACAGTAACTTCCCAGAGCCACTGCCTTAAGCCTTTGCATTTAAATCTTCGTATAAATCAAGTTCTAACGATTCTCTGGTATGTAGTTGGTAGTGCATCAACCTACTGACTGGACAGAATGCGGTTGATTCCCGGTGATGGCGTGTTTTAATTTTCCGTTTTATCATCGCTCCCAAATGGTTCAGGGATTTGCCATCCTCTGTAAAATTGGTCTCGTACCATGGTCTTCTCTCTGTACGTGACGAAATCAAGAAAATGAAAGAGTTTTACCTTCGCATCGCCACCTTGGTCTCCCCTACATACAAGGCTGTCGGAATCGATACCTTGATTCTATAGAACAGTTCTCTTGGCGGTGAGATAGAGAGGTGGGAAACGGCCCATGCAGAATTGATCTAGCATTCTGCTCTGTCCGCCCGCCATCTGTACCAGATTCAATCTCCATACATAATTCGGAGCTCATATTAAAAGTAGATGCGCTTCTCTTCAATGTTGCATATGGACATAAATCTTCTCTGCCCTAAAAAATAACTCAAAAAACAAAAGTATTTTTGGGTTTTAAAATGAAGTATATCTATGCAGTTGTCTCACGATGCTCGGCCAATATCGAAAATTATGTCTTTGTGGGACTCGAGATTTGATCACGTTTACCAAAATTCAATCTTTCTAATGGTTCGACTACATGAATATTACACGCCCCCCCCCCTATCGCACTTGTTACATAATTCAACATGAAATGGTCTTCTGGCGTACATTTTGTTTTTACTTTTCTAAATCAAAAAGCAACCAATTGAGAATGATCCAAGAGTATTGCCAGTGCGAACTTAAAAATAATGGAGAGATGGAGTGGGAAGGATAACTGTGATTGTTCCTACATGTAAAAGTAAATCTTTTTATCCGCACTTTCTTCTGTTTCTGGCGAAAGTTCGCTGAGTATCATCTCTCTATGACTTACGGCTCTTTAACTCCCCCGAGATATGGCTCTTTAACTCCCCCGAAATTTGAACTTTTTTGGCCAATATTAGGGGAACGTTGGCCAGTTGGCCAGTGGTCTCCCGTTACTATTTGATACTAAAATGTTCACCATTTTCAACACCAATATTATCTCTACGGTTCTCGGGATATGGCTCCTTAAATCTCCCAAAATCGGAACAATTTTTTCGCCAATGTCTCGGAAAGGGCAAGTCATAGAGAGATGATATTGGTGTTAATCAATACCTAAGAGGATGGTAAACATTTTGGTACCAATATTAACTGGTGGTCGGTGGCCAAACCAGTGACCAGTTGAACAGTGTTCACCGATTACTATTTGGTACCAAAATATTCACCATCCTCTTAGGTATTGGTCAACACCAATATAATCTCTCTATAACTTATGGTTTCCGATATGGCTCCTTAAATCTCCTGAAATCGACCACTTTTTGGCCAATATCTCGGGAACGGTAAGGGTGATGCGAAAAATTCCATCACTTTCTCAGATAGGTTTTGATGTTTTATCAAATGAAGGATCCGACAAAAAAATCGCAAATAACAGACAGACAGACATTCACACACACACACACACACACATACATAGAGAACTCAGTAACGAACTTTTAAAATTCGTTGAAGATACGTGAAACTGAAAAAAAGATACAAGGAAACCTATTTTCATGTAGTTCTACCGAGAGTGAAAGTTTTTGTTGTATATTTCCAATAGGGTATATCTGTCCTTGTTCCGAGACTTGCATCTATTATTCTTTGCTTAAATATTCTAAAGTTTCTTTAATAAATCATTTTGTAACTGTAAATGTGTGTGTGTGTGTGTGTGTGTGTGTTTCTTTCATCTCAGATGCTTGGCCACTGTTAGCCCTTTTCTCTTCCATCTCACTGCCATGGTTTTTCAAGTGAGAATGTTTAATATGCAAAAGATTGAAAGGGGGAGAAAAGGAACTTTATATAGTACCGCACATCTTAGTCAGAAATGCAAATATGTCTTCAACGACAGACGTCGCCTGTGCATGCTTTTCTCTATACATATACCTTTTGCTGGAGCATCATTAAAACGAAAGAAGAAAAGAGGCACAAATTATTCGTAACTTTCAGAAACACTTTCAGTTATTTTTTTTTTTTTTTAAAGAAATACCTTCTTCATCCTACGAAGTTTAGCTGTTTCAAGAGATACAGAAGAAGAAAGCAGGGAATATTAATGAAAGTAAGTGAAAGCGAAAAAAAGACGTGCAGATTAATTAGTTGCTGCACTTTTCAGTTGTATGGTCTCAGTTTCTTTAGTATAACTCACGTCACGTACTGATATCAGTGTAAAAAGCATATGATGCATATATATTTTATACTGTCTTAATGGTTATCTTCTTGTGTCATATTCAAACGGTAGTGCAAAATTACCGTAATGAGTCCGTCCGTCTACATCATGTATATGTAGAGAAATAATAATAATAATAATAATAATAATAATAATAATAATAATAATAATAATAATAATAATAATAATAATAATAATAATAACTCATGTAAGTATTGTATTAATAAATAGTAAGCTGATAGAAAGAACCTCGTTTCAAGGTTCACTTGAAATGAAAGTCTGCAGTTCGATAAATTGACTACTAATACTAGCAGATTGTAAGGTTATAACTTTCAATTTGTGCAAACACCTACAAGTGTCATATCAACTAAACAAGAGATTTGCATAGTCTGTCTATTAGGTTGATTCAAAGGAAATGTTCGCCTCAGATGCGTTATTTCTAGAGGCATAAAGAAAAGAAAGTGAAACTTCAATTCCTGGTTAATCAAAAATAGTTACCATCTGTAACCACACACTGTCGCCTCTGTTCGGTCAACGTTTGGATACCGTCGCGATCCAAGTCTGCAGTCCGAAGTCCCCGACCGCACGTTGCACCGTCCGTTCATCAGAAAAGATCTTCCCTTCCAAGAAGTAATTAAAATACCAGAAGTGATAATCAGTGAAGGAAATATCGAAGAATACGTTGGATGAGTTCAGGTTCCATACTGCAACTCATGGAAATCCTGCACCATGCTTTGTGCGTCATATGGGCGAGCACTATTGTGCTACACTAGAACATTATAGCATATCTACTGACCATTGTTGGATGCATGCGTACAAGTTTGCGTGAATTTCATGCAGTTCAGCACTACAGTTTTTTTTTCTTTTTTTTTTGTTCTGAGAAATACAGTATATCACCATCTTAAAATCTACATATTATTAGCATAGTCTTTCAGGAACTTCTTGATAACTAGTAACCGGTATTAGAAATGGTGTCAGGAAAACCTATTTACGATCAAAATGTCATTATTAAATGCATAAACAATTAAACTTGGACGAACTTAGAGAAATTGGTTTGTCGTCTCTTTGCTTACCATAATTTTATTCATAGATTCGAAAAGAGTTCTCACCAATGTATGTGTGTTGTGGAGAATAATTCAAACTTCCTTAGAAGCAAAATTGGAGAGGGATGTCCATGGACTATAGGGATAACTGGGTCATAACAAAGACATGCCCACGTACGAAGGAATATCTGTGTTCCTCGTGTGTGAGGCTGGTTTCTCTATATCCTACAAGAATAGTAATATCTAAATCAACATAAAGTTGAAGAATGAATATATATATATATATATATATATATATATATATATATATATATATATATATATATATATATATATATATATATATATATATATATATATATATATATAATATGGATATGCTTCTTTTTAAGCGCCTGTAGGGCCGCGGTGGCTCAGTGGTAGAGCGTTCACCTCTGGTGCTTGGGGTCCCGGGTTCGATCCCAGCCCCCGCCAAGTGAACTTTGTGGTGGACAAACACCGTGTGCGTGGGTTTTCTCGGGGTTCTCCCGTTTCCTCCCACTTTCTTCATTCCACCATTTCATTCATTACTCATCATCACCGTCTCCTTTAGCCTAACCGGCATAACCGTGGGACGTAAAACTCAAAGATTTCATTTCATTTCATTCATTTTTTTTAAGCGCCACCGTGACTTGAACAGAAACAAAAATAAATAATAATAATATTTAAATGTACTTGCGCTTAATCGAATTGCCAGCACATACGATTATATCGTGCTTGTAAAAATTTTCGTTGTTTCTGAAAATAATTTAATCCATATTTGTGTTAAGAGATAGCAATATTGTCAATGAAACGAATGTACTCACCGCACGTACTCAATTATTCGGCAGTTAACAACCAGATAGAGCCTTCCTGAGCTGTAGCATTGTAACATTGTGTTAGAATAAACAATTTAATTTCCGATTCAGATTGATCCCTTATACATTCTGGGGTTGATCCAGGGTCTACAAAACACTTAACACTCCTCTTAAATTGACACTGAGTTAAGAAGTGTAATGGCACCGTGTAATTGTTTCCATGCGTCCGAGTGATTAACTTGAGTGTCCTTGGTGCAGGAGGTCCATGATTCTCATCCTTTTGGCGTAGGCCTATGACCAGAACACTACGATACGGGGTCCGAGATTTTTTTGAGGGAGTTGATTGGAGTCCATGTTACATTCATACATTCAGACCAACGAACAAATGAAAATTTTAGGGTGCTAAATGTAGTCACGGTACCTCCAATCCCGTAGAAGAGCCTGCTTAGAAGACACAAATTTGACGCTGAGGTAGTTGGGGATCAATTTGAATGAAGATGTATCGTTTCCTGGTGTAGAAAGATATAATAGTGGTGTTGAGCCCATTCGGTGACGACGACGTACCATTTATTTGAACGCATGTTGTTTGGCTGATTATATAAAGGAATCTAGTTTAATAATTCAAGAGGACTGGAGTTCGGAAGAAGAATTTATGGAATTGATGCTTATGGTAAACACTCCTAACTCCAAAATACGGTTTAGCATCAATGCCTCTTTTATTTTACCTCACCCAAGAGGGAAGTAGATTCCCGCTTTAATTAAAAAAAGAGTTGATTATAAATAGATTCGCCTATCTTCTACAGTATTGTCTTTCAATAACCTTGTCAAACAGTAAAAAATTATATTTATGTAAAAAAAACAGCCAGTAGATAATTTTCCATCGGAAGTATTAATAAAGTAGAATATAAGGAGTAATTTGTGAAATTTAGAAACACAATTTCAATAGTTGCCCTACTGAACTGTACAAATAAAATACTATTTAAACACTTTTAGAACAGATTTTGAGGAGCAGTTTGCTCAAACAATGTTTAAAAAGTGGGCTTCGTATGTCCATAAAGCGTTAACTAAAAAAAAGTGTCTCGTGTGACAAACTTCTCAGCAAATGCTTTGGAAACAAAGTTATGGCACAGTTGGGACATATTAAAAAAAAAAAAAAAAACAGTATCTAAAAGGGGTGATATGTGTAATCCAGGGTGTACAATAAGTGTCGGTAATGTGTAAAGTGTCCTAACTGTGTCTAAAAGTCGTTCTAAACGTATACTGTTTGGATACATTTTAAACACTTTTTATAGCACTTTCTGTTAAACACTGTTAAAACATATTGGAGACTTTTTGGTCATTAATAGAACACTTCAGCACACTTTTTAACACGATAAACACTGTTCAAATGTTGCTTCTGAAAAACGTCTAAAATGTGTTCAAACTTTGTTTTATTTTTTGCTGTGTGGGACTGAGAAAACAATCTAGAAAACTTTGGATCGCTGATTAACAGATTCGAATTCAGACTCTGTCGTTTTAAAGCAATAACGTTGTCAACTCACTATAATTTAATGTAAATAAAGGCACTCTCTTTAGGGACAGCTCATTAAGGCTCAAGGGTGGCATAAGAAAGTAAAGGCTTCACACTTTCTTGACTTCAGCACTCATGGAAGTGAAGTAGTCAACATTTCGCTTCGACTCCTGTACTTTCCTTGGTTGCTCCTAGTAGGCATTTAAAGAGGGTGGGTGTACCTCAGATAGGCATTGGCACGAGAAACATCCAGTCTCCATCGGGTAACGAACCCAGGCTACCTACCGCTGATCTTAATACAATAAGAATACGTTTATATTAATTATAATAACATTTTTTTCGGTGTCTATCGGCCTGTAGTAGGCCACACTTTGTAATGTCCTAAACTAGGCCTTTAAAATGCTTAAACAAGTGGCTTTAGGTTTCACTTTTCTGAAAATTAATCAGCGTAGATTTCAGTTCAAGTGCTTCCGTCCACTTTTCCTTGATGGAAAATACAAAGGATGAGAAGGATTCTTAAAAATACGTGTAAAAAACTTTTACGCCCTCCCTAATTTTTTTTCGCCTGCTGTTGACATTACAAAAAGGAAAGAAAGAAGAAACTTTTTCTCTAAAGTGGCTGGATCTCTTAAACGGCTTGAAAGAAGCACGGGTAGGTAAATGGGAAGTGTTTGTTGTCAGAGATGTTAACAGAAACTAGATGTACGAGAGAGATAGAGAAGCAACAGAAAAGAAAAGGAAGGGTTAGCACATTTCGGTGGTGGAGTAAACGGTGATTGCCTCCAGAGAATACAGACTGCCATTTTGTGTGCGGAAAGAAAATTACTCGGAGAAACATTTAACATGAAAAAGCAAGTCAAGTATACATACACTGACCAACAATGGTCTCTGTAAGGCACATTGCAAGTTGTATCGAGAAAACCGTCCTGGAGCAAAGAACACTTTTTTTAAAACCAGTTTGCCATTCTTGTCTTTAGGTCGATTTGTATTATGTATAATTAGTATATCGCCACGCTGATCTGAAATTCACTATAATTACACTCAGTGTTGACTGCAAAACTTAGTCATTACCTAGGTAAAGTCATAAAGTCATTAAATTCTTGTATCATCAATAAACTAAATTTTATTATTTTTGATCAGGGTGTGTTTCAAATCCATATATTTAAACCTAATCTTGTTTCATTTAATCTCTAGAAAAGTTATGAAAAATTAAAAGAAAACAATTTTGGTCGTGCCTCCTTCTCGAAGGTTTGGGTTCCCGGCATTTGTCCGCCCTTATGGGTGGCCCTGATGATATGCCTATTTGCAGCGTGTCTTCATATTCAAACACACACAAACCGTATGTCATATTAATTTGGAAATGTATTTGTTGGGCTTCTACGCACACAAATGAATACCTGGAGTGTTTAAACTCAATTGAACAAACTTAACTGTGGCGTTAACAGTCGATAGTGCAGTAACCCGATAACATGCTTGGCGCCGTTTGTGTGAATTCCGTTTATAAATACAATGAACTTGAGTGTTAGAAAATAGTCTATAAATACAATGAATGTAATTGTTATAATATAGTAATCTGGCAATCCTTAGCTTATTTGTCGATTTTGTGTTAATCTTCACGATTACGAAATAATATAAGGCAACAATACCAATACCCGTTGCAAACAATTCCAAAATCGCATGTAATCGCATGTATACACAACTCCAAAAGTGCATTACCACCTGCAATTCTCGTTTTCCTGCAATAGCAGGCAACCCAAAAAGCTCGGCGGTTGGGTTGGTTCCGAATTCGAAAGGCGTTGGACCAAACCTCAATTCTGTTAAAAATATATCAGTGTGGCAAACTGAAAAATAAAGAAATAAAATAAATTGTTAAGAATGACAATTTTATTATCGTGACGGAGTTGGATGACATAAAAAGTTACAAAATGATCTTACTTAAGCACCTCAAAAAAGATGAATGGCAAAAGACACATATCAGAAAAAACATTTCTCTCCTTCTCCCCCAAAAAAAGAATTTTAAAAAAGAAAAAGTTACATAAAGTAAAGGTTTAATATAAAAGCCTCACCCAAAATTTTGAAAATTGACACTCGAAAGGCAAGAATAACTGAACCGAAGTGAATAAAATTGTGCACAGATATTGCAGACGTAAAATGTGGGAATACAGGCTTCATATTTTCCTTTAAAAAAACGGTAGGGTGGGGCACGGACTCCTCCAAACCCTTGATCACGAGATATAAAAAATGCTAGTAACAGTATGTGAGATGTGTGTAAAGAACATGAAGAATTGTAACGAAACTTTTTCTTGGACAACTCGCAAAAAATAAAGGAATACGAGTTTTTAATGTTCTGCGGAAAACAGTTTTAGGGGGCAAAAGCCCCCACGAAAAATTTTGAACTTTAACGCCCTAAAGGTAAGAAGAAGTGAACCGAACTGAATGAAATTCTGCACAGATATTATAAACAAAAAATGAGGGAATACGGGTTTCTTATTTTCCTTTAAAAACGGCTGGGTAGGGCACGGACCCCTCCAAACATTTGATCACGAAATATCAAAATGCTAGTAACAGTATGTGAGATGTGTGTAAAGAACATGAAGAATTGCAACAAAACTTAGTGTATGGATAATATGCAAAAGACATACGAATACTGTTTTTTTATTTTCTGCGTAAAAATGGTTTTACGGGGAATAGCACCCACCCAAAATTTTGAAAGTTGACGAACGAAAAGCAAAGTCAAGTGAATCGAAATGAATGAACTTGTGCACACATATTGTAGGCGTAAAATGAGTGAATACGGCTTTCGTATTTTCCTGAAAAAAAAAACTGTTGGAAAGGGCACGGACCCCTCTAAAGTTTTGATCACGAAATATCAAAAGTACTAATAACAGTATGTGAGGTGTGTGTGTAAAGGGAATGAAGAATTGCAACGAAACGTTTTGTATGGAAAATAACCATAAAATAAATCAATACGAGTTTCTTATTTCCTGCGGAAAAACTGTTTTAGGGGTCAAAAGCTCCCACCCAAAATTTTGAAAGTTGACACCCGAAACACAAGAAGAAATGAGCCGAAGTGAATGAAATTTGCATAAGTACTGCAGACGTAAAATGAGGATAAGGAATTCGTATTTTCCTAGAGAAAACAGTTGGGTAGGGCGCCGACCCTCCCAAACGTTTGATAACGAAAAATCAAAAATACTATTAATAGTATGTGAGATTGTGTAAAGGAAATGAAGACTTTCAACGAAATTTTTAATGGAAATTGCGCTGAAAACAAAAAATACGGGTTTTTCACTTTTACGGAAAAACGGTTTTATAGGGCAAAAGACCCCATCCCAAAATTTTGAAATTTGGCGCCAAAAGAGAAGAAAAAGTGAACCGAAGTGAATAAAATTTTGCGCAAATATTGTAGACATAAAATGAGGGTATATGGGTTTCGCATTTACCTAAAAAAACGGTTAAGTGTGGCACGGACTCCTCCGAATCTTTGATCACGAAATTTCATAAGCGCTAGTAACATTATGTCAGATGTCTGTAAAGGACATGAAGAATTGCAATGAAACATAGTGTATGGAGAATACGCAAAAAGAAAATGAATACTTGTTTCTCATTTTATGCGGAAAAATTATTTTGCGGGCAAAAGAACCCACCCCAAAATTTGGAAAGTTGGCGCCCGAAAGGTAAGAAGAATTGAGCCGAAGTGAACGAAATTGTGCACATATACTGTAGACATAAAATGAGGGAGTACGGGTTTCGTATTTTCCTTGAGAAAACGGAAGCGTGAGGCGCCGACCCCTCCAAACCTTTGATCACCAAATATCAAAAGTGCAAGTAACAGTATCTGAGATGTGTGTAAAGGACATGAAGAATTGCAACATATCTTTTTGTATGGACAATACGCAAAAAATAAAGGAATACGGGTTTTTTTGTTTTCTGCGGAAAGACTGTTTTATGGGGCAAAAGAACCCACCCCAAAATTTTAAATTTGAAGCTGGAAAGGTCAGAACAAGTGAACCGAAGTGAGTGAAATATTGCACAGATATTGAAGGCTTAAAACGAGGGAATACGGGTTACGTATTTTCCTGGAAAAATGGCTTGGGTGAGGCACGGACTCCTTCAAACATTTTGATCACGAAATATCAAAAGTACTAGTAACAGTATTTGAGATGTATGTAAAGGACACGTAGAATTGCAACATAACTTTTTGTATGGACAATACGCAAAAAATAAAGGAATATGAGTTTCTAATGTTATGCGAAAAAACGGTTTTAGGGGACAAAAGACCCTATCCAAAATTTTGAAAGCTGACGCCCGAAAGGTAAAAAGACATTAGCCGAAGTGAATGAAATTCTGCACAGATATTACAGACGTAAAATGAGGATATGAGTTTCGTATTTTTCTGAAGAAAAAGGTCGGGTGAGGCGCCGACCCCTCCAAACCTTTGATCACGAAATATCAAAAGCGCTAGTAACAGTATGTCAGATGTGTGTAAAGAACATGAAGAATTGCAACGAAACATTGTGTATGGAAAATAACCAAAAAATAAATGAATACTGGTTTCTTATTTTCTGCGGAAAACTGTTTTAGGGGTCAAAATCTCCCACCCAAAATTTTGAAGTTGACACCCGAAAAAGAAAAGAAGAAATGAGCCGAAGTGAATTAAATTTGCACAGATATTGCAGACGTAAAATGAGGATACGCGTTTCGTATTTTCCTAGAGAAAACAGTCGGGTGAGGTGCCGACCCCTCCAAACGTTTGATAACGAAAAATCAAAAGTGCTACTAACAGTATGTCAGATGTGTGTATAGGACATGAAGAACTGCACCGAAACTTTTGTATGGACAATGCACTGAAAACAAAGGAATACGGGTTTTTTATTTTTGCGGAAAAACGGTTTTATGGGGCAAAAGACCCCATCCCAAAATTTTGAAATTTGACGCCAAAAAGTAAGAAAAAGTAAACGGAAGTGAATGAAATTTTGCACAAATATTGTAGACATAAAACGAGGCAATACGAGTTTCGTATTTACCTTTAAAAAACCGGTTAGTTGGGGCCCGGACTCTTCTGAACCTTTGATCACGAAATATCAAGAGTGCTATTAACAGATTGTCAGGTGTGTGTGAAGACCAACAAGAATTCCAAAGAAACTTTCTGTATGGACAATACGCAAAAATAAAGGAATACGTTTTTTTTATTTTCTGCGGAGAAACAGTTGTAGGGGGCAAAAGAGCCCACCTAAAGTTTTGAAAGTTGATGCCCGAAAGGCAAGAAGAAGTTTGCCGAAGTGAATTAAATTGTGCACAGATATTGTAGACATAAAATGAGGGAATACGAGTTTCGTATTTTCCTGGGGAAAACGGAAGCGTGGGGCGCCGACCCCTCCAAACCTTTGATCACGAAATATGAAAAGTGCTAGTATGTCAGATGTGTGTAAAGGACATGAAGAATTGCAACACAACTTTTTGTATGGACAATACGCAAAAAATAAAGGAATACGGGTTTTTTATGGTCTGCGGGAAAACGGTTTTAGGCGGCAAGAGACCCACCCAAAATTTTAAAAGTTGACGCCCGAAAGACGGCAAGAAGTGAACCAAATTGAATCAAATATTGCACAGATATTGTAGGTTTAAATTGAGGGCATACGGGTTTCGTATTTTCCTGAGAAAAACGGTTAGGGGCAGGGACCCCTCCAAACCTTTGATCACGAAATATAAAAAATGCTGGTAACAGTATGTCATATGTGTATAAAGACCACGAAGAATTCCAATGAAACTTTTTGTATGGACAAATACGCAAAAAAAAATAAAGGAATACTTTTTTATTTTCTGCAGAAAACCAGTTTTAGGGGGCAAAAGAACCCACACCAAAGTTTTGAAAGTTGACGCCCGAAAGGTAAGAAGAAGTGAACCGAAGTGAATCAAATATTGCACAGATATTGTAGGTTTAAATTGAGGGCATACGGTTTTCGTATTTTCCTGAGAAAAACGGTTAGGGGGCACGGACCCCTCCAAATCTTTGATCACGAAACATAAAAAATGCTGGTAACAGTATGTCATATGTGTGTAAAGGCCACGACGAATTCCAACGAAACTTTTTGTATGGACAAATACACAAAAAATAAAGGAATACTTTTTCTTCTTTTCTGCGGAAAGACGGTTTTATGGGGCAAAAGAACCCACCCCAAATTTTTGGAAGTTGACTCCCGAAAGGTACATGTTGTCTCAAAGGTCGAGGGCATTCTTTATTGCTATTTTGAGGCAAAAATTTTCAAAGTCCAGCTTCGGGTAGCTTCGGAGAAAAGTAAACCAGGTTCGAACCTCGAAGTCAATCTTTGTAATCGGG
This sequence comes from Thermobia domestica, assembly GCF_964235325.1. Lineage (NCBI taxonomy): Eukaryota > Metazoa > Arthropoda > Insecta > Zygentoma > Lepismatidae > Thermobia > Thermobia domestica. The sequence goes on along the minus strand of NC_137454.1, from coordinate 80,817,138 downwards.
AGAAATTTTGCAGATGTGTTTTTCTTCTTTTAAATATAATAAGACTTGTTATTAATTGTATAAAAAAGCAACATTGATTGAAATACTTAATAATACAATATTTCGAAACTTTGTATTAATATCAGCACATGCTTGTTTGTCATTTAGCTCTCCATACGTAATGAAACATTTAGATACGTAAACGAATATTTCCATATGTGAAAGAATGCAGAAAATTAAGACATAGAACACAATTCTCGCCTGAGTACTAAAATAAAAGTCAAAATGGAACAAAAACAGCGTTTGCAGTGGATATGAATCAGAGACCTGCACGGGCTGGGCGTGTCCTGTTCGGCCCGGACACAAATGCTATAGGGCCGAACCGGGTGCATGTATTTCCGGGCCGAGCCACGCCGGCCCGGGCATACAAAGACGGGTTGGAAACTAATGTTGTCATTTTTTTCCTTAAATGTCCTCCACTACCCCTGCCTTTGCCGTGTTCGTACGGTCTTACTGTCAGTCTATGTTAATCGTAGTGTGTTTGGGAAACTGACTCTTTATTCAAGACTGCAAAGTACTTTAATACTACTAATATTACTACTTCTATTACTACTACTTCTATTATTACTACTACGACCACAGTTAATACTACTATAACTGCTACGATTTCGCGTCAGAGTTGACATGTCTGGTGGTACAGAATTTACCTTCTAAGTTCAGTATTTTATAACAACACGTTTCAAACAGGGTGAAATATCCCTATTTTCATTTTCCAACCATTTTTGACCATACATCGACTTTTGCGTGGTGAAAAAGGAAGATACGACAGAAGGAAAACAACATTATTGTAAAAGCATTATCATCAATATTTTGCATTCCAAAATACGAAATGTTTCTTAAAAAGACATAACTTTAAAAGAAATGTCTTCTAAAATGAAAAAAACAAATCATGGCATTTTAGGCGTGTGCGTAACAGTAATATACAAAATAAATAAATAAATATTACAATACTTTTGAGGATCTAGATCATTTAGATTATATATTGGTATTCCAAAGGTAAACAAATAAAATGTTTTTTTTACTTTTGACTGAAAACGTGATTTTGAATTATATATATATATATATATATATATATATATATATAGACTGTTCCATAATTCGTGTAATTTTCTACAGCACTGGGAGAAGATGAAGTTTTCACACCATTAATATAAAATTTGGCACTCTTATTCAGAAATATCTGAATTTTTCGAATTTTTAAAGGAAATAAGAGAAAATTGCTGTTTAGCCCCCCTTTTGGGAGTGTAAACACAGAAGTTCATTTTCCTTATGGGAGATTCAATGTTAAATTTTGGAAGCAGTTTTCTCCAATAATTATTCGTAAAGATTTTGGGGCAAATGACTTGTATTTGTTACGAAATGCAAAAACACTCATTCACAAAGCTAGTAAAGCCGTCTCAAACATATTTTGGGAAGCCTCCCTTTCGGGGGGCAAGGGGCGTAAAAAGATGGTGGGTGATGTGTTACCAAAATCCCAAAATTTATTTTCGGAGTGCCAGTAAACGTCAGATTAATCACGAATGTCACAGAATCAATGCTCCAATGCTCCTTACATGTAAGAGTGACTGATAATGGGGCTACAGCCCCCTTTCAAAAGTAAGAAAATCACCATAAATATCCTTAGTAGGGACATACGAGAAGTTATTTTTTGTTAATTAATGTGAAATTTGGCGTTATTGTAGCAAAAGGGTATGCATTTTTGAAATCTGGAATGCTATTTTGGTAACGCACCGCCTTAGGGGGCACAGGGGACGAAGCATCTGATGATTAATCTTTATAAAAATTCAAAATTTTGTTCCGGAAATGCCAGTGAGCGTCAGATTTTTCACAAATATCACAGAATTAATATTCTAATGCTTCTTGCATGTGCCAGTGACTTTTATGGAGCTATAGCCCCTTTCAAAAATAAAAAAAACAATCATAAATGTCCTTAGTATTGACATACGGGAAGAATGATTTTTTCTCAATTAATGTGCAACTCGGCGTCGAATTAGCAAAAAGTTATGCGTTTACCAAATCTGGAATATTATTTTGGTAATGTACCGGCTTAGGGGGCACAGGGGGTAAAGCATAAGCTATTGGATCTTTTTAAAGTTTCAAATTTTATTTTGGAAAATCCAATGTGTGTCAGATTGATCGTAAATAATGCAAAATTAATATTCCGATGCTCTTTGCATGTGCCAGTGACTGATATTGAGCTACAGCCCCCTTTCAACAATTACATTAAAAATTTATAATAAATATCCTTAGCAGGAACATACGGATGAAGCTATATTTTGTCAATTAATGTGAAATTAGGCGTTGTGCTAGTAAAAATCTGGAATATTATTTTGGGAATAGGAGGCACAGGGCACGGAGGGTAATTTGGTACTTTTGGGGATCATAGGAAGGGGGCTGATAGAAATTCCAAATTTTATTTTGGGAGTGCTCATGAGTGTCAAATTAGTTGCAAGATGCGCAGAATTAATACTCCGTAGTGCTTTTATGTGCCAGTGACTAATATGTTACTACAGCTATCTTTGAAAAGCATCATAAATTCAATATGATTATTCTTACGCAAAGACCTACTGGCAGAAGCATTTTTTTTTTGCACTGTGAAATTTGGCATTATTTTTAGAAAATAAACGTTTGTAACAATAAGATAATACCCATATGTGGATTTCTTTTAGGGGCGTGGACTCAGAATTTCTTTTGCCTAATGGGAGTGTGACATGGGTAAATTTGCATTTTTAGTTAGAAAATACAATACCACTCTTTCGCTTGTATCTATGATGGTGCTTGTGTCTGGAATTTTATTACGTCCATTCCTCCTTATTGGGCAACATAAAACAAAGAATTGTCCAGAGCGTAGTCATCCAGATATGTTGGAGAAGGTGTTCACAGTGGCTCTAGTAAATCGCATTAATTCATTCATGTCTTGCTCGTTTAAGAGAGCATGCCGAATAAAGTAAGTTCATTTTATCTGTCTTACACTTAGATTAATGAAATATTTAAGCAATTTAGTTAATGACAACGGAGCCAAAGAAAAGTGTTGTTTTTAGAAAGGGACAATATGTTTTCTTGGATTTATGGTATAGCCTGACTCAACCTAATCCTTATCAATCGCGAGACATTTGTTTTTACTATAACCATGTGCCCATAGTATACGATTTCCTGACGTGCTTACATGTGAAGTATACGAGTAGGCTAGTACGTGGAAAGTGGGATCATAAAGTTATTGTAGAAGTAGGGAAAAGATACGCTTTTTCTATGAATAAAGAAAACAATATTTTAATTTTTAAAATATTACTTCTCTTTTCGTTCGTGGTACCTGCGGCATTTTCCATTGTCATTTTGTGTTCTATTTCGAGCTGGTTTGCTTAAGTGTGCAAAAAATGTGCTGGTAACTTTATGTATGATTTTATGCTATAAGAAGAGACCAATTTAGTTTTTAAAAATGCAAAATTCTTTGATTATATTCCAGTGATGCCAAAAAAACGAAGCTATATCCTCAATCTGTTACAATCTGGGAGATGCAATCTGTTATTGTTACTGACAGACGATATTCATTAACACTAGATTCGAAATTTAAAAAGAAATTAAAACATTTTTCTACAATAATGACAAATTGCACATTAATTGTAAAGCATATTTACCTCCTTCCCGTACGTTCCTACTAAGGATATTTACCGTAAATTATGTGATTTTTGGAAGGGTGGCTGTAGCCCAATATCAGTCACTGGCACATGCAACGAGCATCGGAATATTAATTTTGTATTATTTGTGATCAATCTGACACACATTGGATTTTCCAAAATAAAATTTGAAACTTTAAAAAGATCCAATAACTTATGTTTCACCTCCTGTGCCACCTAAGGCGGTACATTACCAAAACAAATATTACAGATTTGATAAATACATAACTCTTTGTTAACCCGACGCCGAGTTTCACATTAATTGAGAAAAATCATTCTTCTCATATGTCTCTACTAGGGATATAAATGGTGATTTTTTTTATTTTTGAAAGGGGGTTATAGCCCCACATAAGTTACTGGCACATGCAAGGAGCATTAGAATATTAATTCTGTGACATTTGTGAAAAATCTGACGCTCACTGGCATTTCCGGAACAAAATTTTGAATTTTTATAAAGATACATCGTCTAATGCTTCGTCCCCTGAGCCCCCTAAGGCGGTGCGTTACCAAAATAGCATTCCAGATTTCAAAAATGCATACTCTTTTGCTACAATGACGCCAAATTTCACATTAATTAACAAAAAATAACTTCTTCCCTTATGTCTCTACTAAGGATTTTTATGTTGATTTTCTTACTTTTGAAAGGGGGCTGTAGCCCCATTATCAGTCACTCTTACATGTAAGGAGCATTGGAGCATTGATTCTGTGACATTCGTGATTAATCTGACGTTTACTGGCACACCGAAAATAAATTTTGGGATTTTGGTAACACATCACCCACCATCTTTTTACGCCCCTTGCCCTCCGAAAGGGGGGCTTCCGAAATAATGTTTGAGACGGCTTCACTAGCTTTGTGAATGAGTGTTTTTGCATTTCGTAACAAATACAACTCATTTGCCCCAAAATCTTTACGAATAATTATTGGAGAAAACTGCTTCCAAAATTTAACATTGCATCTCCCATAAGGAAAAATGAACTTTTGTGTTTACACCCCCAAAAGGAGGGCTAAACAGCAATTTTCTCCTATTCCCTTTAAAAATTCGAAAAATTCAGATATTTCTGAATAAGAGTGCCAAATTTTATATTAATGGTGTGAAAACTTCATCCTCTCCCAGTGCTGTAGAAAATTACACGAATTATGGAACAGTATGGCCTGTATATATATATATATATATATATATATATATATGTGTGTGTGTGTGTGTGTGTGTGTGTGTGTGTGTGTGTGTGTTATAGTATTTTGACTCAGTTTTCTGATAAACGTTACGTTACTTCTTAGGAATCTACAATTGCGTCACTTTTGAACAAAGAGACGTTTATTCTTGTTTTCCCTATGTAGTTCATAACACTTCATAATTTTAGAGAAAAATACCTGTAATGTGTATCACTTCTACTCTGCTGATTTACAAAAAGAACCAATTATCGGTTGGTCGCGAACTGGAATTATTATTTTCCGATGAGGAATCTTATCAAACTCTCAATCACATTTGGCCGACACGTGAAAAGTAATGGCCTTGTCGCAGAGGAATGATCACAAATTGCATGAAATCAATAAAAATATATCCACAGAAAGCTATATTGGTCCGTATATCCACCCAAATTTGTTGATGATTTGCGAATGAAAGATCGCAACCAAAATCTCACGGCCCAGAATCTCGCCTGGCGAAAATCTCACATAAAGAAAATCTTGCCAGACGAAATCTAGCCTAGCTAGATCCTCGAGGGATAAAACTTAGCCATCTAAACTCTCGCGGGACCAAAACTTGCAGTAGTGATTTCTTCTGTATAGAATGTTTAAAATATATATTTAAAATATTCACTGTACACTTTGAAAATAATAATAATTATTATAAATAAACTACAAGACAGAACATAAGTGATTTTATTAATTTTTAAAAGAGGAAAAGAAAGATAGATAAGTAGTTACTTCCCGGTTTATTAACACTTGCGTCAAAAATAGATCTTTACATTTCACGCTCACCAAATAATTTAATTAAATAGAGAGACAAAACAAGAATTCGGTGGCCACTTGTTTTGGAAAATTTACGGATAAAACCCGTCAACTCAAAAACGAAGAACTTATTTATGTAGGCGGATAACTTGTAACTCATGTAACTGAGATACAGCACTAGAAAGTTTGTTCCATCACCATGATATTGTTCTATATGAACAATGCAATGAACATACGTATTTAGTAAAATTATGAAGTGTAACTTGTATTTATGGACTAAAAATTATGAAAAAATCTTTTGATCAGTGGCGTATTTAGGGGCTATTGGGCTAATACCCACAGAAATAATTTCATTATTACGTTTTCGCATCATACGTACAACACAAATGATGATATAAAAGCAATATGAAGAGCATTTACCTACGTTTAAAATATCCTAGTCATTACACAATTTACTCCAATAATAAATGTGGTTTAAATGTTCTTATATCACACTATTCGTGGAACAATCGTGACGCGGAACGGTTGTGAAAACTCCTAATTGAAATTAAGAAAAAATAAGACATAAATTTTTTAAACATAAATTAACAAAACTCAGCAATAAAATTTCGAGACAAGAGCGAAAAAAGTCTTCAATGATCGAGACTAGTCTAGGCCTATTAAACATAGGAGACGAGACGAGAAAACCTTACTTCTCGTCTCGTCTCATGAGGAACATTATCTGAACGAAGCAGATATCATTCTCGCTTGTAGTGACTAGCTGAGAGATGTTGGTGCATTTTTTTGCATGAATAGTCGATTTTATGGCATATCAATTTCCAAGCATATAATCAATCTGTACGCTATTATTGGTTATTAGCCAAGAATAGAACGCTGTAGAATGCATTAGGTTATTATTTAGAAATGAAATGAAGTCTTTTAGTTTTACATCCCACTCTTATACCGGATACACTAAAGGAGACTCTGATGATGAGAATGAACACGAAATGCTGTAATGAAGAAAGTGAGAGAAACGTGAGGACCCCAAGGAAACCCACACACATGGCGTTTGTCCACCACAAATCTTACTTGGCGCGAGCTGAAATCGAACCTGGAGCCTCATACACCAGAGGTGAGCACTCTACCACTGAGCCACTATGGTCCCCGTTATTATTCAGGGCATAATAACTGATGCAAAAAGAATTCTTGAAGTTCCCATATCCTTAATCTGCACGAAAATAGATTTAATGAATAATATTTCTTCTTTCTGTGTTTATTATGTTTCCAAACGATGTTATGCATAAGTATTGGAAGTCTAATAGAACGGCTCTGCCTGTTGACAGGTATCAGACCAAAAGCGGTAAAAAAATATTGAGAAGGATTTTCCGGAATAGATTTAGCGTCATAAGAATAGGTTCTATCTCCTCCGTCAATTTTCTATATAAATCGGAAGTTATAGAGATCGACTACTTGCGGGTCATAGTAGCTAGCGACAAGCAAGTTTAGGGAATTGATTCAATGTCCTTCAAAAATGTGCCATTTCTACCCCTATCTTTCTATCAAAACCGGAACTGGTAGAAATTTACTACTACTTCCAGTTTCAATATTGATTTTCATAGAGCAAAGACGATAAGATATATCGAGAAGCAGTTTTCTGGAATCCATTCAGCACCCCAAGAATAGGTTCCGTGACCGTCTCCTCCAACAACCTTATATTTAAACCGTAAGTGGTAAAAATCGAACACAACCGGTTTCAACTTTAATGGCCATAAATCAAAGACGGAAATAACTAGGGACGAGAGAATTTCGGAAATCGATCAAACGTCAAGAAAATTTACCATCTATACCGTATCTCATTATTAAAACCGGAAGTGGTAGGAATTTACTACTATTTCCGGTCTCAATATTCAGTTTCATAGAGTAAAAACTGTCAGAGAGGCCGAGAAGTGTTCGGGAATTCAAACAACGTCTCAAGAATAAGCTTTCTTTCTTCCGTTAATCCTGCATTGAAATCAGAAGTGGTAGGAATAAACCGTTTTCGTTCTTAACATTGATCGCCATAAAAATAAATTGGTAGTAGATAGCGACAGTTTTCGAAAATCGATTGAGCATCTCAAGAAAAATACCATCTTCACCTATTACTCTCTACTGAAACCGGAAATCGTAAAACAATTTTACTCTTCCAGTTTCAATATTGATCCCTATAGCTCCATTGAGCTCCCTCAGGTCTATGTGGGTAGCATACGCGTCTTTGGCGCGGGAAACCCGGGTTCGATTTCCGGTGGGTTCGTATTCCCTCGCTGGAGGTCCATGTTTTATATAGCCTCCCTGCTGAACGGTACTCGAAGCTGAAATCAAACTAAAATCAAATCCATAGATCCATAGATCCATAGATCCATAAAGCAAAATCAATAAGTGATATCAAGAAGCAATTTTTTTTATTATTATTAAAGTTCACCCACAATTTTCTTCTGTCCCACCAGGCGAATATCACCAGGATGATGTAAATGAAATCTTTGAGTTTTACGTCCCACGGATATGCCGATTAGGCTAAAGGAGACGGTGATGATGAGTAATGAATGAAATGGTGAAATGAAGAAAGTGGGAGGAAACGGGAAAACCCCGAGAAAACCCACGCACACGGTGTTTGTCCACCACAAAGTTCACTTGGCGGGGGCTGGGATCGAACCCGGGACCCCAAGCACCAGAGGTGAACGCTCTACCACTTTTTTTTTTAAAGTCAACTGACTCACCGAACGTGTTCCAGTAACTTACTTAACTACTTATATCTATTTTTACTTGCGTTACTCATTTTTAACTTGCTTTTTCCATTTACCAAAGCGACAGGGACACGAACACACAAATATCGAGGACAGTTAAAATCACAAAGGCTCTCCCACCGGGAATCGAACCCGGGACCCCGTACACCAAAGGCGCACGTGCTAGCCACTAGACCAGCAGGGAGGGTAGACCACTGAGCCACCGCGGCCCCCAGGATGATGTACTCCGCACATATGCTCTGCCTGATTTCCATATTTCTTTGCCTTCGTTATTAATGTTTCGGCATAAAATGGCCTTTCGGCTCCATTTGACATTTCGTTTTCTAAAATAAATATTAATTAATGCATTTAAATTTACTCCCCAGTTGTGTGTGTGTCTAACACAGCAGCGGTCTATTTCTCAAAACTACTCGTCTTGTAATGTTTTTTTGAGAATCCATCAAATATCATGACACAGAAATACTAGAATAATAGTAAAATTCATTTCTAAGTACTATTGCTGACAATTTTAATTTGCCGCTTTTTTATAGTATATACAAGTGTAAAATATTTGATTTTGAGAAGTTTCACTAGCATTACAAGACTAGTAGTTTTGAGACGTAGGCCCCTGTAGTCTCAAGTTTGATTTTTAAAAAAGGAAAAGAATTGGGTTCTCGATGTCATTCAAAACGCAGATATGTAAATAAAATATATATAGTAAAAGAACCGTACGGACCGTTCTTTATTTTTACTCATTTCTAGATTTATTAGACAATTTTGATATAAATATACCTAACAGACAGTAAGTACCAGCATTTAGTATGTCGTCCGTTTTTCCTAAGACTTCTCTTTGATCTGTATGTAAACTTTTGTCAGTTGATGCAACAAATAAGCGAGTTTGCTCTACGCTCTACAGTTCGAAACTCATTTTATAAGATGAATATACTTCTCTCACTTGAAAACAACATAGACAGATTTTCTGAAACTGTCGTACCTTGTTAGCTGCAATATTCTTGTACAGGTAATTATTCGCGGAGATGTTTACGTAGTTTATATAAAATTTTGGAAAGAAATATGCTATGTTATTATATATATAATGTTCCCCTCGCGTTCCCCCTCAGTTTTACCCCTACCAGGCACGTAGCCAAGGGGGGGGCGTCCGGGGGGTCCGGACTTTCCCCCCTTCGAGACCAGAAATGAAAAAATTAAGGAAGGATAAAACAAAATGAAATGACAAAAAGAAGGATCAGCGTTAAAAATTAAAAAGAAAACTACAGGAATGTTTTGCTTACTCTTTCTTATGAGGACCTTTGTATTACTTGCAATATGGTGGCGAGGTAAGCGAGGTATTCTGGAGGAGTCAGGGAATTTGAAATTTCAAGAAAAGTTATAGAATTCTCAGAATTCCTGCTACTAGTCAGGGAGAATTCAAGCTTTCGAAAGCATAAGTGCCGTTGTGTAACAGCGTGGACATTTTAAATCATAACTTTTCGTCATCGCATCCTTGCAGTATCAAACATGTTATTTCAAGGACAATTTTCTGTTGATCCTTTAACCTGTCATTTGGAACCGACAGTAGTTGACGGAATAATAAAAACAAAAAATATGTTGAAAGAAAGTTTTGTTAGCATTTGATTAAACAGAGAAAGGAACGCATATATTGAAAAACTAGTTGAATATACACATGCTTCGCACAGGGGCTGTATTTGGAAGTCAACGCCTGTGGGAGTATCACCACTGATCTCAGCGACCGCGAAAACTATGTATTTGATACTAATATCGGTCATTTTGGGCTATTTCTTTACATGTGTCGGTATCCACCCCCCGCTGACTCCCGGCCCGCATACTTGCAAGTCATTGCTAATGGAAGTGTCATCATTGATTTCAGCGACCGCGAAAACTATAGATTTGACACTAATATCGGTCATTTTGGATTACTTTTACATGTCTTGGTATCTCACCCCCCTCCGGTGACCCCCGCCCGGAGCCGCATATTCACGCAATTTAGAAGTTAATGCGACTGGAGTTTCACCATTGATTTCAGCGACCGCGAAAATATGAATTCGACACTAATAGCTCAAGTGGTAGAGCGTTGGCTTCGCATTCGGGAGGTCGTGGCTTCGAATCCCTCTGCCTACCATCCTGACAGGTTTTCCAGAGTTTCCCTCAGTCCTACCAGGCAAATGCCGGGATGGCACCTACTTAACAGGCCCTGGTCGATACCTTCCCAAATCCTTTCCATTGTGATTGTTGTTGGATATTCAATGTAAAATGGCCTCTGAGCTGTATCTGGTGATTGTTAAATAAATAAATAAATAGATAAATATCGGTCATTTTCTACTACTTTTACATGTCCCGGTAAACGTCCCCCTGAGACCCCCTGGTTTGAATTTGGACAAAAACGTTTAACTCTGGTCTGGAGCCTGGACCAAGGTATTCGTGACTAAAATTTGGTAACTCTCGGACAATTTGTCTGGTTCCCAAGCCGGTTCCGGTAAACGCTCCCCCTGATACCCCACTGTTTCGAAATTAAAAAAAAACGCTTCGTCTTGATCTGGGGCCTGGGCCAAGGTACCCCTGACCAAAATTTGGTAACTCTCGGTCCACTCGCCTGGTCCCCAGGTCGAACACAGACAGACAGACAGACAAACACACAAACAAACTCTTTATTTTATTTATATTAGAAGATAGTTTACAAGACAGTATTCAGTGTGTACTTTTTATACTAATTGAGGTCATAACGAAAGGAAAATTGTTAAATTTGAATAAACAGGAGAAGGTCGTAAATATTGCAAAATCTTTTTCAATCCTTTTTTTTATTATTATTATTTTGCTCGAAATTTCTTCATAGTTTGTTATTAAAATACTTGCCAACATATCCTCATTTTATTGTCCTAACAAAACAATATATGTTGATAGTAAAGTAGTTTAGATTGATCGAGCTCCTGGGCCTTCAGAATTTCATGCCACTCCCCCTCCCCCCCGTTACGAAATCCTGGCTAAACGAACCAATATATGTTCCAGTAAAATAGTTTAGAGTGATCGAGCCCCTTTTGTGATGACCACAGTATTTCATGTCACGGACCCCTCCCCCCCGTTACGAAATCCTGGCTACGTGCCTGCCCCTACTATATATGAGAATTAACATTTCCCTTTATACTTATTATGGAAATAACAAAATGGATAGTCAGAACAGTTTTGGTTTTCAAACACTTAATGCCAAGAAGCAAGCATATCTCCATGAAACAAGCATATCGCTTTGTTTGTTTATTTCTTTCCTGACTCCTCTAGTCGATCGCCTGAAGGCAAAACATCGTACAGCAAACAAGCTGATTCGACACGTGCCAACGACAGAACAAAAGTCTTGATTTTAGTACACTCAGGCAAAAAAAAGCAAAATGCCCGCAGGCTTCTGTGCCTTGTAACATTGTGCTAAAAAAAAAAAAACAGACAGAAGGTCAGTTGTGAGTACCTTACTTCTTTCTAAAACACCTAATAAGACTTTTATACAAATCGTTGTTGTTTGAAGCCTGTTTATTCCTCATAAAAACAATACATCCAGATTCGCGAAAGCCCACAGGGATTGTATTAGAAAGTTAAAAAAATATATTTATCATTCAGATCCTTTATTATTATTATTATTATTATTATTATTATTATTATTATTATTATTAGTAGTAGTAGTAGTAGTAGTAGTAGTAGTAGTAGTAGTAGTAGTAGTATTACCACATAATATTTTTCGTTAGTCCTTACAGCAATTAATACTTAGCAGCAGAGGTAAAAGTGCTTGGGAATGCAGGGGACGCTGTCCCCCACCTCCAAAAAATGTGTACGGCGTCCCCCTAGTTCCTAAGAAATTACAATGGGCAAAGATAGGCATGGGGGACGGCGTGACGTCATGCCGCTACCTACCGTTCCCCTACCTTTTCAGATTCATTTTATCTTTGCTTAGCAGGAAATCGATACAAGAGTTAGTAGGACAGCTACTCTTTATTGATAAAAATCGTAATTTGGAGGTTATTAAAAACAATATTTCTGTGTCTAGAGGTAGAAGAGAGGGGACCATGGAAGTTACTATTGCCACGTACAAAAATGAAACCTGTATTCAACACTGACTACGTATAATTCAAGGATTTTTTTTTAAAAAAAAAAGCAAAATGCTTACACCTTTTCAAAAGTAAAATTAAAATAATTACTAAGAAATACATTCATTGAAAAACTCAGAGGTGGCAAGTCCACCGTCTCAAATCCGCTTGAGGGGCCGCGGCGGCTCAGTGGTAGAGCGTTCACCTCTGGTGCTCGGGGTCCCGGGTTCGATCTCAGCCCCCGCCAAGTGAACTTTGTGGTGGGCAAACACCGTGTGCGTCGGTTTTCTCGGGGTTCTCCCGTTTCCTCCCACTTTCTTCATTCCAGGGGTCTTTTCTCCAGGAGTAGAGTTAAGCAAATATTAAGTTTAGTTATTTTTTTTGTTCGTTTTATCTTTGTCTTTTTGTCCAATCCCTTGTTTTGGTTTCACGTCCTTTTCCCCTTCCCTTTTCTTCTTCAAAATTATGAAATAAATAAACCCAAAAGAGAAATCATTCGCAATGATGATACTTCGCCGGTTTTGAATGCTCAAGGCACCGGCTGACAGTAACGCGGCTGAGCGATTGAAAAAAAAAAACTTTCTTCATTCCACCATTTCATTCATTACTCATCATTACCGTCTCCTTTAGCCTAACCGGCATAACCGTGGGACGTAAAACTCAAAGATTTCATTTCATTTTTCCATTTTTTTCAAATCCGCTTGAGAGCGCTCGAGTCCAAATTCAATAAAGTTAACACATGGAAGACCTAGGTTCGATTCCCGGTGGGAGTTCATGTGATTCGGATTCGACGTTAATTAGTAGGTCCACGTTTCATATAGCTTCGCTGCTGAAAGGGACGTTAAGCTTAAAATCAACTCAAGAAAAGTTATAACAATGAGAATGTTTTCTACTGTTTTGGCGTATGCAATTCTATGTTAAATAAAACTACATACATTATTTGATAATGGAAGCATTGTCAGAAATACAGTATCCAATAAATCAAACTTTTCGAGGAGGGTTTGTCTGAAGATACATACAAATATTGAAAATAGTTTAAGAAGGTGCATAATGCAGAAATACTATTTTATCGCGTATGAACTTGAGGCTTCTAGAACAGCAAGTTCTGACCAGATATTAACACCGCAGAACCAGGATATGATCAAGGGATGGACTAAACCATAGTTTCCAACTTTACCCAGTGTAAATAAAGTAGGATTGAAACCCACTCTATCCAGTGTATACCTGAGCGTCATGGGGGGGGGGCTGTAGACCTTATAAAATTCCTCTTGGATCCGCGCCTGTTGAAACCAATTCATATTTCATAACTTCATACACGGCACAATCAAGCACTGAATCTATTGAAATCTTACTATGTAAAATAATTATCGAGTGTCTACACTTTTTCTATTAAAGCTCATAGTATATTCTATCATAACATAAATTGTCACTCATGTAGTGTGTGCTAATGTAACTAGGGATGCGCACGAGACAAGATTTGTGGCTGTCTCGTCTCGAAAATGTGCTGTAAAAGTGATGTCTCGACTCGAAAAATGTATATTTCTCTATTGGAAGTGCCGTGTCTCGACTCGAATTTTGTCAGGAAAATCCTGTCTCGATTCGTCTCGTGCACATCCCTAAATGTAACTCATGACAAAAATGTTTCGTTTTAAAACAAAATGAAACGGTTGAGGTGGACTCTGCCGAGTAGAAGACATCCAATTTATTAAATCGCCTCGCAACCCACTTGGCCGCACACTTAGGTTCGTTAAAGTCTTCACCTTTTTCCCATGCTATCTGAAGTATTGGCTAATCTTAAATTCGCATTGCCGACTCGGGTTTTCTAACAAAAATTATTATGTTCCAACTTAATTTGGATGTGAAATCCTTAGTAAATTAGCATTTAAAAACTTCGCAGTGTGCATTAAAATCATGACAGAAATATAGTTAAATCTCTGTTTTAATTTTCATGTCTACCTTGCATCCAAATACTTGTGCTGTCATTTCTTTCAATGTTGGTAAGAGCCGAAAGTTTCAATTGATCCCAATTTTTCGCTTTAATTCCCTCTATTTGTTCATACAATTTTAAAGAAATATTATTATTAACAAGCAACACTTCTGAAATGTAACACTCCGATTTTGATAAAATTTGGAAGGTAGATACTACACATGAAATAAACGAATACGTGTTTCTTATTTTCTGCGGAAAAACGGTTTTAAGTCGCAAAAGACCCCACCCACAATTTTGAAAGTTGACGCCCCAAAGGCAAAAACCAAGGAAACCGAAGTAAACGAAATTTTACGCACATATTGCAGACATAAAATGAGGGAACACGTGTTTCGTATTTTCCTGGAAAAAACGGTTAGGTGGGGATTGGACACCTCCAAAACTTTCATCACGAAATATTGAAAGTGATAATAACAATATGACAAACGTGTGTAAAGGACACAAAGAAATGCAACGAAACTTTGTGTATGAAGAACACCAAAAAATAAAGGAACACGGGTTTTTTATTTTGTGCTCGAAAACGGTTTCAGGGGGCAAAAGCTATCACCCAAAATTTTGAAAGTTAAGGCCCGAAGGCCAGAGGAAGTGAACAGAAGTGAATGGAATTGTGCACAGATATTGTAGACATAAAATGAGGGAATACGTTTTTCTTATTTTCCAGAAAAAAAGAAAACCATTTAGGTGGGACACACACACCTCCAGAACTTTGATCGTGAAAAATCAAAACTGCTAATAACAGAAGTGTTTGAAGGACATGACGAATTGGAACGACACATTGTGTACAATACGCGAAAAATAAACGAATACGGTTTTCCTTTTATTTTCTGCGGAAAAAACGGTTTTAGGGGGCAAAAGCCCCCACCCCAAATTTTGAAATTTGAGGCCCAAAATGCAAGAAGGAGTGCACCGAATTAAATGAAATTGTGCGCAGATATTGTAGACGAAAAATGAGATAATTGGGTTTCGTATTTTCTTGGGAAAAGCGGTTGAGTGAGCACGGTCCTTCTAACC
This sequence comes from Thermobia domestica, assembly GCF_964235325.1. Taxonomy (NCBI): domain Eukaryota; kingdom Metazoa; phylum Arthropoda; class Insecta; order Zygentoma; family Lepismatidae; genus Thermobia; species Thermobia domestica. Next base: position 80,801,653 of record NC_137454.1, on the reverse strand, counting down.
GTTGATTACGGAATATCAAAAGTGCAAATAAGCATACGCAAAAGTTCCTAAAGAATATGGAGAATTGCAACGAAACTTCGTAAAGGGACTATTTGCAAAACAGTATATGATACATGTATTAATTTTTGCGGAAAAACAGTGTTGGGGCCTAGGTCCCATCCGAAAGAAAAGAAAATATTACCGTAATAGCTCAGAAAGGAGTGGACCCAAGCAAATCAAATTGTGTGTAGATATTATATGTAAAATAAGGGCTCTCGTGTTTCTCAAGTGTTCCTATCCGTTTTGCTTCAAATTTGGCATATCAATAGCGAACTGAAAATAAATCGACACGTGTTTTTCTTTATGCTGAAAAAACATTGCAAGGATTAAAGGTGCCTCCTGAAATACTATAAAAGACGCTTTACTGTTTGTGTTTGCTGTTACTTGATCTGCCAAATTTGAAAAAATCGGATGGAGACACGACACTTGTGAAACACGGAAGGCCATATTTTACATATCCAATATCTACATACAATTGCTTTCGCTTCTCCCGCAAATCAACGCCTCGGTTCACTCACATTTTTTTTTCTTTCAGGAAAATACGAAACACGTATTCCCTCACCTTACCTCTACAATATTAATGCACATTTCATTCACTTCGGTCCACTCCTTCTTGTCTTTTGGGGTCAAATTCCAAAATTGTAGACGGGGGCTTTTGCCAACCAAAACCGTTTTTAACCAAAATTTCAAAATGTATTCGTTTATTTTTTGCGTATTGTCCACACACGCAGTTTGATGCAATTCCTCTGTCCGTTACACAGATCTAATATACTATTACTAGATATTTTGATATTCAGTGATGAAGGGTTTGGAGGGGTCCGTGCCCCACCTAACCGTTTTTTCCAGGAAAATACGAAAACCATATTCCCTAATTTTGTGTCTACAATATCTGTATAAATTTCATTCACTTCAGTTCACTTCTTATTACCTTTCGCGCGTCAACTTTCAAAATTTTGGTTTTGGGTTCTTTTGCCCCTAAAACCGTCTTTCCGCAAAAAAGAAAAAACATATTCCTTTATTTTTTGTACATACAAAAAGTTTTGTTGCAATTCTTCATGTCTTTTACACACATCTGACATATTGTTACTAGCATTTTTCATTTTTTGTGATCAAAGGTTTGGAGGGGTAGGTGCCCCAGCTAACCGATTTCTCCAGGAAAATACGAAACCCGTATTCACTCACTTTATGTCTACAATATCTGTGCACAATTTCACTCCCTTCGGTTCGCTTCTTTTTGCCTTTCGGGAGTCAACATTCAAAATTTTGTTTGGGAGGTTTTGCCCCCCAAAAACCGTTTTCCCGCAGAACATTAAAAAAACCGTATTCATTTACTTTCTGCGTATTATCCATACACAAAGTTAGGTTGCAATTCTTCATTTCCTTTACATACATCTGACATACTGTTACTATTACTTTTGATTTTTCGTGATAAAAGGTCTGGAGGGGTCTGTGCACCATCCTACTTTTTCCCCCAGGAAAGTACAAAACTCGTATTCTCATTTCACGTCTGCAATATCTGTACACAATTTCATTCACTTCGGCTCACTTCTTCTTGCCTTTCGGACGTCAACTTTCAAAATTTCGGGTGGTGGCTTTTGCCCCTGAAGCCGTTTTTCCGCAGAACAAAAAAAAAGTATTCTTTTTTTGTGTATTGTTAATACACAAAGTTATGTTAGAATTCTTCATGTTGTTTGCACACATCTGACACACTGTTGGTAGCACTTTTAATATTTCGTGATCACAGGTTTTGAGTTGTCCATGCAGCATCCAACCCTTTTTTCCAGGAAAATAGGAAACCGTATTTCCTCATTTTACGTAGAAATTCATTCACTTCGGTTCATTTCTTTTTGCTTTTCGGACGTCAATTTTCAAAATTTTGTGTGGGAGCATTTGCCCTCTAATACCATTTTTCAGCAGAACATAAAAGAACCCGTTTTGCTTTATTTCTGGCGTATTATCCATACATAAATTTCATTGCAATTCTTCATGTCCTTTATACATTTTCTACATACTGTTATTAGCATTTTAATTTTTTGTTATCAAAGGTTAGGAAGGGTCCGTGCCCCACACGTCCATTTTCTCCAGGAAAATATAAAACTCGTATCCTCATTTTATGTCTACAATATATGTGCACATTTGCACTCACTTCGGTTCACTTCTTTTTGCCTTTCGAGCTCAACTTTCAAACTTTAGGGTGGGAGCTTTTGCCCCTAAAACCGTTTTCCCGCAGAACTTAGAAAAACCTGTATTCGTTTACTTTTTGCGTATTGTCCATACACAAACTTATGTTGAAATTCTTCATGTCTTTGACACACATCTGACATACTAGCACTTTTGATATTTTGTGATCAAACGTTAGGGAGGGTCCGTGCCCCACCCAGGGCCGGATTTCCCAATAGGCCCGGTATGCCCGGGCCTATGGGCGCAAGCTCCCAGGGGGCGCACGGCCGAGAGAAAAAAATTAAAAAAATATCTAGAAATAAAAATAAATAGCCATAACTTAACATATTTTTTGAATTGATTAAAAAAAATCAGGCTAATAAAGCATTCTGAATTTGAAGTTCATTGGAACAAATAATTGTTGGTAAAGTTAAAGATAAAATTGCATCGTGGAGTGGTGTTTAAGCAATTAACATATAGGCCTGATATATTTTTAAATGAAGGTTTTTAAGAAAGTAACTTTAACCAGACTAGGGGGCGGAAAAAATTATTGGGCCTAGGGGTGCCAAAATGGCCGGCCCTGGCCCCACCCACCCCTTTTCTCCAGGAAAATAGCAAACTCATATTCCCTCATTTTATGTCTACAACGTCCGTGCACAATTTGATTCACTTCGGTTCACTTCTTTTTGCCTTTCCGGCGCCAACTTTCATAATTTTGTGTCAGAGCTTTTGCCCCTAAAACCGTTTTGCCGCAGAAAAAACCCTTCTACATTTTTTGCGTATTGCCCGTACATAAAGTTTCATTGGAATTCTTCATGTCCTTTACACAAATCTGATATACTGTTACTAGCACTTTTGATATTTCCTGAGCAAATGTTTGGAGGGGTCCGTGCCCCACCTAACAGTTTTTTTTCAGGAAATACGGAACTAGTATTCCCACATTTTATTTTCACAATATGTGTGCAAAATTTCATTCACTTCGGTTCATTTCTTCTTGCTTTCCCGGCGTCAAATTTCAAACTTTTGGGGTGGGTTCTTTTGTCCCCTAAAACCGTTTTCCTGCAGAACATTAAAAAACGTATTCTGTTATTTTTTGCGTATTGTTCATACACAAAGTTTCGTTGCAATTCTTCATGTCCTTTACACACATTTGACATATTGTTGCTAGAATTTTTTTTCGTGGTCAAATGTTTGGAGGGGTCCGTGCCCCACGCGGCCGTTTTTTCCAAGGAAATACGAAACTCGTATCCTCATTTTACGTATGCAATATCTGTGAAAATTTTTATTCACTTCGGTTTACTTCTGCCTTTCAGGGGCCGTGGTGGCTCAGTGGTAGAGTTCACCTCTGGTGCTTGGGGTCCCGGGTTCGATCCAAGCCCCCGCCAAGTGAACCTTGTGGTGAACAAACACCGTGTGCGTGGGTTTTCTCGGGGTTCTCCGTTTCCTCCCACTTTCTTCATTCCACCATTTCATTCATTACTCATCATCACCGTCTCCTTTATTCTAACCGGCATAACCGTGGGACGTAAAACTCAAAGATTTCATTTTTTTCTTCTGCCTTTCGGGCGTCAACTTCCAAAATTTTGGGTGGGAGCTTTTTCTTTCTAAAACCGTTTTTCCGCGGGAAATAAAAAACAATATTCATTTATTTTTTTGTCCATACATAAAGTTTCGTTGCAATTCTTCATGTCCTTTGCACACATCTCAGATACGGTTACTAGCACTTTTAATATTTCGTGATCAAAGGTTTGGAGGGGTTAGTGCCCCACCTAATCGTTTCTTCCAGGAAAATACTAAACCCGTATTCCTACATTTTATATCTACAACACCTGAGAAAAAATTCTTTCACTTCAGTTCACTTCTTCTTACCTTTCGGGCGTCAAATTTCAAAATTTTGAGGTTGCCCCCTAAAACCGTCTTTGCGAAGAACATAGAAAATCCTGTGTTCCTTTATTTTTTGTGTATTATCCATACAAGAAGTTTCGTTTCAATATTTCATGTTTTTTACATACGTCTGACTGACATACTGTTACTAGCCTTTTCACTTTTCGTGATCAAATATTTGGAGGGATCGGCGCCCCACTCAACCGTTCTTTCCAGGAAAATACGAAACGCGGATTCCCCGTTTTGTCTACAATATCTGTGCACAATTTCATTCACTTCGGTTCACTTCCTTTTGCATTTCGGGCGTCAACTTTCAAAATTTTGGGTTTGAGCTTTTTCTCCTTAAAACCGTTTTTTTCACAGAAAATTTAAATAAATGTTTTCTTTTATTTTTTGCGTATTGTCCATAGACGCAGTTTGATTAAATTATTCATGTCCTTTACACACATCTGACATGCTGTTACCAGCACATTTGATTTTCCGTGATCAAAGGTTGGGAGGGGTCCGCGCCCCACCCAACCGTTTTTTCGAGAAAAATACAAAACTCGTATCCTCATGTTACGTTTGCAACATCTGCCTTAATTTCGTTCACTTCGGTTCACTTCTTGTTGCCTTTCGGACGTTAAGTTTCAAAATTTTGGGTGGGACCTTTTGCCCCTAAATCCGTTTTTCCGCAGAAAATTTAAAAAGCCCGTATTCCTTTAGTTTTTGCGTATTTTCAATACAAAAAGTTCCGTTGCAATTCTTCAGGTCTTTTACACACTTCTGACATACTGTTACTAGCAGTTATGATATTTCGTGATCAAAGGTTTGGAGGGGTCCGTGCCCCACCCAGCCGTTTTTTCCAGGAAAATACGAAACTCATATTCCCTCCTTTTACGTCTACAATATCTGTGCACAATTTCATTGACTTTGGTTCAGTTGTTCTTGCGTTTTGGGTGTCAACTTTCACAATATAGAGTGGGACTTTTATATTAAAACTTACGTAACTTTATGTAACTTTTTCTTTTTTATGAGATTTTTTTTTGGGAGGTGAGGAGAGAAATGCTTTCCTCTTATATATGTTTCTTGCCATTCATCTTGTTTGAACTGCTTAAGTAAGATCATTTTGTAACTTTTGATGTCATCCATCTCCGTCACGATAATATTATGGTCATTTTTAACAATTTGTTTTATTCCTTTATTTGCAGTTTGCCACACTGATATATTTATTACAGAATTGAGGTTTGGTCCAGCGCCTTTCGAATTCGGAACCAACCGAACTTCCGAGCTTTTTGGGTTGCCTGCTATTGCAGGAAAACGAGAATTGCAGGTGGTAATGCACTTTTGGAGTCGTGTATACAATTTGTGGCAAACCGCATGTAATCAGCCTCTTTCCTGTCTCTAGCAGAATTTATGATGGATTGACTTGTATCACATACTTTGTCAGCACCGAGGTTATATAGGACTAGACGAGACCTACAGCTTAAACTGGAACCTGAACCCTGTAACGCATTCGATCCTTTCTCACCTGCAGAGTTATATGTATGACAAGAGTTTAGGGTGTCTCCTACCGGAAAGTGTTACCTATCTCTGTTGGAAGCGCTGCCTTTTCTCACATCTCGTCATGAAACTTCTGTCTCGTCCTGTCTTGTTGCCAACCATTCTTACCTGGAATCGACCGAGGTATCTCGTGCCTAGTCACTAGACTAACGAGGATATTGTTAGTGCAATGACGAAATCAGAGATGTGTTTAAAAATCTTGTATAAATTTCCGGATGCCATGAATTTCGTGTAGAAACGTCTACTATCTAGACATATACTAGCATTCTACCATGTCATCGCATAAGTAATGTCGTATTTTGGCACCATGAGGAAACGAACAAAGACTTACCTGGAACACTACCGTTAGTCAGGAAATAGTCTTCCTCCGAGTCCTCAGCACTCTCCTACCTGTCAACCAGTTGTTGAATTCCCTCGCTGAAAGGAGTCACCGGTTTTGGAGACAAAGAACTGGGTCACTTTGTCGCACGTCATCCTAATCTTGCATTGTTCCCTTCCCCCTTCCTAAAAAGGTGGTTTCGTAGGCTACGAAAAAGACAGTAGTCTGTTACTGCAAGATATCGGTGAAAACACCACATGGGGTATTTTTACTCAGTCACATTCCTCAACTTTAGCACAAATCCTTCTTGTCGTATGTGGGCGCGTATTATCACCGTGGATGAGCACACTATTGCGATGAACCAAAGTAGGATTTTTCTTCAACAATATAGTCTATAGGCGTTCAAATTACTGCCGTAGACAATTGTGTTGATTGTATGGCACTTTGGAGGGGTGGAAATGCTGTTTTTGCTCAGTTCCTGTGTCCCTCGTTTAGGTACACACTGACATTTGCATATAACGTTATAGTAGAGGACCACTTTTGATCCCCTGCCACTATTCGGTCCAGAAATGGTTCACGTCTGTGACGTTCGAACAGGAAACTGCAGATTTCCACTCGCTGCTGCTTCTGTTGGTGTTAACGCATGATATTTTATTTATTCAAGGTCCTGCAGGTAAGGATTAACGGTCGAATGAGTGGATGGGAGTTCAGTGACCAGATTTTCAAAAGTTTGCATTATAGTTGTCTCCATCGCTACTCACAGGACATCATTGTCCAGCTACACAGGTATCTCTCCCTTCTCGTGACTTATCAGTGAGGCTATTGTCCTCAAATCGAAACCTCTGGAACCACTTCTGGCATTTCCGCACATCCAGAGCACCCTGGCTATAGACGGCATTGATGTTTCGCGCCACTATGCTGGCTGAATGTTCATGATGAAATTCATCTAACATTACTCACCATGTGCGGTTCTCTGACGCTACCATGGTCAAATACAAGCCACTATATGTAGTAGACCGTTCTTCTTATACATACTGCTGCACAATGAAGTGCCCTACACAACACAGCTATGGCACGTACTGTCTACTTCAATATTCGCTCGTTAGATGGCATCATTGCAGCGGTCATCGAAAAATTGACATTACTTATAAGCTGATAGTAGTCGTCAGCGTTTCTTCCAGATATATTTTTGTGAGCACTACCCCTCCTCCCCCGGAGAAGACCAAATGAATACATGTATAATATAATAATAAATAGAATAGTACCGTGTAAAAATAGTATGTGTCCCTCCGAATACTAACTGTGCCCCTTGGAACATTTTTTTCTGAAAGAAACACCGATGGTCTTACGAGAATATCTCGAGTCTACAGTGTGAGATGTGGTTTTTTTTTTTTTTTTTTAAGCTACTAGGCATCTGTTATAGTAATAACCATTATTGTGTGGGAGCGCTTCCTTATTTCACTCAAAATCGTAGACTTGAAAGATAAATCACTTTCTTTCTTTTTTAACGCTCATTTGTAAACGTAAGCTCTTTTGAAATGAAATACTATAGTCTAAGTATTCTTAAGCAGGAACTGAATATAAATAAGGAGAGTTGTTCATTGTCAATTTTGATACAGTAGAGTATTGGCTCTCAAATATTTGTCATTTACGAAGTTCTTTGCTTTGAATACAGTTATCTGAAACCATTATTAATAAACTGCTAAAATAACAAATATATCATAATTATAATTTTGTCAAACGAACCATCATGACGTTCTCATTATTATATCTGTGTTTGCTGCTTAAAAGGTGTTAAGTCCAAAATGTTCAAAAACGTTTGAACTTAAAAACATTTTTATCATACTTTGTGGGAAACAATTTATGCAGAGATTTAAAACACTCAACACTTCACCAGCAGTGTAAAGCGATTAGTAAACTTTGTTTTTTTTTTTTGTTTTTTTTAAAGACTTTACACAAACAGAAAATTATCAATCCCAATCATTGTCAAATGACTACGATTTATGATTTTTGGACTTAGCGCCTTTTACGCAGCAAACACAGTTAGGTAAAGAATACTGTTAAGTGAAGAGAGAAAAGTTTTACGTCCCACAGTTATGTCGGCTACGCTAAAAGAGGCGGTGATGATGAGAAATGAATGCAACAATGGAATGAAATAAGTGGTAGGAAACGGGAGAACCCTAAGAAAACCTACCTACACGGTGTTTGTCCACCACAAAGTCCACTGGACGCGAGCTGAGGTCGAACCAGGACCTCACGCACCAGAGATGAACGCTCTACCATTGAGCCACCGCAGCCCCAATAATAATTATAGATAAACATAAAATATCAACTTTCATCGTTAAAAAGAGATAAAATACCAGCTTTCATCAATAAGCCCAGCTTTTTTCTGTTAAACCTTACGTATTGAGAATTAAACGGTTATATTTGGCTGGAAGCAAAATCTTCTCTTTTGTTATAATGTTCTTTTTATATAGCCATCGAGTTCAAATTTAACTTCGTAATCTTTGAGACATAACTGGATCTGGTTGTTGATAACAAGAAAAAGGAAGAAAACAGAAAAAGGAAATAAAAGCAAGTGAAAGAAGACACATAGTAAGCTGGAGATATTTTTTCTTTCTTTTTTTTTTTAAAAAAAAAAGAGACAATGTTATGGAAAGTTCGCTCAAGGATATGAGGAGAGCTGCTTGTCTTGTCTTCCAGAAACTGTTGCATAAAGGGAGACAAAAGACGGGTCTTTAAGAAAGAAAGAAGAAAAAAGAATAAAGCTGAAAATTCCCTCTCGAATACTCTTCGAGAAGATCATTTTTATATCTTAAAAAGATATTTGCGCAAAACGCTCAAGATAACGTTCGTTGATATTTTAACCTTTTAAAAGCTTTTGATCGTTTTCTTAAAAAAAATTTTTAAACAATTTATAAAGTAAAATACATTTATTCATCCTTTGAGGCCAAAACCTAATATAATCTATCAATAATTTTACCTTCAAGATAAGGACGCACAACAATATGATTTGTCTTTGTTACTACTACTAGTACTACTGTAATAATAATAATAATAATAATAATAATAATAATAATAATAATAATAAACATATAAGGTTATGTTTATGTTTTAGCAAATGATGTGTGGTCAGCTTTAATGGACATTACTTCTTCATATAGATATTCCTCGATTATCTGACGGCCTTTCCTCTGGTTTAATGGCTATTGCGTGTGACTTTGGTGCACATGGTCCCGGGTTCGATTCCCGGTGGAAGAGAACAAAAAATGTAATTTCAAAATAATTCACTGTCACTGATCATTGGTCTCCTTTGGTTTAAAAGTCATAATCGTTGGACGTTGAACTAAAAATTTCACTTCATTTCATGTTCATTTCATTAATCTAACGATGCTGAATCAACATTAAAAATCCTGTGCTGCACTGGGAAAGGTCGGATGGTATCTTGCAAGTTCTCTCTGACTCCCCTAATTAACTATATTAAATACATTGCTATTCATTGTATTATTATTATTATTATTATTATTATTATTATTATTATTATTACTGCGTAAATTGATCTTGTAGACTTATCTCGAAGTTGGTTGAAAAACTAAAGAAGCAAAATAAAAACAATATGAAAATTTGTAACTTGTAATTGTTTACAAATTGTTATAATGTAAAAGTTTTTCATTGTAAGGAGTACGCCAAATATCCATTTAAAGTCGTAACTAATTTATGAAGAAGTTTTATAAACGAACGAGGCATCTAAGGTATTATACAGTAGGCAAGCAAGATATCACAGTTCCAATTAGTGAGACATCTAACAGTAAGGCATTATACAGTAGGCGAGCATAATAATATCACAGTACCAGTGAGAGAGAGATCGAACAGTAAGGTGTTATAACAGTAGACGAGTATGAATCAGTGGCAATAAAAGCAGGATGTTATGCAACCCACATGACAATATAGATGTTTGGGTTGCACACCTTGTGCTACTTCGGTAAAAGGTTTTGAAATTCGCTATATTCAATACTTTGAACCTGATGGTAGTACGAATATACGATAGAATACAGTAACACAGCTATAATTTTGCAGAATTCATCGTAGAAGTGTTCTGCATTACAAATGGCTCACTAGGTTTGAAAATATCCTATACACTTAAGGATACGAAATAGTTAAAGAAAAAGTACGATAAATCTTCCGGAATAATAGAAAGTAAGAATAGATCGTCTTTAATTTCAGAAAGAAATCTCCGTCGTTTAAATCTGAATCTACCAAAGGAGTTTTCAATGTGAAATTTGCCAAGAGTAGTGATTTTTCTTACCTCTTTTTGTTCTGTGTTTAAAAGCTAAAGATAAGAAAAGACCGAAAGGAAAGCCTTAGCTTCTGCAGAAAGGATATAAAAAGAAGAACAGAAAATTCCCCTTATTTCTGGCTCTTTGCTGTAAATCTCACGCTTTGTCGACTGGGCGAAAGTAAATCATGGGTTAGCTTCCGTTAAAGCTCAGATCCTCTTCTTCATTCTTGTTCCTTTCTTTGGGTACTTTTTTCTCTTATCCAATCCTCATTCCATATAGTCGTTTTTCATGATTGTCACTTCAAACCAAGTTGTCTTCTCTTTTTTCTTATTTCTTCTTTTTTGGTTCATATTTTAAGTTTAAATAGCAACATACATACTCAAACACACACACACACACAGACACCCCCCCCCCACACATATATATATATAAGTATCCAGTACAAATATTCTTACATAAAATGATTGAATGCTTGTCGTTTTTCTAATCCCGTCTGTGTTTTGATTTATATATTTGTGATATTTTATTTATCGGCTTTTCTCTCACACGACGAAAGTTAAGAACCTCTGGGAAGAAAAGCTTACGGAATTTCTTTTTTTTTTTAATATGAAGAAAGATTTAATGCAGTTTTTAATTTCCATGGGAAGAGAAACGAATATATGTTGAATTAATTCATTGACTTCCATTTTAGTGGTTGGGGGGAAGGAAAGAGGCACGGTGACTCCGTAATAGAGCGACCATCTCCTCTGGTGCGAGGAGATCACTAGTTCGACCCCAAGCCAAGTGACTTTATGGTTCACAACATCGTGTTTCGGTGGCTCAGTAGCAGAGCGCTTACCTCTGATGCGTGGGGTCCCTGGTTCGATCCCCGATCAAGTAAGTTTGTGGTGGACAATATCGTGTCCGTGCGTTTTTCTCGGAGTACCCCTGTTTCCTCCCACTTGCTTATTCCACCGATTCTTCCATCATCATTCACTTGTCTTAATCATCGTTTCTCTTAGCCTAGAGGGCACAATCATGCGACGTTAAACTGAAATATTTCATTTTTAAAACATTGTGTGTTTTCTCGTGGTTTTCCCGTTTCTTCTCACATTACCACGCCACTACTCATTTCATAATTATTCACTTTCACTAATCACCCGTCTTCTCTAGTCTACAGGACATAATCGTTAAACTTAAAAAATTAGAAATTTCACTTTATTTTTTCCACTTTAGTAATGCTATAGAAGACTTCTTATATCCGTACTGAGCTCTGCGATTGTTTTTCGCAGGTGGATTATGTGTTAGAGAATACTCGGTATGCAGCCTCCCCCTTCTAAAATTAATATTGCTTTAGATATCTGCCTCCTACCTCGAACATTTCTTAAAAGACCATATTTTCGTGCTTTTATATTTTCTTTTAATTCCTCGTATATCGTTCGCTCAAGTTCTTTCATATAAACTTTAAAAAAAAAAATTATTACCAACATCGGTGTTAATCAAAGTCATAAACCCAACTCTGTAGTTCTGCTGGTCTAACTCTAAACAATTTAGAGAATAGTGCTAACCTTAGGAAAAGTTTAAGACTAGCCACGTGCCAACGTTAGCCCTATGTTCTAATGGACCAGTTTGTTAAACATTAGCCAAGCAGCTAATTTGTCAACGTAGATGCAATAAACATTTCTTGTAACTTGAATTTTCAACCTTTCATCTATGCTGCGCCAACGTACGTATTTTATGGTCGAAAACATTGCAATTGGGAATATGGGATCAAAATTATTGGATAAACTTTGGCTGATTGTTAGTTGGACAATTCTCGCTTCAAACTACATGGGACCAATGTATTTTCCAACTATTTTTACAGTTACTAACTTCCAATGTAGTAGGAAGAAATGGCATATTTCAGTCGATGAAAATCACAACAGCTGCGACACAACTCACGGAGTGCTGACCACATATTCCTAACTTTAGAAAGAAAATCGTCGGGATATTTTTCACTTTAGTTAGTCAATATGGTAGTAGAAAGATAAGAGAATGGGTAGACGTTTTTACCCAATCCAAGCTTGAGACTTTCTGATGGTTGTGGCCCTGCATATTTCCACTTTAGTACGGACTTAGTGTTAATAGAAGCGAAACAAAATATTTTGAGTTGAATAGGTTACCGTAATAATGCTGTTACCGATAAACTTATTGACAACATTGTTATAAATGTGCGGTTACAATAAAAGGTAACCATAGGATATTTCTGCGTTGTAAAAAATCATGGTATTGAAGTTTTGTTGTATTCATGTTTACATTTCAGAGTAGTAGCATTTCGTGTAAATATACGTCTTCAGTTGAGTTGATTTTGAGTTTCGCGTCCCTTTCAGCAGCGGGGCTATATGAGACTTGGACCTGATGATTAATGTGGAATCCGAGCTCCTCCGTGGCTAAGCGGTTAGCGTACGCGCCTTTGGCGTGGGAGACCCTGGTTGGACTTTCGGCAGGAGCTCATGTGGTTCGGATTCCACGTTAATCAGTAGGTCCACGTATCATATAGCCTCGCTGCTGAACGGGACGTTAAACTCAAAATCAACTCAACAACTAATGCGGAATCCGAACCACATGAGATTTCGTCGGGAATCGAACCCGGGTCTCCCACGCCAAAGGTGCGTGCGCTAATCTCTTTACCACGAAGGAGCTCAGATATATACGTCTTGTAACAACAATTGGAAATACTCGTTCAGTTACTGAATATGGAAATGCATTTTGTGAGGTCTTATATAGACTTACGATTAAATTTTTTTTCGATGAGTCGTGTTTTGGGTTTGATATTGCGTGTGGGAAGGTTTAAATTCCTTTATTAGTGTAAACATTGTGAATATTGAGCTTCTTTTAATGAACAATTAACACTTTCTGCACTAAATAACGAAAACAGTACTTTCTTTCATCACATTCAACCACTTATAGCTCTTACTGAACACATGTGTACACCTGACCTAAGCCCATAAAAGTCTGTTTCTTCAATGACCATTTAACATACAATTTAGTAGATTCACATATCATACTATGATAGTACGATACTAGCAAGAGTTCTGGCCGGACAACCGTATTCTTTTGCATATAAGCGATGTTTAAGTTCTAAACAGGAACACACCAAAATTATCCGATTAAGTTTGAAATCGCGGTTTCACTAACAATGAAATCGGATTATCGAATTCAATAGAAATAGGCATAAAATAACAAAGAATGTGGTCAGTGAATTTAGTCAGAATAATCGTTCAGGATATGAGAAAAGCCCTTGTTGGAAAGTTGTTTAATCATACGTAATCAATGGTATTTTGAATAGCTTATTACAAAAGCATTAAATGACCCAGATGATTATCCTCTTTGTACATTGCTTGGAATTCAGTTTTTTTTTTTTTTTTTTTTTTTTTTTTATTGACTATGTGGTCAGTTTCTTCTCTATAGATGCGTATTACTCTCTAATGTTTAGGTTTTAAGAATAGTGTCCTAAAGCTTGCTGTTTTGCGGACATATTTTCCGTTAGAATTATTTCCTGTTGAAGGGTTTTGGCTGTTAGTGGTTGTTGTTCGACGAAGATTAACCTTTAATCTGTTCATGGATCATAGGCGTGATCCATAAATAATCAAAGAGCAGAATAGTGCGTTTTTTTCCCTTTCGTGTGATTGTGTTAGAAGTCGAGATATAAAAATATTTGTCAAACCTTATACATTTTTGCTAAAATAGCCGGTCGGTTCCGGCATTTTCTAGCAATTTCGTTGAACAGTTTAAAAGTTAGAGGAGGTCACCGTGAATTTCCAATGGCTCAGAAGTAAAGTTCTTACCTCTAGTTTGAAGGGTTCTTAGATAGATCCTAGTTCATATGAGCTTGTGGTAAAGAATATGTCCATGTTTTTTTTTTTTTTTTTTGTAGGAGGATTTTCCCGTGCCTCTTCTATCTTCATCCCACCAATTCATTCATCATCCCCCTACTATCATGATCACTCAAATTCTTTTGTTAATAAAATCTCGGGTTATTATTATCATCATTATTTTGCACACTTAATGAAAGAACGAAAAAGCTAATAGAAACAAAGTACTTGTATCGGAAAAATACTAGTATCCTCGTATAACAGAATCACTAAGGAGCGTGTGTTTGCTAAGTCTGCCTTGTTGTTCGAATTCTAGAATTTTCAGTAGGGTTGACTCAACATCGTGAAGAAATAGGAAAACTGCTTAAAGTAAGAGATGATGATTTACGGTCTAGAAATATGCAGCTGACAATAAGAAAAGAATATATGCCGATGACATGTTACCCATCTAGAAGTCCATTTGATTTTTACCGTCTCATGGACTGTAATGATACGAAGTTCAGTTATAGCTTTTATTTTCTTTCTTTTTAAAGTTTTTATCGATATTGTAGCATTAAAAAGATACTATCAAACAAGTGGGTTAGTTTGTAATGATTGAGATCCTATTTTGGTCTATCGTCAGTGTTTTATTTGCTTTAAATTCATTCTGCGTCACAGCTCCGACGACGAAAACGAGTTAATGAAGCGAACTTCTGCCTTTGAACACGACATGCATTTTTGTCTGTCTGTCTATTCCACAATAACATCCCTAGAATTTATTCCAACTTGAAAGCAAACCGGATCCAATTCTTTCTTTGAAGCTTCTCTCTAATGGGAATAATGCTTTGCCATTCAAATAGGTCAAGAATAATAGAGGTTAAATCCAATCTCAACATCAAAATTTACTCATATAATATAATGTAATGACAGAAATTTTCTACGACAAGTTTCTGAAAAATTCTTCACTACTGATGAAATATGGCGTGTATTTTCTGTAAGATTTTCAAGTCGTATCTGTTGCGTTGGGTAAAAAACGGCAAACAATCAAAATAAAATGTTCCCCATCTTAAAAATATATGTTCCACGAATAAATTTAAAGGTGCTTATCACTCTATTTTTTTTTTAGCGGGTTGTTTTATATGGTTTGTTTTGTTTCATATTTATGTTCCTCTTATATCACTGTTCTTGATAAGGTAAGAATCACTGTTCTTGGAAAGCTGAATCCACATATGTGCGATTTACGTTGAAATGGAAAATGGTAGATGTCTACCACTTCCGGTTCAGTTAGATGGATAAGTACAGAGATGTTACCTATTCTTGAAACCTGAATCCATTTCGTATTACTATTTCTTGCTGTCCGGTTACCGTTTTGGGTTTGATACCTGTAGACGAACGAACATTGCTGCTCTGTAAGATTTCCTATACTTACACATAAAACAATTAGGAAGTCTAATAGTGAGCGGTTCAAGTATTTTCTACTTCAATCTTGAAGCAAAATGACCTGATAATAGACAATATAATACTTCGTTTAGTTACTAAATGATTCCATGAATTGGTATCACTGCCGAAAAACGTTCTGGGACCACAAGTGTTTTGTGGTGGGATTGTGGAAGGGTGAAAGCAGGCTTTGGCTTGAATTATTTTCTCCTTCTTTCCCTATCCCGCTATTATTTTCTCCTTGCTATTTTTCTTGTGCTACGCGATAAACTGTGGGATGGCAAGGCGCTTTTGTTCTGTTGTTGAGGTCGATTTCTTTCGAGCATTCGCATTGGAAAACTGCCTGCTGGTTCTTGCCTCCGTGTTAAAGCGTATTAGAACGCAACATTGCAAACAAGCTGTATCCTGTCTGACAAACAAAACACGACAATTCATCCGTCTTTCTTGTGTCTTGTGGATGTCCTTCTCCTTTGCAGAGATTCGATAAAATGGACAAGATTTTCTTCTGCAGTTCCAATGGGAAACAAGACGATTTATCTCCTAAGACAATGCTTGGATTTCGTCTTAGAAGCTTTGTATTCATGTTATATATGGCAGTGAACGAAGCTCCCACCTCCTGAAAAAGAAAAGTTTAAGCTTTTTCTTTTCAGAATAATGGAAAGGAACTAACTTGCTCATTGTAATATTTGAAGGTTCTGCGCTCGAACACCGGTGGCAAACCATTTATTTCATTGAAGTTAAGTTGAGTTACTTTTGTGTTAAACTATCGAGGAAGTAAACGAAGTGAAGAACCACTCAATATTAACGAACATGAGAAATCAGTTGTTTGGCAAGAAACGGTCTTGTAGTTACAGAATGTTATGCAACCCCACTATCCACGGAGGTAGGTGGGTTGCATACATGATGCTGAGTGTATGCCGTGTTCCTATGAAAAGAAGACCTAACAAAAATAAAAATAAAAACCCCTAGCGTAATTTTTAAGATTGCTCGTAATGTAAAAAAAAAAAAAAAACCCTACGCCAAGAATAAGACCTACCCCCAAAACATCCAAGTAGTTGCAATGATCGAAGCGGGTTACTTTATGGTATTTTTTTTATGCGTGACTACTACGTAGGTTACATTTCTTTTTATTTTTAGGTTACTACTGGTTACATTTTAAATATGGCAAACTGATAATTCATTATCCCGATAAGCTCTCAATTAAACGTATTGTTCGCGTTTCTCGCAACAGTCTGAGAGCAAGTTAGTAATGGAAATAAATGAATAAATCTGTAGATTGTTGCGCATGAAAAAATAAGACATTCCCTAAAAATAAATCATGATGCAACATCTTTTCGGGAAAAAAGTCTGTAACCTCATTTACATGATAATTTCATACGATGGAGTCTATGGAAAGTCTATGTGGATATGTGCCTTTGGTAAGGCCTACAGAAAATGGGAAGATAATGTAAAACAGGACTTTTTTTTTTTCAAAATGAGTAATATTAACCCTAAGAGAGATTGGCTTGGATTTTTCTACGACGATGAACCTTTACGATTGTAAAGTTAGTTTAATGAATTTGCGTTTGTAGTGAAGTAACAGATACTGTAGCATCTGAGTTAATAACTATTATTCGGAGTGACGGAGGAGTGAACAGCCTTGTAAGAGAAGAGGAATATTAACTGTAGACGCATTGAAGTTCATTCCGGATCAGCTTACTAATGAGTCCATTATGGAGAGTGCTTCTAAGTGTGTTACGCAGATTGGGATTTCCAATTTTCCTAGACAAGGAAACAAGTAATGTACACCTTCTCTGTATGTTAGATCTCTCCTCAGAGGAAACCACATTAAATATTATAAACCTTTACAAATCCTTTGCAATTTACAGAAAATTAAGATTGCAAAACAGTTCATATAGAAGATTTATGCGAATTATTTCGTGGGTTAACGGGGGTGACTTGTTGAAAAGAAAATAGTAGTTTTAACCTTTTACTTGTCTTTGAGATAGTTTACATACAAAAATTAATATCTAATATTTGTAAAAGCAGTTGAGTCGTACCTTAATCTTTGTTTAAGTACAACATATGTTTTTGCGTGTATGCCAATGGTTTCTACCTGTGGGAGCCTCCTTTGAAAGAGGCCAAAACAAGGGGGGAGGAGCAAAATACAAATTTTCCTGTTTAAGCTAAAAGAGACGATGAAAATTGATTATTCAATGCATTCACTCTTGAAATCGAACCCAGCGTACACTTTACCGTAGGTAAAAAGTCTTGAAACCTCGGGTGGATATGAAAAATTTGGATGTGAAACATTTTCTTGCAAATTACACTACAATTGATGCTTTGGTTGGTTGGAGAGATGAAGTTTAAAATTCCTTTTCAGTACCAAAGGTATATGAGACTTGATCCTACAGTTTAAGGATCCGAATCCGAACCACTGCAATGCGTTCAAATTTCAAGGCTCTCTCTCACTGAGAATCGAAGCCGGCACCGCGTGCACTATAATCTTGCGCCCAAGCGATTAGATCAGCAGGAAGGCAGTCTTAAGCTCATCATTATGCTGTGGAGAGTTAAAGGAATCCTAAGTGATTGTGAAAAAAAAAATATTACGTAAGAATGATGGCGAATCTCAGATGGACTTTTTTCTTTAAAGGTCACTTACTATTTCTATTATTCAGACATATATATATTTGTGTAATTTTTCTCATATTTCTTCTAGAAAAATGTGGTTGTTATTGTTATACATATCATACATCTTGTTTCAAGTGGGAATCGATGGTTGTTTATAACCTGTATTGACATTTGACTGCTGGCTGTTATTGTCTTGAGCTTGAGAGGGGGTTGTCGCCTCTTTCTCTCTGCGTGTGTGTGAACCGCAATGCTTCTATGATCAACACTGCAGATATTGACATAGGTAACCCTGTCAATTGACATAATACAAACAAAACACTTTAAATTCTCTAGAGGCTGAAATGTTTTGATGTTTGCTCAGCTGTAGCTAAAGACCCACAGAACGGACCGTGGAAGTGTGCCAGTTCCGTAAATGGACGAGGGACAAGGGGAGCGAGGAGACAAGAAAGAAATGATAAAATAATGACTTGAATATTATTAGCAATAATTTTCTATTATTTCGTATATTTGTAGATGGCAGTAACGATTTACGCTCTTGTTTTACAAGCGGTGTGCCTCAGCTTCGAATACTGCAACCAGCATCCACAAATTAAATTTTGTCTTCGGTTTTCGTCAGTATCACCAGTTAGATATCCAAACGCGAATATACTGCGTAGCCATCTTCTTCTTTAAAATTCTTTCTCATTTTTATTCATTAATTTTTTTTGCCTCTAAATTGATTTATTTCGTTGGTTGCATTGGAATTTAGCGTTACTTTGAGCGCCGAGGCTATATGAAGCATGGACCTACAGCTGAACAAGAGATCCGAATCATATAAACACTCACTGGGAATAGAACCAGAATCTTGTGGTCCTAAGACGAGTGCGCTATCCAAATAGCCGTGAGGAAGCTCTAAATTTCTTTATTTAAAATAATCTCTAGTCATAATTTAGTGACAATTGACTTTGTGAATTGCCTCAAGTGTAACTTCTATTTGCAATGTATCCGACAACATGATCCACAGTCGGGGTAGTATCCGAAGCATTGTGCCCCCAGTAGGAATTGAACGTGTTAGCGTTCACACTAAAAATCAACACTCTGTACATGGAGCTATAAGACAACCGTAATAATACTAATGATCAATAACATCTCAAATGTACTAACAAACTTATTTTAAAGCGATTTGCCAACGTAGTAAGAAAAGTATCTTTTGTAACTATAATAAATCTGTAGAATTGCAGCGAGTTATTGACAATTAAATTGTCTTTTGCACTCTTGTTAAATTACTGTCATACGTATCAGAGAATGCGATTCAATATTCAGCATTAGCAAATGCATTACCCAGTACATTTTCCTCTTTGTGTCAGAGATGACTGTTTTGTAAATTGTGCTCAAACGATGCTTGCCCACGCTCAGACTCAGTTATCTCAATCTAGCTCAGACTTGCACTTGCTCGAGTTCAGGCTCCTTTTCTCAATGTGACTCGCGCCAACTCGATCTCATTCTTATTGTTCAGCGTTCACTAATGGATCAGGCTCGTTATCCTCACCAAGGCTTGGATACAATAATACACGAGCTTTTGCACTTATTTACGAAGTGTGTTCGGAAAGTAAGTACCATTTAAAAAAAATACTAAAAGAAGTTTGTTCAAGTAAAATGTATTTTTACAGAAAGAACACATCTTAAATTATTTTCGGACATAGTTTCCACAAATGTGCAAAACACTTGTCAGAGCTGGTGGCCAATTTCTCCAGAACTTGCTCAACGAAACATCCGCCAGTGTCTGGCAAGTACGCAAAGTTTCGTTTGAACGCCACCGCAGCGCTAGTATCGGCGCTCCGCGCATGTGCACTAAAGCCTGTGACAAACATCTTGGCATTTCAGCTAAACGAATAAAACGCAAGCTCTGGCGCGACATTGCCAAGTGGTAAAGGGCTGTGACTATGGCTAAGCAGACAAACTACAGCGCGATCAGGTGACGTGGATGTGGGGGATAAACGTGGATGTGTAGAAAATAAACGTGGCAATACCGCTGGCCTCTCATTTGCTAGCAGCATTTAAAGGGAACTTGGAGCGCCGCCTTCAAATGCCAAGATGTTTGTCACGCCGTTTAGTTTCACTGATTCATTGATTCTCTACTGACGCCAATGCGGTTGAGTTGTCGCGAGTGTACTGTGTCCTATGATAGTTTACAATGTTTAAAACAATTGCTGATTCCGCTGACTTATCTGGTTCTTGAATGCAATGAAAGTTAAGCTGGTCGAAATTCATCGTCAAATTGTAGAGACTTACAGTGAGAATGCAATGAGAGAGAGAGAATGGTGCGAAAGCGGGTGAGGCAATAGTGCGAGCTCAGCGGTAAGCGCTTTGAAAGTGACGATGATGCAAAAGACACTGTGGAGTTATGGTTATGTTCACTGGTGTGATGTTTCTTTAAGGAAGGTTTGGACAAATTGGTTATACGCTCTGACAAGTATTTGAACATTGCTGGAAACTACGTCGAAAAATAGTTTAAGCTGTGCTGATTCATGTATAAATAAAATTGGCTTGAACAAACTTGTTTTAGTATTTTTTTTTTTTCAAAACGGTACTTACCTTTCGTAGCTTGAGAGTCGCGCTCACGATTTTACATATCTCTGACTTGCGCTAATTTACTTTAAAATCGTAATTATTTGCATTCCGTTATTTATAACACTCGTAAAATAATAAATTATAACGAATACGAGTAGGGATTCGGTTTTAAGAAAGTACTTTCACAAATGCAGACCTTCCTCTGATACAGTATTTATTTAAGTGAACACTTCCTTCATAGTTGCTACGGGAGAAAGTACCTAAGCAGAAGGAAACCCAGGAGTGATAGATCATAAAAGGAGAATCTTATAGAAACCACAGAATTGTAGTTAGAGAAGTAACCTGTATCATGTTGCTCAAAATATTTCTCCGCGGAACAAGAAATTTCTAAGCAGATGTTGCCCTCGCGTTGTAAAGTTCTTTCCAAGACTTTGGGAATAGTTTCGCCAATGAAGACACCCTTCATATATATAACGCCCTTATTCTATTAAGACTTATGGGTATAGACAGTGAGTAATGCTGTGGCTTTAACCGAAACAATATCGTACCCGTGTTCTCTGAAATTTGAGGAGTTAGAAGAAGCGAGGCGCTATCTTGAAGGGAGAGGAGGAGGGTACTTCCGTAATTAATCTGGTCGTAACTGTATTAAGATTAATATGCACAGCTGACGCAAAACATCCTACCTTCATTAGTGCAGTAAATTCTCGATTTCTCCCTCCCCACTCTTCTAAAAAAAAAAAAAGCAAAACTGTTATAAGAAGTAATATTTATGCGTTTATAAAAGCAATATCATTATTTATTCAGTCTTTTATTTTAAAAATGAAATTCTAGGTTCAACTGCTATAGCATAGCTTATTCAGATTTTAGAAAGTGTCATTGTTCTTGCGAGAACAAGGAAATTTGAAATACAAGTCATTGGAGGTACAGGACTGGGAGTGTTGCTCCCGTACTAGAGAAACTGATTCAGAAATTGTTATATTAGTTTTCACGATTTCATATGCATTATAACATGTGCAATAGCCGGCCCTCGGGCCGCTGCCGGCCCACTGAGCCCTTTAATTCAGTCCATCTGACTCATTATTGAAAATGAATTTCTTACGTGATCTCTTAAGTTGAGCTGAAAGCTTTTCTTGTATAATTGATGTCCGGCTTGAAATATCCTCCGTGTCGGAACATAGGCCGACTGGTGGAGTGCCCAACTCGATCTCCCGATTTGAACCCCGTGACTTTTTCCTGAGATAGACAAATTGTATCAACATTACATACACAATGTGGCCGAACTACGTAAAACCATAACAGAAGAGTTCCACAGGATGCCAGTATGGGTTTGTCAAGCTGCTTATGACAACGTAACTTTTCGTCTCTAGGCATGTGTCGATTTGGGTGTTGCATTGGTAGACCACGCCATGGAGAACACAGATTAAAATTCTTGTAAGGACAAGTGTGAAAGTAATGATTTTATGTTGCTAATTTCTTTCAAGTTATGTTGCTAGTTTCTTTACCGCAGTCTTTGAAACATCGTATACACAATTATCGGCCACTCTGTACAATGTGTCAGTAATGACCTTAACATTGTTTAATTACTGTTTCATTCAGAAAAATCAAGGAGGATTGTTTATTTTTTTCTAAAAGCCATCAAGGATACGGAAAATCTTTTGAGTATAGGCAGGGGGTAAAAGTGAATCTGAAAAGGTAGGGGGACGCCTGACGTCAAGCCGTCCCCGTTTCCTATCTTTGCCCATTGTATTTTTTTTTAGAAAGCGGGGAGGGGGACCACAGATATTTTCTGAAAGCGGGGGAATGGCGTCACCTTGCGTTCCCCCTTATTTTTACTCCTGAGCATAGGTTCATTTTAAACCGGCAGCCATTTTGTGCTGCAAAGTCAGTTTGGTGACGTGAAACATTTACCTTTTATTGTATCTGTCTCTTTACAGCAGTTTGTCGAAGTACTAACTTAGTTTTCTCTATTGTTTTTTTTTTATTTTTCTTATATCTTTTCTTTTTCTCTCTTGAGCTTCATTTATCTTACCCTGAGATAAATTTATAGCAATCTGTGCCCACAATGATCTTCAGACTTACGGGATAAAATTTAGTGCTACCTCTCAAAGGTAACGGAGAAGAACGGAAACATGGAACTTGTTCAGGAAATAGACACAAATAATGGGCTGACTTGCTTTAGTGAAAAAAAATGTACGATATATATAGAAAAGTACATTTACTTGAAACGGTGGAATACAAATCTTCATTTCTCCCATTGCCCTCTTTTGACATTTCGATCCTGACCTGGAATACTAATGTGTTAAAACACAAATGCTTGCTATTAAACGTTTCAAGAAAGTAGATCGTTTAAGTCAGTAAGTTCATAATTTTATTTTCGTGTTCCATTTTCTTTGTACAGGCTGAATGAGAACAATTTAAGTAATGATAAAAAAAATTAAAGAAAGTAAAGTTGGTTAACCATTACAAGAAATACAGAGTTAATAATAAATTTTAGATTATTACTTCTCTTTGACTATAGTCACCCAAATCCTTTTGTTCGGAGGAGTCCAAACTTGGAGAAAGGAAGTCCAGTACTACGTCTATGTAGCATTGAACTAGTATTATTCTGCATCTGAAAAGGCGATAAGTAATTGTAAAATACTTCCACTTTTATTTTCAGAGGAAAAAATGATAAAACTGGATTGTTTTTTTTTTTTATAAGAGAAAGGGTATGAAGTGTACATAAATTTTCGCGCTACTTCAATCATTTTCCTGTTAAACAAGTATAGTTTTATTGAGAAAATCTACAAATATATGTTGAGTTAGGAAGTTTCAGTTTCAGATCTTGAATATAATTTACTTTTCCTTCTAAATAAGTTTTTCTTTTCCCAAAATCGACACTTATCTAAATTGCTTTTTTACACCCCTAAAAAAAAAAAAAATGGTAGGTTCGTCAAATTCTAACACTTTCTTAAATAAGTTTTCCCGAAGTCGCAAGCTATCTTAATATAATTTCTGACACTCTGAAACATGTAAATTCGTACCTTTTCATGAATGAGCTTGTTTGAAGATACAATTTACAGCTAAAAAGACCAAGACTCAAGTGGACAGGTCATATAGCCAGAGTGGAAGAAAGGAGGAACTCTTTCAGTTTTAACTGGAAATCCAATTGGAAAAAATGACCATTAGGGAGACCTAGACGGAGATAGAAGGACAATGTTAAGATGGATTTAACAGAAATAAGAATGTAAAGTAGAAACTAGATCCAGTTGACTAAGGACAGAAATCTGTGGAGAGCTTTTGTAAATGTGGCATTGAACCTTCGGGTTTCATAGGCCATAGAGTTAATAGGTTAATTAAACAACCAAGAATTGCTGCCTTAATGCTCTAGATGTGTTGGTTAGTTGGAGTTTAACGTCCATTTTGAGCACCGACACTGTAGAGATACAGACCAACATTTTAAGGTGAAATCCAAATCAGCGTAGTGCATTCAAATTTCAAGTTTCCCCCAATGGGAATCGAACCTGGGACTCCGTGTGCAAACGGCAAACGCACTGGTCACTATATCAGCAGAAAGGGCTTAATATTTTAGATTGAAACGTTAAAAATCAAATAAGTTTGAACATGTATTGTAGCAGACAACTAAACAAATATTCTATTATCATCTGAAGGCTTCTGTTCTTTAGATGTTTCTTCCGTGTGGAAGTATATTGCTTCTGTTTTTCATGGAAAAGCTTTTGTTCTGTTACATCATATATCCTGGTGCTCTTTATACTTATTTATAAAGTTGTACTTGAAAATGTAACTTATTTATTTTTTTAAAAAAATATCGTTCCATTTTCCGTGAAAATGTAATAAGAAACTACTGTTAAGAGAAACTTTTGTGTTTTTAGCCCTAAGCATGAGTATGCTTGAAACGAAACAATATGGATTAATTTCATTATTTTTTTTCTATATTCGAGACATTCGTATTTTAAATTACTTTTCTTGTTTTGAGTTCAAATATTTTTTTCCCTTTAAAACAAAGACTAGTTTTGAACTAACTGAAATGAAATGATATGTTTGATGTAACATTCCGTCGTTATGTACTTAGGCCACAAAGAAATGACGGATGATTAACGAAATGGAAGGATAGTTAAATGATAGGTGGAATGAAGATGATGGAAGGAAATGGGGGTGACTGTGAGAAAATCCATAAGAAACTCATATGCTTAAATCGAATCAGCACCGTTCACACTAGATTGAGTGTTCTACCGCTGAACCACTACTCGTTCATTATTTTCGTATAGATAGATATAGATATAGGTATAGGTATAGGTATAGGTATAGATATAGATATAGATATAGATTTAGACATAGATATAGATATAGTCATATATATAGATATAGATATAGACATAAAGATAGATAGATAGATACAGGGCCGAATTGAGGGGGTGCACTGGTGCACGTGCACCTCCTTCGTTGTAAATATACACTATCTAAAATGAGAAGCTAGCAGTGAAAATAGCAATACTTTCCGAATTTTTTTGGCTTTTGTTTTCGTTTAGGGTTTAAGATAAAGTAGGGCTTTACAAAAGCAATAGTTTAAGTCAATTTTGTGAAGATTGAAGGAAAAGGATTCACCAAGCAAAACAATATAACATTTGTTAAGTAGGTTAGAAAACAGAAGCGAGGAGGAGAGAAAAACATTTTTTCCTGCAATCACTTGCGACCCTCTTTAAAATACTCCCCCATCCTCTGTTCTATGTATCAGCGTTGTCGGGAATAAAGAATATTGTCGCATGTCATTTTGAAGAGTTTCCATGTGATTGGTGCACCATAGAAAATCCTGGATCCGACCCTTTATATATATATATATATATATATATATATATATATATATATATATATATATATATATTAAAACAAAGAAAATCCGTTGATAATGCATTGGTTAATGAAGGACTCTTCACTTGTTTCTTATTACCAACTATCTTGGACTGATCTTTTACATTACTGACCAATCTCGTTATTATTATTATTATTATTATTATTATTATTATTATTATTATTATTGCTATTTCGTCACATCATCTGATATGAGAACTAGGTTTCTTTTTGTCTTATGGTATCCAGTCAAGGATTGTTTTACTCCATCGATTATTATTTATTCGTGCAATATCATTTCACTTTAAGCTACTATTTTTACAATATCTATCACTTCTTTCACCTTCTTGATCTACGTAATTCTTTAATTATGTTTGTAGGTATCCTTTCGTTGGTGGTAATTCTTCGTTTTTGCTGGAGTAGCTCTTTTAACTTTTTAATTGGATAATCGTTTTTCACAGGGTCTTCTTTTCTCAGGGTCGTCTTCCTGGGGTTATGACTATATTTGAAAAATCATTTTTATATTTTCTTAGTGTTCAAACGATGGGCGGTCTTCCGAATGACCACTTTTCATTTTATCGTTAATGTCCTTGTCTGCTTTGTCATTTAAAAAATGGAGGAGTCTTAATTACTTGGACTCCGTCTTAAAGTATTCTTACATTTTCTGAAGTTGTGATCGTCGTAACTTAGAGACAAAGAAAGACAAAAGCATTCACTCAGTGTTTATCGAAAATGAACAAGAAGAAAGATAATTCATTGGAAAATATATTTCTTTTCCAAACACTAGTGGACCATGTCGTATTTCTCGGCACAGTCTCTTTCGCGCTATCTTGCTGGAGGTGGTGATTAGAGGTTTTGAAACTGCAACCTGACCCCGGATGATGAGGTTGTGTAACTTTCTTCGTATTGTGATTGTAGAAACAGACTGTTCCAGATGCTGATTGATTTCTGTAGTCAGTTATATGGCGTTATCTGTATTGATTCTGTGTGGCACTCCCTTTCAGTGCTTGCTACATGTGGTTTTCATCCACTATTGTTCTTTTTCTCTGATCGCTTCTTTGAGAGGAGAGCACAAACTGAAAAGTGTTTGAAAATAAAAATCCAGACGCGAATATTAAAAACCCAAGAGAGACGGGAATGGGAAATGGCGGAAACTTCAGAATGAGGAATTGTACATTTTGTACCGTTTACCTAACATTATTAGAGTCATTCCGCCTTATGCAGATTCGGTTTGAAATATGATTAGCATCATACTAAAGGTCTCAATACTGCGGGAAACATATGCTAATCGAATACTTTAGTATGGCTGTAATCACGCTTCAGAACGATCCTGCATAAGGCCTATAAAGTAGGTGGCTAAGGTGGGCAGGTCATGTTGATAGTACGGAAGAAACTTGGAAAGATTTGAAAATTTTAACTGGAAACTTAATCGAAAAAAAATACCATTAGGAAGATCTTGGCGCAGGTGGGCGGACGACATTAATGAATCTCGCAAAAATGGGAATACAAAGTAGAAAATCTGAATCCAGTTGGCTACGGGCAGAAACCAGTAAAAAGTTTTGGTGAATACGGCATTGAATCATTGGGTTCCAGAGGCCATGGTGTTAGTTAGCTCTTTTTCTTTTCTAGAGGTGTTTCACTCACAACTCTGTATGCCGTCATCACTTTGGATAGTGTTAGTGTTGATACACTTAATACAATGTAGTCTTAAATATACTTGGTCCAGCTATTCGCATATTCACAATTTGCCCTGTTTGAAAATCGGAGGGGCCTACAATTTTCAACCACCAATGAACGAATATAGAATTTAAACTACAGTCAAAAGGAATCATGAAATAAACTTTGCATAAGGAATAGCATGCGAAAAATTGTCTTAGAATTTTTAAGACATTACATTTTAAAAATGACCCCCGCTATCAAGTAACACTTAAGTCCAAAGTTAGAGGGATCGAAGTGTCGTAATAGTACTGTAAAAATGTTATAGTCTTTCATGAAGTATGTAACTCCTTTTACGAAGTGCTGCAAGGTTTTACGCACCAGAGAAGTACTTAATAAAAAAAAAAGTATTTTATGAACGAAACAATCTCTTACGAACTACAACAGATCTTTACGAACTATAACATTCTCCCATGTACTATAACAGTCTTTTATAACATATTACAAATTTTATACTATGTACAAATACCCTTAACAAATTGTGAACTGTTTCTGCTTTTTATAATGTACAGTATTACATTCTTTTACTAATCATGGAACTTTTTATAATGTTAAGTTGCGATATACACTAGTGAAAGCGCATCAAAAATCGCCTAGTGAGAATTCCTGACCCACAACTTGATGTATCCAGGAAAAGTACATTCTACATTTATCCGCTATAGGCTAAAGAAGGCGGATGATTTATGTACATGGATGGTTGTGAAAGAACTGTTAGAACGAAAATTTGAGAGGAAGCGAGAGAACCTCTAGAAAATCTTCAGAAATGGAAAATGATACACAAGAAGAGGGTGATGGTATGTGATTTTGGTCCCAAAGTGATGGTGCCGTTAGAACATCTCGAAAATGTTATACAGGGCATTTCAAAACATTGGTACTCGTCTTAATAGCAGAGTTACCCCTTCCCTACAAGGCCACACAAGCTGGTGTTCTGGCAGGCGGCCAGTTATATATACACTGACTTCCGTTTTTCTCATGGTGTTCCTCATTCCCCGTAAATACTATCGAAGCTGGGCAATGATCGTTCCGAGAGATCAGACGGTTTTCCACCACGCTCTACATATGCGCGATAAGACCTAGATCTGTAGACCTAACAGGCACGGTAGAAAGTGTACCCTAGAGTGGATTGCCCTAAGATATGACGACACACGTTATCCTGTTGGAAACGAGTTCTCGTAAAGTGTCTGAGTTGGTTTGGAGGGCAGCAATGATTACGTCACGAATTAACGACATACTAAACGGCGTGACAAACATCTTGGCATTTGAAGGCGGCGCTCCAAGTTCCCTTTAAACGCTGCTAGCAAATGAGAGGCCAGTGGTATTGCCATGTTTATTTTGTACACATCTACGTCTATCCTTTATCACCTGATTGCGCTGTAGTTCGTCTGCTTAGCCATAACCGCACCCCTTAGCATTCGGCAACATCGCGTCAGAGCTTGCGTTTTATTCGTTTAGCTGAAATACCAAGATGTTTGTCACAGGCTTTAGTTATACTTTTCTCAATGAATATCAGAGGTTAGGTGGGTATTGTGGCCTGTTGCCCCCATACCAATATGCCAGACGCATTGTCTGTATCCAAGTGTGAACACACACTGGATCTTCACGATGCACATCTCATACACAGCAGCAACTCATCTTTAGTATAAATACTTTACGGTTTCATTACATTTTAAACAGTGTAGTTTAACGTGCGTTGACGGAAACATATGTAATATGGTAGGTTCCTGTTTCATTCAAAGCACGGCTTATTGTGTTATATTTCTTGCCAGTTTCTTACTTGTTACTGTTGTTGCTTTATTGAAGTGTTGCACGTTCCAAGTTTTCGTAAAAATATTCTTTTATTCTCTTCGGCATTTCTTCGTAAAAGACTTCCCACACATGTACGCCTCTTGTCCTTGTTCTTGAAGACGATATATTTTTCTCTGTATTCTCCTGTGTCTGGAACATCTTTTAACATTAATCTTAAAAATAGGCGAAAACATAATCTGTTTTTTGTTCCTTTTCTTCTCTTCTGTTTTGCGGACTGTCCCAATTAAGACAGGACTAAGATTAACATCCTCATTCATTCTAAAAAAAACATGACTTTTATTACCCAGTCCTCCTTTTTCGTATGTCTTTATGTTTTCTTTCGTTTCATATGAACTTTTTCTCTTATTAAGATTGGTCCTTTTATTATTTTGTATTATTACTGTTGTTATCTTTTATTTCTTAAATAAAGGGCGTTATTTGTTCAGTTTTTTTTAAAAATGTGTGGGATGAAAACAAAATTACTCTGAGTTACAGTTTTACATATCAACGGTAGCAGTAAAAAGTGATTGTGTAACCCAAGAAGTTCTATGTCCAACAAGATGACACGTGTTGAACAGAGTGATATGTGTGGTCACCCATATTAATTTCCAGTCATTGTTTACGTCTTTCTTGATTTTCGAAGAATAGAGGAATAGAGGCTGGACTGAATTGAAGTTTCTAATATAATGTCCCACGGATATACCCCTTAAGATAATGGAGACTAATGATTAATGAAATCAATATTTATGGAGGGAAGAATTATTAAAATGAGAATGTGGGAGGAAATAGGAGAATCCCGATAAAACACACGGGCACATTGCTATCCACTAAGCATGGAAGAGGCAGTAGGTATGTAGCATATGGATAACGTATGCTCAGTACAGATTTCCGTAGTAAACATATAGATACCGTATATTTGTAAAATGTACCGCAGTCCGGATAACGGATTTTTTTCAGTGTAGTGCCAAAGGTGAGCGCTATACCACTGAGCCACCATACCCCGTATAGAGGAAAAATAGTGGAAATAAATTTCAAAATAGGAAAAATGAGATGATTTGAGAAAACTTATAGTAGAAGGTTCAATAAGAAGAGCAGTATAATTAATCGATGTTAAAGAAGCTATTTTATATGCTAATATGAATAGATTAGTCTAGTATTGTAACATATTTATAAACTATGAAATTTGTGGAAAATAAAATGATACAATGAGTGGCCTTAATTCTTAATTTATTGTTTCTTAATTTACGTAGACTTAGATTCCTGACCGCTTCAAAGTACTGGGTAAACACACACACACAAAAAAAATCGAACCTATAGCCTCGTGTAAAGGTGCATTCGTGCTAACCGCACGTTCTCCCACATATGAACTTATGATAGCTCATTGATTGTAGGTTAACGTCTCTTTCCAGCACTGAGGATACATATTGCATGGAGTATCCGAACCAGTATTCGGGTTTCTATCCGGGACTGATTTTCCCCACCAAGTATTAGGCTCATGCACATAGAAAGCACGCTCATTGGCACGAATAATCTAATTGTAATCTATCATTATTATTGTCACGTTAACATGTTATAAGATACGAATATTCAAGAAACTTATCACTACTAACTTTCATTGACTTGTATTTACAACTATATAATGTGCGAAAAATTATCTACGTGCAACGGTAGCTTATTTTCAATGTATTTTACTTGATGCAATACACCAGTCTTTCACAATTGGTGGAAATTTAAGAGGTATGTAGCACTATTTTCTTCTCATAAGATACAAATACAAGTAATGTCATGGACCCTCTGTATGAGTGTACTGTACGTTATATGATAATAACATAAATAAATGTTTGTCATTTAATTGTTTTTAATATGCCTACCTACTTCTCAACTATTATAATTATGCAGATAACCAAAATTTAAAGGTATGGGATCCGTAAAAAAAAAAAAAAATAAAAAAAGGGATCCACAACTCTGAAGTAATTGAAAATCACTGCACTATATGATTGTTGTTTTCTTCATTAATATGTTTTCGTGTTTCAACTAAGACACCATTCACTGTGACTAATGACTAACTACTATGACTGTGACTAACTACTGTGACTAATGACTATTTAATGACTAACAATTGCACTATAGTTCCGAATCATGCCGTGAAATTTCTGTCTGTGGTGAATTTAGACTAAAATTCTCTCAAAGGTGACAGATGACCCATCTGTGAGGTTAAATTTTGGCACATAAAAATAGGCATACAAATTAGTTTTTCTGTATATTTTCGATATATATGTTGTATAGTAGGCGTGTATATGTGTGTGTTTTTGTAAACGCGTTTTTGCTGGTGAAAAAACATTTTGATCTTTTATAGAGGAAGAACAAATAGCTACAAACTAAACGTATTCAAGCTTTACAAATCGATAAAATTCTGAACTTTATTTATGGGTTTCCACTTTTGTTCATTAGAAACAAAAAATGTAAACAAACTTGTTTTTAATTTTCACTTGTGCTAATTACTCGATCCTTCTGGGCAAATCTCTTATTCTATATAGGAGTAAACGAAGGTCTAATTCCGTAGACGACCACAAGCAAACAATTTATGCAGCAGCGTGTTTGTATAGCACGGTATATGTGCATCTGTTTCCGTTATATCTAGTACTTGAGTCTAAGGGGTTTTAAGGGTCATTTGGTGCACTGGACTACCTGATTTAGGTGGAAGTCATGTACATTTGTGTGCGGGTGAGGTCTCCCTATCTCTTCTGACCAGATGCTTCTTCTTCTTCTTCTTCTTTCTTTGAGGATCCAAGGTTTGGAGGGAATACGAGAATACCGCATGGGGAAGAGATGTACATGTATATTTTAGACGACTAGAATATACCCTTTACTATCAGTTGTTTTGCTTTTGAAACAAAGCAAATCAGAATAGTTGAGCTTTACGAACTGTGCTTAGGGGCATTTTACGTAATGCTTGTTGCCAACTCCATTAGTGAATTACAATATTGGAGTATAACACTTATCTAATATCATTACTAGTTTCAAAGTCTCCCAAGCTGTGATATGTATAAGTATTGGGGGTCTCATAGAACGGTTTTGTCCGCTAGCTTCCCTGTTGACAGGTATTAGAACAAAATAATA
The DNA here is from genome assembly GCF_964235325.1 of Thermobia domestica. Lineage (NCBI taxonomy): Eukaryota > Metazoa > Arthropoda > Insecta > Zygentoma > Lepismatidae > Thermobia > Thermobia domestica. The sequence goes on along the minus strand of NC_137454.1, from coordinate 80,769,551 downwards.
TAAGAACTTGTGGGAAACGTTTTTTTTTTTTTTGTTTTTAAAAAAAATGCATTCAGAATACCAAAAATAAGTTTTATCTCCAATCTTATTTCTATATTAAAACCGAAAGTATTAAAAGATTAATACCTTTTCCGATGTCAATATTGATCTCCATAGAGAGAAAAAAACTATAGAAGATAACGCAAAATGGCTCTATATTCTGGATTCTCCATCCCAAGTAAAAGTTCAAACTCTTGTATGTGTATTGAAACCGGAAATTGTCGAAATCTATGATCGATCGTCATAGAGAAAAACGGTAATAGATATTGAGTAGCGTTGTTTAAAATATAGATTCAGTATCTAAAGAATATGTTATATCTCCGCCTCTATCTCTCTACTAAAACCGGAAACGGCGGAAATTTACTATCAGTGCCAATTTCATTTTTGTTACATTTAAACTGCTTGTTCTGTATACATTTACATATAGTTTCGACACTTGCCTTGTAGAATTGGAGAAAATCGTACGAAAAATCCAGCCAGAAAATTACCTTATGTTTTTGTTATGCTTACATTTAAGATGTAGATTCGGTTGATTAGTCAGTTATAATTGAGTATTAGAAAATAATGCAAATTTCCTTCGTTGTGCAGTATCTGCGTATGTTGGTAATTAGATTTTTTTAAAATTCTGTATTGATTGGTTCTAATTGTACTATTTTCTTCTTTTCAGGTGAGTTCATTTGTAACCACGATATGTATTTTAGTCTCCCAAGCTGGCTGAGGTGAGTTAATCTAGTATCTATTTACCTACTGTTTGGAATTGTCATTATGTATTTAGTCTGGTGCATGTATCTTATATTAGAACGCCACAATATTCGAAAACACAAACTCTACAGAGACAACTAAAGTTTTATCATTGCCGTAATTTTGTTACATTTTCTATCCATTATATAATTCCTGTTATTTTCTTGTGTCCAGTTAGGTCGAAAAGGGGCAGTTCATTTGTTCAAAATATGTCATGTGAGAATATCCATATAGAATCTGAAAATACGTATATTATCATGTAGCCAAGTGGTTAGGATGCTCACCTTTGGTGCGGAATGCGAACTTACGGATATACTTGGTTGGTTTGGAGCTTAGCATCCCTTTCAGCAGCATTGCTGTATGGAACGAGAACCTACTGTACAGCTTAATGTGGAATCTGAATAACGTGAGCTCAAACCGGGAATCGAACTGGGTTAAACTTTTTTAACACTCGATTTCAACTCTTGATACCCATTGTTCCTAGCGAATTGGGTAGGTAACCAGACTTGCGCAATTAGTTCATCTTCCCCTACTAATTTTGCGTGTTCTCGTAAACTATTCGCGATGTGTGCGTTATGTGGCTCTGTGTTTTCTTCTTTGGTAGATAGGTCGCGTTCCTGTTTGCTTTGATGTGGATATTGGTCTTAGTGGTTGTTGTATCCGCAGATAGAATAATACCCGTTTATGTAATGTAATTAAATAGTACCTAAAAATTGATTGGGATTACAAGTTACTTTCCTGCATGATTTATAGACACGCATCCTCAATTGTAACGTAATCGTCAATTTATCGTTTCATTCCAAGCCACAAATTTATGATCATAAATATATTGTATATGCGTATGTAAAATTGTAAATTAGTGATCTGGACTGATAGGATAAATTGGCGCGTTCAGTGGCCAAGGGAATTAAGTCCACTTTTTGTCATTTTGGACGTATTTTAACCTTAAGAGATCTTTGTCGGAAAGTCCTTTCAGAGAGAAAAGATTCATATCCAGATATTGTAAATAAATCTTATACTTGTACTTTGAACGCCCCGTTTTCGATTACATTACGAAATACAAGCTAAAGGTAGTTCTACAGGGTGAGTCAAATGTTCCTTATTACCTCTTATAAAATAAGAGCGGGCGTAGATAGCCGGAATTGGTAATTGTAGGGACACGTTGGGCTGAGGAGAAACCCTTATAGTGCGTGTCAGTTAAATGACTGTCATGTTGCATCTCACTTACAAAGTTTAAATAGGAAGGGGAGTCATATCATATATATATATATATATATATATATATATATATATATATATATATATATATGAATCAGGGCTAGAATTTTAAGAGAAACTCAGTGGTGTAATAAGATTTCACATAACTGTAATAACTTTGAAATTATAAGCACATGAAAGTCAGATTATCTCTTACAAAATGTGTTCAATATGGTGTTCGTGTTGCGCTTTGCATGTTTGCAGACGTGTCTCCCACTCTGTATGAACGCGGAACAATGTCGCAGGTGTGGGTGTGGGATTTGTGCACATACATCTATATCTATTGCTCCAAATGATGCAGATCTGTAATCTTCTCGCCATATTCTATTGACATTAAATGACGCCATAGATATGGCAGGCCATTCTACTGGTCCACGTCGACCAATCCATCCACCAGGAAATTTCTCATCCAGATTCTGACGAACGTATAATCCAAATGAGATGGCGCCCCATCATCTTGGCAAAATACGAGAAAGCTGCCATCTGGGCAGACACTGAAGAAAGAATGAGTTGTTCTAACATGTCCACATAACGCTCTGCAGTTAAGGTGTCAGTGGTAACAAATGGGCCAATGATACGTGTCCCCCACATCTCTGCACACACCATAATCTTCTCTGCACACCATAATCTCATTTTACACGGATCTGTCTACTTGAGGTTTTCTAAAGACCAGTAGCTTAGATTTTGTTTGTTTCCCTCCGCTGTAACATAAAAATTTGCTTCATCGGTGTGTAAAATTTGCAGCGGTCCTTCCGCAATTGTTCCACTCCCCGATCACAAAATTGTACTCTCCGATCTGGGGCATAATCAGAAAGATGTTGCTGCAGCTGTAGCTTGTAAGGATACCACTTTTGCGTCTGTAACACCCTGCAAATGAAGGTTTGGCTGATGTGGGGGCATTCCAGTAATAATCGATGTATGCTTTGCTGTGGAATCTTCACAAAGTACGCGATCGTTGCCGTAGCTGTCACTTCATCAATTGCAATTCTGGGCCTACCTGACCGTGGCCTCTCCTCGACTGTGCCTGCTTCTTCGAACTTGGTCAGTAACTGTGCCACTGCAACGTGCGAAACTCGAACATGTTGAGAATGCACTTCATAGAAATCACGAGTTACAGCACAGGCATCTCTGCCATTCCACATTTTGGTAATCTCGATGTGGTCGGCTTTGGCTAACGGCATGGTTTAGCACCTGGAAATAAGAAATTTGAGTTTCATATCCTTAGAACTTCAAAGTTATTGCATTTATGTTAAATATGCTTACATAACTGAGTTTCTCTTAAAATTCTAGCCCTATGTCACATTTCACATGACACTCTTCCGATTTAAAGTTTTTGAGCGAGATTTAAAATGGCGAACAGCAAGATGGCGGCCGTTCACCTGACACGCACCATAAAGACACTGTCCCTCTTTGGCCTAACGTGTCCCTTTGACACGCCCTGTATATTCATGCACTAAGTTTTTTTTTTTTTTTTTGTAGTATAATGTGATTCAATTTTTACGTGTATTAGGAAAAAAAATCATAGGTGCAGTGAAGCATCCAGATTGTTTGAAGTTAAATATACAAGATTGTATAGTCTATACCTGTGGAAAGAGAATAAGCATTTATTAGTAATTTGCTACCTATGAACATCGTATTTTGAAATCAAAGGGATTTAATAATTATATGAATGGTTTATGTTAATTAATGTTAGTAATGTTAAGCAAATCAAAATCAATCAATAGTGTGCATATGTAAAGTCTAGCTCTTTCTCCCCCCCCCTCTTTCTGTCTCTGTTTGTGCGTGTGTGTCTATTTTAAATTTTTATTTTATTTTATTTTTTAGCGAGTTCGAAAGATAAACTTTTATTGATTTGCTTTAATTAAAAGGATAGACATGTTTGCTGTTTTTTTAAATTGTATCTATGATTTTTTGATCAACTCAAAATGCTAAAATTAAAATCATAGATGGAATATATGAATCACATTGATGGCCAATTCTTCGAGTGAAAAAAGCTGGATAAATGAAAGGAAAATATTTATTTTACAATATTGACATTGGTACGTGAGTTCATCTGTACAGTATAACTAAGACCTAATTGGAGAGTTCACCAGAGTAATGAACATGAGCGTGGACATTTTTTTTTTTTTTTTTTTTTTTAGTAATGTAGATATGCTTTGTAAACTCGAATAATTAGTTATTCCCTTTTGATCTCTTTTCTATCTGTTCTTCTTTCGCTTCTCTCCCGCTCCTTAAAAATACTAATCTGTCGATCATTCGGATCACAATGAATAAAATTTTATTGTCAATATCGTGAATAATATTATCAACATATGAAAACATTTTCTTACTCTTATTGGGTCTTGTGAATTTAGAAAACGTGAGGAAGGGCTGTGAAGACTATGGGATAAAAATAAATGTTAGAAAGACAAAAAGCCGTAGTAACTGGAATGAAGCCGTAGATGTCAAATATAGCAGTACGATGGGATAAAATAGAACAGGTGGCTACTTTTTGATACCTGGGTAGTATTATTAGTGATGATATGAAGTGTGAACGTGGAATAAAAGCAAGGATAGGAATGGCAAAGGAAGACTTTAGGAGAAAGAAAAGACTCATTTTGTAGGACCTTGAATAAAAATTTTAGAAAAAGATTTATAAAATGCTTCATGTGGAGTATTGTATTGTATGAGGCAGAAACATGGACATTACGCAAAAGTGATGAAAAACGACAGGAAGCTTTCGAAATGTGGGTGTGGAGAAGAATGGAAATAATAAGCTGGGTCGAACGGAAAACGAATGAGAGGGTGTTAGAAATGGTGGGCGAGAAAATAATAATTTTAGATATTATTAAGAAAAGGAAGACAAACTGGTTGGGACATTGGATAGGAAGGAACTGTATCGTGAGGGACTTGCTAGAGGGTATGGTAGCAGGAAAGAAAGGGAAGGGGCGGAGACTACAATTAATAGACGATACCAAAACAGAGGAATCACACATGAAGATAAAGAGGTTAGCAAAGATCGTGGAGCATGGAAGCTTCTCAATTGTAGCAAATGACGTGCCAATAATGGCAGAATACCTCAATTTCCTATTGCATTTTCGTCAAATTACATTAGTACAGACTGCCTTTAGAAAGGAGATTAGGATTAGGAATTAGGTTTCTGGGCGTTCAGCGTCTATAGCCCGTCACACATATGAGGAATGACGTCCGTCGGCGATCTGGAAATTGGAAAGGAAGAAAGAAATAGGGAGAGAATGAAGCAGTCCGGGACTGTTATGTTGGGTACCATTCCGGCATTGATCTGGTATGAGAAAAGCCCAGGAAAAAACTCACCCAGGATGGCTGGCCTAAAAAAAAAAAAAATTGTTATACCTTTCCGACCGAGTGTCCCCACTGGGAATTGAACCCAAGATCACTAGCACCAAAGGCGAGGGCGTTAGCGACTACTTTACGCGGGGCCACCTTTATGAAAAGAGATCTTCAAAAAAAATCAATGACGGAAAGAAAGACGCCATCTTCCGTAATAGACGGTTTTTACTGTATACGTAATTGCATGTGAAAAAATATTAATATCTTTTTTTTCTTTCTAGAAAAATATTTTTTTCTGTACTGTAAGAGCGACCTAATGTAGCTGAACCGGAAAGTGCAGATAATTTACTGGTAAATGTTCATTCAAGAATCAAAGAGTAAGCGTTAAAAGCCGTGAATAGAAAGTGAGAAAAGAGCAATTTAATAAAAATAAATAGCGTGAACTCTACCTCTATTATATATATAGTGTTCTTCTTGATGGAAGAGTTCTTAATAATGAAATGTGTGCAAATAGTAATTGTAAACGATCATTACCTTTTCTCTTTTTCTTTTTTTGGCCCTGTGATGTATTTCGAAAGATAAGTAATGATGTGGTAACCTTTCTCGAACAATACAAAAGGTTTTTTAAAACGGAACAAATACAGAGAAAAAAATGACGTGTTTGTGGATTTCCTCGTAGTGTTGATCTCTCTTTTGCCACGTGGAAAGAAAAAAAAATAATGTTACGTGTGAAAATTTCACCCGCACTAAAAGAAAGAATACTTCCTTTTGTATAATAACTAACATCAGTAGCAATCTTTAGTCTGTGAAAGAACGGTTGCAATATCAAAGATATATTTGCGCGCACGTGGAGTGAAGTAACACTACCTGCTTCTGAGTGCTACTTCAGTATTAAGATAATGCAGGCATTAATATATATTTTCTATCTTTTCATATTTATTAAGTTTACATTTGTTGTAATTAGTATAATGTTCAGTTACTATTCAATTCTAAAAACATGAATAGACGTAAAAGCTGTTTTTATACAAAACTATTACATCAATCATATTAAAAAGTTATTAGATGAGATTTATTGTGTGTGTATATGTGTTTTAATTTGATTACATCTGTTCCATTTCATGTAGGAATGAAAAGCATTACCACATTCTCCGCCCACACGTAAATTAAGTAAGCCAACAATATATATTACAAAACTTTTTGTAGGAGAATTAAAATCAGATTCGGAACATTTGACACATCAAACGTGCATAACTAGTTTTATTCAAACATACATTATCTTTTTCTCACAACAATAACTAGTTTTATTATTCAAACTTGCATTATCTTTCCTCAGAACAGTGACTTTTTGTATTTCAAACGTCTGCATTACCCTTTTCTCACAACAATAACTGGTTTTACTTTTTAATTTACATTACCTTTTTTCCACAAAGTGGCTAGTTTTATTCAAACGTGCATTATCTTTTCTTCACAACAATAACTAGTTTTATTATTCAAACTTGCATTATCTTTCCTCTGAAGAGTGACTGTATTTCAAACGTTTGAAAATCTTTCCTAACAACAACTGGTTTTACTTTTGAATTTGCATTAACTTTTTCTCACAATAGAGGCTAGTTTTGTTCAAACGTGCATTATCTTTTCCTCACAACAATAACTAGTTTTATTATTCAAACTTGCATTATCTTTCCTCAGAACAGTGACTGTTTGTATGTCAAACGTGTCCATTATCTTTCCTCACAACAACAACTGGTTTTATTTTTAAATTTGAATTATCTTTTTCCCACAACAGTGGCTAGTTTTGTTCAAACGCGCATTATCCTCCCTCACAACAATAACTGGTTTTACTTTTGAATTTGCATTTTCTCACAACAGTAACTAATTTTGTTATGCTTATCTTTTCGTCACAACAATAACTGTTTTTACTTTTGAATTTGCATTATCTTTTTCTCACAACAGTGACTAGTTTTGTTCAAACGTGCATTATCTTTTCTCACGTCAATGACTAGTTTTACTTTCAAACGCTAAATATATTTTCCGACAACAGTGACAAATTTCACTTTTCAGCATGCATTATCTCTTATCACAACAATTAACTAGTCGTATTCTAAACTTGCATGTTCTTTCCTCTCAATAGTTACTAGTTTATTTCAGACTTACATTATCATTCGTCACAATAATATTTGATTTTACTTTTGAAGGTGTATTATCCTTTCTTCACAACAATGACTAGTTTTATTCAAAATCTTTTCCTAACAACAATGATCAGTTTTATTTCAAACGTCGATTATCATCCTTCACAACAGTGACTAGTTTTTCTCTTAGTATCTTTCTTTCTCCTCTTTTTTTCTTTATTAGCACATGCCAATACTTCCAGTCATAATAATACATACTGTGTACACAATTTCTTCGTATTTTAGTGAATGGAGAAAGTTAAATTGTTTTTTTTTTTTGTGTGTGTGTGTGTGTCATAAATTTACCTTTTCGAAAAAGCTCTAATCAACTATTGAACTATATTTATCGTTGTTGTTCTGCAAGAATTACCTTGTTAATAACTTTTTTTTGGGGGGGGAGGTGAAATGAATTAATCGAATGCCTCATTAATGTGTATAGGAAAACTCTGTCAGATATTAGTCACATGACTAACTTTCAGGAACGAATTTGTCTTGTAAGTCAAGTTAGTATAGTAATATTGGAATACATTTCCAGTTTTGTTCTATTAGTGAGGGCATGAAGTGCCAACGTGAAATAAATGAAGGGATAGGAATGGTGGAAGAAATATTTAGGAAGAAGAAAAGTATATTTTATCGATCTTGAATACAGGGTAAGAAAAAGACTGAAAATAACGTTTCCGTTTGGAATATTGTGCTGTTTGGAGTTGAAAGATTTAAAAAAGAAAAAAAAAAGAGAGAGAGAGAATGGAGGCTTTTGAAATATGAGTGTGAGGAAAAATGAAACTGAGTCGAAAGGGTTGAATAATTTTTTAATGTAATTATAAGGAAGAAAATAAAATTTTTGAGACATTGGCTGAGATGGAATTGTATCATGAGACTGTGCAAAAATTGTATGATGGGAGGCAAAAGAAATAGAGAGAGGGAGGAAAGAGGATATAGTTGATGGGTGATACTAAAACAGAAAATTCGTACGTAAAGACGAAAAGGTTAGCTGAAAACAGTGGTGCATGGAAACTTTTTTTTTTTTTTGCGACAAGTGATATGCCAATAATACTGGAATACCTATGATGATGATGATGATGATTTTGATGATTAATTAACCAGCCGTATGGCTTCAGGATGCTACAGTTAGTAGTTATAAAAGTAGTTTACAAAATCCTGTTCTTTAAAAAGTAAAAGTTACAGTTTTAAATTTTGTGAGTGTAGATAAAAGAGAGGGCGTGTACAGAGTGCTTGTTCTACAGATAGAGACAAAATCTAGAAAATGTCCCAGTGTTGGAACAACAGAAGGGGAGAAAAAAAGACCGATAAGGCCTGTCTGAATTTAAATAAATTCTTATTTCGGGAAACGGAGGGGGTTAAGAGTGTGCAGGATTTTTTTTTTTTTAATTTTATGTGGCGTAAGCGATGTAGCACAAAGTTGGCTGGATTTAGCTGGATGAGACAATCATGTAATGAGGAATATCTGTTGATTTAATTGTACATAAATTTTAACTCAGGACAGAGGTCTAATTTTCGCGGGACGGACTCTCAGGAGAGTGGGACAACGACTGAAAAATTTCTCTTGGGAATAAAAAAAAGTCACAGATACAAATACAGTGAGTGTGAGCATAGAGAGCGTGTGGCCTGGTGCTTTTCCTTTCACAACGAAATGATAAATGAGCTTGTAGCTATAGTAATGGGATTCTTTCTAGTTCTGTGCATGTGTTACTTTATAGGTTAATGCATTCGTAAAATTAAATATACTATAAAACTTATTCGAACTCCAGTCATCCGGATTTATATCGTAAAATGAAAAATTATGTTTTCAGTAATAATAATAATAATAATAATAATAATAATAATAATAATAATAATAATAATAATAATAATAATAATAATAATAATAATAATGAAATCCAAACTCATTAATTCGTAAAATATTACTTCCTTGAAATTCTTATTTAACTAATGTCAAAGTTTGTATATAATATTGCAAATTTTTCTATATTTTAATGTTTGTTGTAACAAGAATTTTAGGAAAACTAGAAATGGATCAAAAGATTGCGATCTTGGCCAATAATTAGTTTTCGGATCAGGGGCCACAAAATTTGTGAACGGCTCCTAAATCGAGCTTTCGTGTATTCTATAGAATAAACAAATATTCTAGGGAATAACTAAGTTAACTGATAGTTTGGGTTTAGCTACACTGTGTGTAGGTCTCCATATATAAGGCCTACAAGAATTTTTTTGTTGAAATACGTATATTGGATCTTTTGGGACAATTGGATCAGGACCCACAAAATTTTTTAACGCCCCCTAAATCGAGCTTTTGTATATTCTACGGAATAATCGGATGACACTGATTAATTGATATTTTGGGTTTGGCTACACTATATGTAGTTCTCCAGATATAAGGCGTACAAGAAAATTTTTGATTGAAATATATTTGATCTTTTGATCCAAAACGTAGTCTTATTTTCAACATACATACACTTTTTTTTATTAAACAAAGTGATATTAGATTTTTCTTATTTAAAACATAATCTTTTTTTTTTTTTTTTTAATGATTTCTCAATTGTACGGATTTTGGCATGTCCGGATTTGGTCCAGAACTTGTTGATCCGGGTAATTGGAGTTTCGTTGTATTTTGTGACGGGATATTTATTTATTTCTAAGTAGCAAATTACCCAAGATTAAATTTTTATCTAATACAATGAATAACTAGCAAATCTACAGCCATTATGTCATTGTAAAGTTTCAGTTAAGAGCACGATGAAGAATTTACAGTTGCGATGTGAAAATAATGGTTAGTAATGCTTTGTATTAATCACATCCGTTGTGTTACAATTAATTGTACTATAAACTGGCATTTTGACACTATTTTTGTCAGTATTTCGTTAGTTACTTTTTAAATACAATATCTGACTGCCATTTTTAAAAATAAACATTGAACGTTAGTGGATTACATTGTGAATATATTAACTAGGTAGTTAAGTTACTTAGACTATGTTTTTACATTGTGTATAGAAGTGACTTGCCAGGAATTACAGATTACTTGTAATCAGTGGCAGCTTTTGAGGGAAGTTTTATCTGGAAAAACTCAATTTTTTCGCTTTTTAGTAAGGGATTAAAGGTTCATTCGGCTTCACGAAACTGTATAGAAGCATTAGTACATTTGGTAAGTTTCCCTCACTTAAAATTTTACCAATGGGATCTCCCTGAAGAGCCTCCATTGTCTATGATGATAATGTATTCTTTAGTTGAACATCCCACATTATGCTCCGAGGCTAAAGGAGACGGTGATGTTGATAATGAACAAAATAATGGAATGGAGAAAGTGGAAAAGAAACGGGAGAACTCCCAAGTAAACCCACACACGCAGTGTTCATCTATCACAAAGTCCCCTTGGCGCGATCTGCGATTGAACCAAGGACCCCATGTATCAGAAGTGACCGCTCTACCACTAAATTACCACAGTGTCATGTTGATTATTAAAAGAATCGTTAATCTAATCTTGATACTGGAATGACTTGACACAGGATTAGGTCTAACGGCGTTTTTTCTTTTTTCTTTTCTTTTTCTTTTTTTTGGGGGGGGGGAGGTGAACCTTTAAGTCTTCTTGGGCAACAGAATTAGTTAGTTGTTTGTTACCATTTTCTTACTTCCCAAAACAATGAAAATGACTTTTACTGGTCACTAGATCACGTAACAAAAGAATTTGAAAAATCTCGTATTAAGTAACACACGTTTGTTTTTCTTCATCAATCTTGTTTTAAAGTTACGTATTCAACGAGAAATACTGTTTTTCAAGTGATTTTAAAGACCCTCCAACAACAGACAGAAAGAAGTTGATAGTAAATTTTTTACTTCCTCTTTAGAATTACCGTAGTGTTCCTTCCATCCACTTAAATTAAATTTAAGCTCAATATCTACGACCCTTTAAAAAAAAAAAGTTACAAGAGCACACACACACTCAGATACACATAGTGGAAAGAACAAGAATTCTTTCAAACGCATGAGAAGAGACGGAAAATTGGGAGCGCAATACTTTTTTCCTTTTGTTATTTACTTCTAACATCCACCGAGTGAAATGTTCATTTTGTTCTCTTTTGTGTCTTGTTAACTATACGAGAAAAAGAGGAAGTCGTATAAGGTAACCAATTAAAACATTTGTATAGCAGGTAACTAAAAGTGCAATTAACCTTTTCCAGCGAAAACGGTGAACAATGAAATAATTACAAAACGAAAGGAGAAAGAGAGAGAGAGAGAGAGAGAGAGGAGAAAAGGAAATATTATTTTTTCTCAATTATATTTCCTCTTCCTCTTCTTCTACCTGTAAATTTTCCGTTTCTCTCTCTTTTTCTGTCTTTGTGCTATCAACTATTTTGTATTTTCTCTCTTTCTCTTTCTCTTTGTTTAGAAATTTCTCCAAATGGACGAGGAAGAGGAGAAAAAAGGAGAAACGGACCAAATAAATTTACTTAAGTTGTTTTAAAATGTTCTCTTTTAGGAACATCATTAATATTATCCTTATTTCCTTTCCGACCTGTTTTTTATAAATTTGTTTACTGTTTCTGTTTGTTTGTTTGTTTTTTATATTTGTTTCTCTTTTAAAGCTTGTTTCTTTATTTTTCCTGTCTATTGGATTTTTTTTAAAAAATTAATTGTTGCTGTACAAGATTAATGTTCATTCTTCATTTGATTCTTTCCACCTTACCGTCTGTGTTTATGTAACGAGTATAACGATATTTGTCTTCCAACTCCTCTTGAACCGCTAGACCAATTTTGATGCTTTTTGGTATCTGACTGCATCCTTACCTGGCTTAGGTTTCTGTCATATTTCCGATATATAAATATCGGATATCTGCCATTTTTGAATTCCCGATATATAAATACATTTAGTTATGCCCGCGGATTTCTTTCAGACAGCTGAAGTGATTCTGATTATTTTTGGTACATGATAGGACCAGGGCCTAGCGCATGTTCTTACCATATTACTTGGATCAAAAGGTGTATCCTAAGGAGGGAGCGTGAGAGGGTTAAAATTTATGCAAAAAAAAAAAAAAAAAAAAAAATGAGTATCTCATGATTGTCTCAGCTTAGTAAGATGAAACTTGATATATAAATTCGTAATAAAAATAATAGGATCTGTGACCAAGCGTTTTTTTTTTTAATTTCTGTTTTAAGGAGACAAAGTTTGGCTTCTGATATTTATGAATCCATCATATATATATCCATGCGCAAATAAACCTCGAAATATACATGCCAGTTATATTGATTTTTACTCTAATAAATGTTGCTAATGTCAACGGCTATTGACTATAACTCCCATCTAGAAAGAATCGAGATAACTATTTGATGAATTGGTAGATCTACTCTAGGATTCTATATCTGCGACGTTGCCACATAGTGCAGTTTGCGTCTCCAGACAAGGACCCAAAAGGTATAAAAATTTTTCATTTTATTTTGACTTGTAGAATAGTGTTCTGTAGTACATGAGCGTCATTTTTAGAACACCTGTCGTATATATATATATATATATATATATATATATATATATATATATATATATATATATATGGTAAGACTTCGGGAGCTGATTCCTGACACCGAAACAAGCAGAAAAGTCCTCTGGAACTTTGGTCAGTGAGGGATAGTTTCGGCGATATAAGATGCCGAAAGCGTGGGAAAATGAACTTCAGAGGGTTGTAATTCAAAAATAACGCAACGTAGAGAGTGCGGTTTAGAACATGACACTTAAAGTCATACCTGCTCGATTGAAAATTATATGCTTCAAACCTCCGCAAGATTACTTGCCGGGTTATAGGAGTTCACTACGTTCCTTTGAGGTATCCCTTACACGCATCTTACACTAGTAAAACGATACTGTTTTGAAATAAAACTGATAATTGATAAACAGTAAAATTAAAATATCATAAAAACCAGAAATATTCATTTCACATGGTTTCTGAGAAAGAAACTAACGATTATTTATTTACTCATTACGAATTTTTTAAAAATGATTTTATCAATTAAAAGTCAGCTTCTAAAAATTAATTGGTTAAATTTAAAAATAATAATTTTTAACTAATTAATTTAATTATTAATGTTTTAACGGGTTTATTACAAGCCTGGGCAAAACCCACTGAATGTTCGAGACCCTGTAGAATTAAATTAAATAGAATTTAGACTCGAGATAAATTAAGACCGTAAAATGGAAACAGATAAATTAAGTCAGTTGAATGGAAAGAGATAAATTTAAAAAAAAAAAAAACTATTGAATAGAAGGAGAAAAATTAAGTCTATTGAAAGGAAAGAGATAAATTAAGAGTATCGAATGGAAAGAGATAAATTAAGAGACTATCAAGTGGAAAGAGATAACTTAAGAGATTATTGAATGCAGAGAGGTAAATTAAGAGACCATCAATTATACAGAAATAAATTAAGGAACTTTTAAATGCAAATAGATAAAGTAAGTGTCTATTAAATAGAAAGAGATAAATTAAGAGTCTATTAATTGGAAAGAGATAAATTAAGAAACTATTGAATGGAAAGAGATAAATAAGAAACTATTAAATAGAAAGAGAAAATTACGAGACTATTGAATGGAAAGATATATTAAGATACTATGAAATGGAAATAAATAAATTAAGAAACTATTAAATGGAAAGAGATAAATTAAGCTAGTATTGAATGGAAAGAGATCAATTAAGAGACTATGAAATGGAAAGCGATAAAGTAAGAAACTATTAAATAGAAAGAGATAAATTAAGAGACTATTGAATGCAAAGAGATAAATTAAGAGACTGTTGAACAGAAAGCTTAAAATAAGACTATTAAATGGAAAGAGTTGGAGAAATAGTTGGGGCGAACTTAAAAAGAAGAAAGAAAAAAATGTTTGCTTTCTTGTCTTACAACCGAGAATTTAGATTCCCGGTGTTCAGTTATCCAGACTGAGATTTTTTCCAGCGAGTTTTCCTCAATTCAGTTAGGTTAATGCCGGGATGGTATTTTTTTAAAAGCAGAACCTTTGTATGACTACCTTTCTTTCCCATTATTCTCAGTGTAAGTCGTCCTCTAAGAAAGTTTAAAAGGATAACAATTTCAGTTTTGATTAAATTTGATTTAAATAGAGAAGAAGCATATGGTGATCAGAAGTAACTATATTTCTTGAAATACAACAAAATGAAAGGGAATTCTTCTTCTTCTTATGTTATTATTATTATTATTATTATTATTATTATTATACAACTGTACTGTTAGTGTACTATTTATACATGTAAACCATTTTCTGATATATTGTTTCACCATACATACATGTAGGGAACATTTAGATTCGATTGCTGATTTAATTTTAATTAGTGTGTTTTTGTTGTTGTTGTTGTTGGCGTTGATATTTATACATTCTATTATTCTTCCCTTCTCCTCCACCCACAAAAAAATTGCAATCAGAACAAGAGATAGAGAGAGATTTTTTTCTTTTTTATTAATTCAATGTTTCTCCGAATGTCCCACCACTTGTGTGTTATATAGGTAAAATCCTCATCAGCTGCAATGCAGGCAACTGGTACCCAACCATTCCGCCTGGTGTTGTCGATTGTCATTTTGTGTCGTCGGATGTTGCGTCCGTGACTAGCCCCAAGCTAAAAGTAAAGTACAAAAAAAAAAAAAAAAAAAAAAAGAGAGAGAGAGAGAGAGAGAAATTTAAATAAAAGAAAAAATGCAAAAGAGATGCATTGTTATGGGGGCAAAAGTGCGTTCACGTGACTAGTCAGCAAGGAATGCACAAAAGATTCTCGAGCATGATAACTTTTTTTTTTTTTTTTTTTGCAACCTCTTTTGTCCCTTAACAATTGTTCTCTAATTAATCAACACGTATTGATCATGTTCCGATATTTCATTTCTCTTTGTTTAAGCTTACGTTTTTCATGTAGTAAAGATAATATATACTTTTAAATATACTTATTTGAAACGAAAATTTTTTCCTCGACGCCGGCAAAATTGATGGCTCAAATATGACAGGGTTATATAGGTGCTCAAAAAAATAAATAAATTTACTTTCGTTTTGCTGTATTTAATGAAAAAAATAGTTTATTTTTAGCTAAATTCGCATCTCCCTTCTGTACGCTTTTTTTCTACGGTAATTATATGATTTCAGGCTTTGTTCTAAGTCCTTCTTCAGCAGCGAAGTTAACGAAAAGACATTTTAACCCTTTACGAACGACTACCAGTCTTCATAAATTCAAAAAATATGGACACCCCAAAAGAATATTTAACTCTATGATTGAGTACTAAATGACCAACATGACAAATTAAACACAAGTGGAGCTTTAAACCACATCCGTCCTCTCAGTTTAGATGGTGTTTAATAAAATAGGATCACAATCATTATCATCATCATCATTATTATTGGCAAGCTACTTGCAGCAACTAAGAAACTTCCGTACTTCACGTTTATCAGCTGTTCTATTTTCCCCCGTGGGGGCATAGTGTAATGAAACCATGAACTAAGAATGTAAAAAAAATCATAATTTTTATTCATAAAAATTATAATTGCAATTTGGTAGGTGAAAATGGAACGAAGTTTTTTTTTTTTTGTAATATCTTAACTGTTGGATACGTGCATAACATTATTTTTAAATCACAAGGACAGTATTTGTAATCAAGAAATCGTTGAAAACTGAAGAAAAATAGTCAAGAATCGCCTGTAGTCAAATAAAAATGCTTGTCAGTAATAATTAACAATTCGGATAAAATCACGAAAAAGACGAAAGCAAACCTGAAGGTAAATTAAAGTTCAAAAATACTTATTTTTACATCATTAGATAACAACAATATTCTGTCAGAAAATGTAATTAGGACTTTCCTAATATTTTATAAATTTTTATATTGGCTTTTGGCAAAGTAAAAAGGAAAAATAATTAAGGCAAACAAGGACAATAGACCATATAAAATGACCAAGTTTGCAAGTAAAAAATGATTCTGCATTCTGCATTTTGGATCCTGCATCCAGCATCGAAATGGAAAGATCCATACGAAATTACAAATACCGCAAGAGAGACCATTGTTTGGTCAAAACCAAGCGAAATATACACTAAGGTAAAGTATGACTACAGAGAACTTTAACTGTCTATTTTGCATGTAACATGATATTAGGAAGTCTCTGAAAGTGACAGGGAAAATTTTAATATTGTCATATTTGACAATAAGAGATTGCAACTATTAGTTTAATTTCACTCTTTAATTGAGGTACAAATTCGTTATTCCTTTTATAATTGATATAACACAGTTCATTTAGAGCTTTATTTTTCTCTTTTAATTTTACTTGACTTATGGTACAATAGTGGCTCAGTGGTAGAGCGCTCACCCCTGGTGTGTCGGGTCCCAGGTTCGATCCTCGGTCAAGTAAGTCTGTGGGGGTACAACATCATCTCCATGGGTTTTCTCGGGGTACTTCCGTATCCTCCTACCTTTTCACTTCACTGATTCTTCCATCATCATTCACTTGCTTTAATGACTCGTCTCCTTTAGTCTAAAAGGCATAATCGTAGGACGTTAGACTGGAAGATTTCATCTCATTTCATGTATTTTTCTCCCTGCTACTTCTATAGGTGTATTTGGCACTGATCGTTTCGTTCCAATCACCATGGCATTTGTCTTTCTAACATTCATTTTCATCCTGTATTCTTCACAGCCCTTCCTAAATTTTTTCTAATATCTTGTTGATTTTCTTTTCAACTCTTGCAGCAAGTACCATATCGTCTGCAACCGTATACATATAATCATTCTACCTCCTACGAAAAACTGTCTTCATTTTTAGAGTCTTTTTCCACTATCTCTTCTAGATGGATAAATACGAATCACAATTAATGCTCATCTTATTATCGCAGGCATCGTGCTTTCACCAGAATATATTGTATTACACAACCCTACCCAAGGCTTCAAGCGTTTTTTTTTTAACGAATTATGTCAAAATTGCATCGTATCCTTAAGATGTTTGATCTGATTTTGAGTTTAGCGTCCCTTTCAGCGGTAGGGCTATACGAGACATGAACCTGCAGCTTTACGTGTTATCTGAAGTATATGATCTCCCGCTGGGAATTAAACCCAGGTCTCTCATGCCGAAGGCGCGTACACGAACCGCTTAGCCACGAGGGAGCTCGTACTCTTAGAGATATGCTTTGAAGGTAGTGGCAACGATAACAACCCCGCAAATCCATGAGGTGGGGGACTTTGGAGACCCCTCAAGTTATGAAACTCGCACAGGATCTGATTTTAATTGTGATGAGGGGGAGACAAAAGCTAGTTTCACCACCACTGTTTGAAGAATGGTGAAATCTTTTTTTCCAACTTACTACTATATTTGCCCCCACTTTCAAAAATCATTCATCGAAATTTATGGACCCGTATTATACGAATGTGTACTTATACTCTGAAAATGCCTGCTTAACATGTGAAGAAAATGGCAGCGTTAGTTCTGCATGTAAGGGCGTTTACTTGTATGCCAAACTTTACGTTACATAAACTGAAGCCTTTCATCATCTTTATAGTACAGCTAAGAATAGTATTAGAGCCATGTATGTGTGTTCTTTATACTACCTAATACTATGTATGGTTATCCACCTAACAATGGCGTATGGATGCCAGCAATTTCTTCCTGTAAGAAGAGAGTATGTAATACTCGTAACCACATAGGAAAATGTATTCATGGCTTTGAGCATTACACGAGCAGCTATAAACTTTTTTTTTTTTAAAAAAAAGACAAAATATAAAGGCAGAATGATTTTTTTTACACAAAATAACAATGTAAATTCAAGACATCTAAAGCTTTCTTTTATCTGGTCTTTTGGCTTATCACGTAACTACTAGATATTTCTTTCCACTTTATTATATGATTTTTAAAAAATGCTTTCTCATTGTTCTATTTGTTAGAGTCAAATCTTGTAACTTAAATTTCATGCATTTTCAAATTAACAAAAGCTCTGGCATTTAGTACAGATACGTAAATTCAATATGATAATTTGATATTTTAACAATTTTTCACTGTAGCGTATCATTTTACTGTGAAATTACTTATCAATTATATCTTTTTCCGTTACGCAACCAAAAATGCACTGGAGTTGGCATGTGCAGCATAATATCCATAGGATCCATAGTAGGAAAAATTAGTAGAAGTGGGCTGGGCTGGTGTGGTAAAAATTATTTTCTTTATATGATTTATAATTTGACTTTTTCTTCTTTCTTTCACCTTTTATCTTCAAGGATACAATTTCCACTCGATCATTGATTTAATTTAGTTTGTTTTACTCACGTCAATTACAGATTATCTAATATTGCTTTCTCTCCCACTTCTTCCAACACTGAACTGTTTTTTTTTTTAAAGTTATCTACCTTGTTTTATTCGTTCATTCATTTTCCTTAAGATTTCTAATGGTTTGTTACCATTAGATCTTATAATGAACGTGTTTCTACTTGATACAGCAGGATTAGGCTACCTAAAATTGTTGCTAATCTCTCGTTTAAATGTTCCATAATGTACGCTTTTTGTGTTAAATGCTTGTGGTCCTTCTTATACATTGGTATCCACATTCATGGTTCGTACCTATCTTTAGTAATGCTTTATAGTCACTGTTCTGTCTCATATCATACGAATGTAGGTGACACATCTTGAAGAGACACGGTCGACTATTGACATGAGCGTTGACCTCTGATGTGAGCAGCCCTTTGTTCAATCGCAGGCCGTGTGATTTTGTAGTAAATATCGTCGTGATCGTGCGTTTTTTTCGGAGTTTTCTCGTTTCATCCCTTTTTCTTATCTCGTTTTGAAGTCATTTACTATCATTAATCATTTGTTTAATTTAGCCTGTAGAGCGTAACCGTGAGATGTTAAAGATTTCATGTCATTTTCATTAAATCTCCTTCGTTTCAGTAGTCCTTTTTAAAGCATTTATTTTCATTCCCTTGTTTTTTCCTTCAGTGTTTTTTTAAGGTTTCTTACTATATTAATTTTTAATTTCAGATGTGCCTCTTTTCTTTAAGCAACAGCTATATTGGTGTACAAATTAATTTTTAATATTCTCATCACCATATAAGATTGTCATAATTTTGTTATCGACGTGCTTTCATTCTTGCTGAATATATACCTGTCTTTCCCCTTTAACGGCTTCAACAACTTGACTGCCTGTTTTCTTGTCTTTGCCTCCTTTTTTCTCCTTTCTCCTGAAACCTTTTTATTATTTTTTTATGTTTCCTCCTCTGTAGCGATACACACCGCCAGCTGTGACATCAGCCATCCAACGAAGCCAAGCCAAAATGCTACGACGGCCGGCCGGCACAAAGTAGGAAGCTGAGCAGACTAGAAAACTAAACTCATGTCCAAAGTCCAATCTGTGTCCTCCCCCCGCCCCTACCTCCCGCTCCGTCTATCCCCCGTTTTTTTTTTTTTTTTTGACTCCAGAGAGTGGGGCACGATTTTCACCTGATTTGGTCGTCAGTTCAGTCCATTTGCCGACAAGGTTTGAAAAGTTCGCGGGTTGGCAAAGAAAGACGGAAATACAAGGAAAGAGGACGGGGTGATGATAGGAACGTTAGATGCAGGAGTTTTTGGTCCATTCATTTTTTTTATTACTTTTTTCTCTACCTTTTTGCAACACCACTTTTGTATTTTTTCGCGCTTTTTTGTAAAGCCGAAGTAAGCAGCGAAAGCTTGGAAAGAGGTTTTCTTTCTGTTCTTTTATATTTTTTTTATTCCCGTTTATACTTTGGTGCTCTTTTGTTCGAGACGGTCGTAGTATCCAAGACTTTTCCCAACTGTTGCCGGATTTTTTTTTTTTTTTTTTTAATTGACAACATGAAAAGTTTTCTAGGAATTTTTCCTTTTCGGAAATTATTCTGTTTTTTGCTATTCAGTTGAATTGTGGAAGCGCGTCAAGGAAAGGTACTTTATCAAAATTAAAATACAAGGATGCTCTTTTAAGTCTATTATTGCTATTATAATATCTTCGGTAAATGCTATTTTCTGCGTCTTGAAAATGAATTTTGCAATTCTTTTTATGAAAGGTTATAAATATGACAATGTACGCCCTTCGGTTATGATCTGAAGGTTAGAGGTTATTAATACTCGTAAATGTGTATTGCTTTTAATGAGAACAAAGGAAGCTGATGAAAGGAAAATACTGGATGATATGTGAGAAACTTTAGAAATTCTTGGGCACGATGCGGTCCACACTGGCATACATACCCTGAGATCGAATCAGAGGTCCTCCACACTCAAAAATAAGCGCGATACCACTCAGCCATTACGTCTTTTTACATGCTTTTTCTTTAACTTACAATGCTTCAACTTTGTTCTCAAATCTTGCAGTCTTAATGTAATTCATTTCCTTTTCTTTAACTTACAGTGGTTCAACCGTACCCTCAAATTTTGCAACCTTAATTTAATTAATTTCCTTTTTTTAACTTACAGTGGTTCAATCGTACCCTCAAATTTTGCAAGTTTAATTTAACTCATTTCCTTTTCCTTAACTCACAATGGTTCAACCATACCCTCAAATCTTGCAGTCTTAATTTAAATAATTTCCTTTTTCTAACCTACAATGGTTCAACCTACAATTCATTTCCTTTTCTTTAACTTACAATGGTTCAACCGTGCCCTAAAATCTGGCAACCTTAATTTAACTCATTTCCTTTTCTTTAACGTGCAATGGTTCAACCGCACCCTAAAATCTTGCAACCTTAATTTAACTCACTTCCTTTTCTTTAACGTGCAATGGTTCAACCGTGTCCTCAATTCTTGCAATGAAATTTTGATGAGTCGAATGACAATCTAGTATTCCATTATTGCTTTTATATAGTTACATATATTTAGAGTTAGATCTTTCATTTGATTTTTAAAGATCGATATCAGCCTTTCCGTATGCAGATTTACTTTGAGTAAATGGAATTATTTAGTACATACACCTTAACAATCAATAGTTTCAGATTTTCAAATCCAGTCAAATCCAGATTTTCACAATTTTTCATAGCACATTTGAAAAAAAAAAGAAATATATTTAAAAAACACGATTTTTTTAAAAAAGAAACAAAATAACAGAAATCTAACTAAAAAGTAAGAAGTACAAAAAATAAAAACATGCTTTCTTTGTTTAAAAAGTTAACAAAATAATACAAGTCATACTAAAAAAGTAAAAAAAAAAAGTGTTTTTAAGAAAATTAGTTTTGAAATAAAAATATTTACGCATGACTAAAAGGAAAAAAAAAAACATGGGAAGTGTTATCAATTTTTGAATTCTTCTTCAATTCATGTGTAAGTCATGCGATTGTTTATGGGAGTGCTCTTCGTGTTTTTCTTTTCATAGTCATTCATCATGAGTTTTATTATGAAATCTGTTTTTCACAGAAATGGACCGAAAACTTTATTATCATCCTGTAGAATTGAGTGAGCATCCTGCAAGATTTTGAAGCTTAGCATTTATTGAAAAGGGTGTGATTCTTCATAAAATCGTGAGCTTCACTGAGTAATTTTAATGGAACCATAAGTGTTATATTTTTGGCTTTTTGTAAAGGTTTTCTTGGGTAATTCTTCTAAGAGGACGTATTGTTCTGTTGTTGTTTTTGAAATATTATGCTTTTATTTTCATTTTGTTTTTGATATAGAGTTGACAGATTTGTAAAATATCATTCAAGACAGCCGTTCTGCTGAGGCGAAATCAAAATTTATGTGTGCAAAGTGTTACGGGTGACAGTCTCCATTATTATTCTTGTTACAAAGTTTCAAGTTCCTTAGTTACTTAGTTAAAAGTTGTGCCTTACTTTTGAAAATTAATCATATATATATAGAAACGAATGAAAGAGTGTAATAAAAATGTCTTACTTATTTCCCATATTCGTACACAGGAAGACAGAAATATCGTAGAATGATAAAAGACAGGATATCTATATGAAATTTGCCATCTACCGGGAAGTTACTTCGTAGGTGGAGAATGTTAACGTCAAAGCTACCTGTTTTTTTTAACTTTGTTTCAGGGCTTGGAGGGAGCACGGATGGTGAGAAGGGATCTTGTTAATGGGAATACTGGTTAGTTATTCTTGAAATCTTCAAACATGTTTCATGAAGAAAATTTTGTTTCTGTATTCCTTTTCACTACTACAGCTTCTTCTGGTAATACTGTATTTCTCTACTGTACTGTTTGCCACACTTTAGTTTGAGGGACTGTTTTTTTTTTTTTTTTTTTATCATTTGCTGAATAAATCATTCTGTCATGAATTCAAGGAAGGAAGAAAACAAGAAAGAAGGAGTAAGAGTCCTCCTCTTTCTTTCTTGGAAAGTAAGGGGGCGTCAAGATGGAACCAAGGTTGCCAGCACTACCGAATATGACACAAATTTTACGAGAACTTCTACACTGATAACTATAACATGAACGTAAGATGAACCAAGAGTAGATGGAGTTGAAATGGATTTAGAGCTTGGATGTGAAATGGACCCTCAACTTTTTATATTATATATCTCGGGTCTATGATTTTTTTTTAAAGACTCAGAGTTTCAATATAAATGACAAGATACATTAGTGTATCTGATACCGATGCAAGCTTCATGGGTATAGTAAAGTTGTAATTTATTATATTCATATAGTGAAAAATTCCATATATGTTGACAATTTCTACAAAAAATCCATTTATCCTATTCCGAATAATTAATGTAAAAAATCCCACAAAATCGGATTTTTCCCACGGGTTGGTATCACTGTATACAACAACAATGAGACCGCTTTCTACCTAACTGTCGCAACATACAATCAATAGCAACAATTACTAGGCCCGTAGCCAGCCCAAAAATATTGGGGGGGCCGTAGAAGTTAAGGGGGCCCGATCCAACCATATAATAGTTTATCACCATATTACAGTTTAATTGCAAGCCTACCGTAAAAATTTTAGTGGGCCAGTAAAAATAGCTCCCGTGGATACTGACATGGTGCCGACGACAATAAGGAATTTCACTGCAAACATGCGTGCGAGCGAGTTTTTCGTGGGCCACCCATTATTTCCAAATCCTAGTAGGTGATTTCTCGGACAGGCAACTAAAAAGCCTATATCAATATATAGACCCTATACATGATAACTCACCATTCTAAATACAGGGTATTCGAGAATATGCTTACTAGATAGCAGGACGCTCATCGTGGGGGAAATGAGGAGGAATTTTACGTTTGGAGCAATCTCAATGTTCTTGTCTAATCGTTGTTTATAAGAATGTTCACGGTCTGGAAGAACACACGGTTGGAGGTTGCAACATCATTCGAGTAACACCAAGTGTCTGGAAACATGGGAGTGCATCTCTGATGCATCGTGTTCGTACCTGCTGAAGTTTGGACATACGTTAAGCGTGGGTACGTGCCCTTATTTAAGTTCGCACACTACACTCTTTATAAGGAAAATCGTCTGTGAGCCTTGTTAAGTGAAGCTCTTAATCCATGCTAGTTGCATGCACACTGAGCAACGCCGATTTCTCAGTATCTTCGGGAAAGGCATTCAGATATGTGTGTTTCGTTTTCAGATATCCTAGTAAAAATCCAAGCAAATGTATCCAGATCCTAGGGGAATCCCAAACAAATTTTGGGATGCCTCCTTTCGAGAATCAGCGCCCATGTTCAGTCCTGTTGCTTCTTAAAACCGAAAAATAGTATCCTGTGATTTGCCTTGCCGAATCTGGCAACCCTGAGGAAGAGATGAAGATCCTTTGTACTTTTGCGAGTTAAAACAGGGACAAGAAATAACGAGAGAAAACTTTTCAACTTTTTTTCTTTCGTTCTTTCTTTGATTCTTCATCTTCTCTTGGTTTCGTTTCGTTTTGTGTCGTTTCAGTTTTCTCACTTCGTTTTCTTATTTTACCCTCCCTCTCCACACCCATATTTTCTCCAAGTTTTATCTTCTTCCTTATAAACGTAGTTGTAGTGGTTGTGGAAAATATGCAGGAAAGTGACACAATTTGATTTCTAGTTTAAAAAGTTTATTTTTCCTTTCTTTTCCAATTTTTGATTTTTTCTTAACTGTTTTGCATTTTCTTCTTCTATCTTTCCTGCTTCTCTCATACACACACACACAAAATCTTTTACATTTTGTCTGTTTTCCTTCTACTCGAGAGATTCATCAGTACTTTCTTCAGGTACTCTTTAAACTTCCCCGTTTATTAAGGGAAAAAAACTAAGAGAGAAATTACTTATATAAGATCTTTTCGTCCTGTTTAAGTTATACAGTGGTTGTGCGGTAAAGTTTTTTTTTTTTTTTTTTGTACTTTTAGTTCTTTGAATGTGGCGAAAATTTCTTTTCAGCAAAAGTTGTCCTTTTCCTCCCCCTGCCCCTTTCCCTCGTTTTTTTTTCTAGTGGAAACTAAGGCCATAATAAAGGATTTCCTTCCATCTAGTTCCCATCCCGTTTTCTCCATGGTAGCAGAGTTTCCTTCGTTCATTTCTTGAGGTATTATTACAAAAGGTCTTTTAAATTTAACTTGGTTAAGAATTAAAATCAGTACTCGCTTGAGTGTTCTTTATTCATTTGCTTTAAAACATTTTTTTTCTTTCTTTCTTGCCTTCTTGTGTTTGCAACTCGTGAAGTTTCAGTCTTGATTCTAGATAAACAAATGTACTATACACGTACATGGATCACTAGGTTGATAAATGTCGTTACGAAAAGAATTCAAATGTAAACGAGATAAATGCATTAAATACTAACAAGTAAATTGCCGACACATATAACGGTGAAATGAATTATTACACAGAAACAATAGATTACATGCGAATGGTTCGTTCGTTGTTTGTTGCTTTTTAAAAAATCTATTTTCTAGTCTGGATTAATATCGAAAATATCAAGGTTTAAAAACTTTGCAAAATAATGTTCTATAAACTGCACTAGAAAGGAGAAAACTTTTATGATATTTTAAAATAATAATAATAAAAAAAAACCTAAGACAAAGCATTGGGTATTCTTCTTAAGATTGAGGCCTCGCACCTAGTAATTTATAAAATGCGCTAGAAAGAAGAGAACTTTTATGAGAAGGTAAAATGAAAAAATAAAACTAAAAGGATTGGGTGCTCTTCTTAGGATTAAGGGTTTGCTCCCAATGCTTCTATAAAATATATAAGAATGGGAAAATTTTTATGGTAGGGGTAAAATGAGAAAACGAAGACTAAAACCATTGGGTGTTCTTCCTAAAATTGAGGACTTGCGCCCAGTGCTTTTATAAAATGTACTAGGAAGAAAAAAACTTTATGATAAAATAATAATAAAAAAAAAAAAAACAGAAAACCTTTTGGGATTGGGGTTGCGCCCAATTCTTTTATAACATCCATTAAAATGGAGACAACTTTTATGGTAGGCTAAAATAAATAAATAAATAAATAAATAAATAATAATAATAATAATAATAATAATAATAATAATAATAATAATAATAAAGACTGACTAAAAGCATTGGGTGCTCTTTCAAAGATTGAGGGCTTTCGCCCAATGCTTTTATAAAGTGCACTAGAAAGGAGAAAGCTTCAATAATGGTGTGTAAGCGTTGGACGCAAGATAATAATAATAATAATAATAATAATAATAATAATAATAATTTTTAATATTATTATTATTTTCAGTGTATTCAATATTCTGTAATCAATTCTTTACTCTTAATTCTCTTAACTTGAAAATAATACATTAATTCAATCTGGAAGCTTACATATTTTATTTTCTAACGCCATTTTACAAAGTTAGAACAATTCCTCAAACTTTCTGAACTTATGTCATTAGAGCCCTACTTATCAAGAGTCAGCCATAGTTCTGGGCAAATTCTGCTTGTGTAAGCAGTAGGCGCTCGACACTTATGGGAAAATATCGTATTGTCATAGGGTTTACATATTTATACTAAATTTTTTAGAGATTTATTTGTTATAGAAATGCGCGAAAAAAAAACAAACTAAAAAGCAACACAATTAAAGCATTGCAAAATTGAATGTTAATAGAATTTGGATTGCATTATATAGATTGCTAAATCGCAGGATCAAACGTGGGTAAATGATTTCTTAATATATGGAACAAAATAGGGAGTAACTGATGGAACATGGATTCACAAAGTTATGTCAGTGGCGGCTTTTGAGGGAAGTCAGGTCGGTAAAAGTTAAGCTTCATCGCTTCAAACCAAAGAAATAAAGTTTACCTAATATACTAATGATCGCATTCAAGCATGAGAACAGTAAGTGTGTTTTCTTCCCGTTGTTTGAAGCGATAAAATTTACTTTTACCGATGTGACTTCACGCAAAAGCGATTTTGTGCGGTTTGCGATCAGTCGAGTTTACGACAAATTCTTGAAACCGAGTAACCGGGCATCTATTCGTCATCTGAATTTCAGAAAACTTGTATTTGAGGCTTTTACTAATATGTAATTTGTTCAGGATTAAGTCTAAGTGTGGCCTTGTCTGAAGTGAACTAAGCTAGGTGCTTTAATTTTGACTAATTCCTACTACCAGCACCTCTGTCGAAAGAAGCGTTTCAGCTATGAAAAGAATATAGGACCTATTTGAGAAGCACACAAACGCAAAAGAGGTTCATTAATCTTCATTGAAAAGACCCTTTTGTGAAGTGCATAGAGAAAAAAAAATCCAGGATTTCACGACGCAGTAATAGATATTTTTTTCTGCAAAAAAAAAAAAAAAAAAAAAAAAATCGACACATAGAGTTAACTTATAAGCTCTAAAATTAGTGATTCCGGCACACACATACACACAGCTACCACCCCAACTACAAACTTCAGTGATCGTGTTTCAGAATTTATAACTTTTGTTTCCGGCTTCGATTCCACATTAAACTGTAGGTCCAAGTCTCATATAGCTTTGGTGCTATATGACCAAAGTCGCTAAAAGTCCAAATCAGCCGACAAAAACAAAAGGTAAGTAGCATGTAAAGCAAGGAAATGCAATTTAAAATGTAAGTAGAGTTATAGTTTTACGATCACTATAGGTATAAATCTATGCTATCAAACTTGAAATTGAAACTAGCATACGTATGTGTTGAGAGAGAGAATTGTGGTTGCTGAAATCCTTCTTTGGGTTTAGATGTACAAAAGAGAGTCCTTTCAACAGATGTGGTTGCACTGAAAATGGAAGCAAAAGAAAGAAGAAAAAAAAGTTGAATAAGGCTTTTCGTGTATAAGGCTGCTTTCGCTTGGAGATAAAGAAGAGTATTCGCTTTGCGTACGTAACGTATCCGCAGAGCTTCTCTGCAACGAACCACCGAAATAATGGAAGACCTATGTTAGACGCACTTTCCTTGTGGGATTTTACCATTTCCGTTGGTGCAAATTAGCTTATTTGAGACAACTGGGAAGATATAATATGGCGCTGGTGGTCGTGTTCGTTACGTTCTAGGCGTGGTGATGTATCTGCTGGAATAACTTTGAAACAAGAATACTGTTCCGCGTTTCCTTCTGGTTAGAGACGGACATTTGCACTAGCTTTATGTTCTATTGGCTTTATGATTCGATGTTCCGTATAATAGAAAAGACAAAACATCTACCAGCGAGAATATTGATATTTGTCAAATTCATGAGGCTGAAGTGATGTTTCTTCAGTATATGAAGGAAACTGAGATTGCTCTCTCTCTTTTTTTTCTCTTTTTTTATTTTGCTATGCTTTTATTAGTTACTTTCCTGTTTGTTTGTAAAGAGTCAAATCTTGGAACTTGTAACGCATGTACTTTTGTATTAGCTAAATCTCGGAAAGTTTGTACAAATACGTAAGCCCAATTACAAAAGAATACAATTTTTTCACGCAATTTTCGCCGTAAGTCCGTTTTACTGAAAAAATAAAATAAACTCTAGGGAGATATACTAACCCCCTTACAAGAGATCGTTGTCGGGCTTGACGTTTACATTATTTGATCCTATATGGTTTTAAATTTCTCATTGTGTTGTTTGTTTCATTCTTCTGTTTGAATGTTATGAAAATATATTGTTGGGAAGTGTTGTTTAAATCAATAGCAAATATTGCTGTCATAATAAAAGCAGTTTTTCGCTTAATCGGAAAAGATCGATCTCTAATTTTCAGAATCGATGTTAGCCTTAATCCTATCAAACACAGTTCCACTCTTCGCTAATCTCCTCCTTTGCGACTGCCTTCAGTCCTGTCCAGGGCCGTGCCGTGGGAAATCAGCTCCCGGGGCGAGAATATACGACGGCGCCCCATACATATATTCCAAGCAATTTTTCCTATCTTTATTCCTTTTTTCTCCCGAATTTCGCCCCCCTTACTTCGGCGCCCGGGGCCGTCGCCCCGCTGGCCCCCTTCCCCGACGGCACGGCCCTGGTCCTGTTTAAATTTTCCAGTTGTTTATTTACATCGTATAAGTTCAAAACGTAAGCAGTCAAAAATGTAAGATGAACGAAAGTTATAGAAAGTCTTCCGAAAAATATCTAAGGCTTCTATATTAGTGTTCTCAATACGGGCCTAGGTTAAATTTAAAATGATATTAGTAATTTTTCAGGGTTTTTGAAATAAAAAGTCCCATTCCGTAGTATGAAATATATATAAAACTTCCGAAGTTGCTTCACGCTAGCAAAGGATTCTCACTCGGCTATCAGAACCAATCAGCACAAAGTGAAATAGATTTCTAGGCACATCGATGTCACAGAAGCGTTAATACATAATTCTGTGTATGCTTATTTAAGATGCCCATCGAGTTGTTTAAAGGTAACTAATTCATGAATAGTTGACTTTGCATAAGAACTGATTAGTCTGGGTAAAAATGTTATTTCTTCTCAGATCGAAGCACACACTCGATTTTCTGTGACCGAAGTTGCTAAGTCTCAAGAGTTTTTGGATACTTAATGTTCTCCAAGTTTAGTGATGTTCCTAATCTATTTATCTGTAGACTTCTTTCTTTTACCGAGCTTCATTACTGTTACGTGTCATAGTTAAGGAATGACCAGTCCTGAGTTCCAGTTGATCTTGATGTCCAAAACCGCAGAGAAATCGAACACCAGACACCTGAATCTGAGATAGGGACTTGGATTTAAAAACAAAAAGCCAATCTCAGTCGTAAGATTCAAAATCCTGATGAGAAGATTCGGTTCCGTGAGTTGGATTCTTTAGTTGTTTCTACACATATTTTTTAGTAGATATTTTAGAAATTTCTTACGTAAGGTCTAACTACTATATAATGTGAGAGGAAACTTTAACTAAAAGAAGTTAAAGCTATTGGCTAACCTTATCCATACTTTAAAAAAAAAAAATTAGCGAAATAAATTAACGGCACTGACGAACATAAGTCACCCAGGTGGTATGTACAAAATCATTATTACATGATCTAATAATTATTTTCAAGACTTTTTGTATAGTGCATAGATTTGAGTGCCCAACAATTATTCTGACGCCAAAAACTACGTGCCCAAATTTCTGGTCTATACGAAAAGGTTTGGAAACTATTAACGGTTATTTTGTAGAATTTTGTAGATACTATCTGTTTTACTTTTTACATTTTTTTATATCCTTCATTGTATGTAAATGAAGAAAATAAATGTAAGCAAGACAAAAGGCATGGGGATTGGAACGACGGGTCGGTATCAAATATAGAAGTAGGAGGGGAGAAAATAGAACAGGTGACTAGTTTTCGATACCTAGGAAGTATTACTAGTCACGATATGAAGTGTGAACGTAAAATAAAAGCAAGGATAGGAATGGCGAAAGAGGCCTTTAAGAGGAAGAAAAGTCTATTTTGTAGAATCTTGAATAAAGAATTGAGGAAAAGTGTCTTAAAATGCTTCGTATAGAGCAGCGTTTCCCAACCTTTTTCAACTTGCGGCACACTACGGGTGTAACTTGAATTCTCGCGGCACACTCATACATATTATTATTATTATTATTATTATTATTATTATTATTATTATTATTATTATTATTATTATTATTATTATTATTATTATTATTATTATTTGCAAATATAAAATACCATGGTATTTTTTTCTGTGATTACTGATCTCTTTCTCACAGATTTCGAGCAAGTTGAGGGTGTTGGTGGAGTCGTGCTAGAAGCGCGCGTGGGATTTCCGATTGATTCGAATCCGCCCGTCTGTGGTTGAGCCCCTGTCCGGCCTGACGGTCACCCATAATCCATTCACTTGCTGCCGCAATCGCCAAGATTTCCTCGCATCGGTGTACCTGTAAATGACGTCGCGTCGCCGCAGATTGTCATGTTCATCTTACAGTGCCTTATGATGCGTCTCGTGTACCATCGCCTAGTGTAAATCTTCAAACTGAACAATTCGCTCAGGACGTTTCAGCGTTACTCGCTTCTCCTGCCAGTGAATTCGGCTCTCTCTTCGTGGTTTTCCCCTATACTGATTCATTATATTTATTTTTTATTTTAATTTTAAAATAGAAAACAATTGGAATGAAATATAGGACTCAGATTTTTAAAAATGCGCTTTCTTTTTCGAAAACTGTATCCAACCTTTCAGTAAGAACGAAGATCACTAAATAACGAACGAACAAACAAATGTCTTGTACTTTTAACTTTGCTGTTTTAACCAAAATCGGTGCACATTATTGCAATCACACAGCTTGCGATGCGTCGAAGTCAAAACACAGCTGTTGAACAAAGTGTTGTTCTGTCATTCATGTGCGAATGAGTGTTCTACGAACATTCACTTGACGCGTACCGTACAAGTGCTTCCATTTCTCGGTGTTAGTATGACTCTCAATTGAAACGTAACATAGCAGCTAACCGTGGAAATGTATACGAGCCGAAATACTGTCTGCTACACAGTAATAGATGTAGACAGTAATTTTTTCCATGGTAGAAATTCATAGTAATGTGAAATACAAAACTATACATTTTTCCCCCTATGTCTTCCAATTTGGTTGCTATAGAATTAATAATTATGTTTCGATTTTCTCGCGGCACACCAGCGGTCCATTCAAGGCACACCAGTGTGCCGCGGCACACCGGTTGGGAAACGCTGGTATAGAGTATTGTACTGTATGGGTTAGAAATATGGACATTACGCAAAAATGATGAAAAACGACTGGAAGTTTTCGAAATGTGGGTGTGGAGAAGAATGGAGAGAATTAGCTTGGTCGAGCTGGAAACGAATGAGAGGGTGTTAGAAATAGTGGGGGACAAAAAACAATTTTAGATTTTATTAAGGAGAAAAAGAGAAAGTGTTTGGGACATTGGGTAAGAAGGAACAGTATCACGAGGGACGTGTTAGGGGGTATGATGTCAGGAAAAAGAGGGAAAAGGTGAAGCAGACTACAATTAATAGACGATATCAAAACAGAAAAATCGTACGTGAAGACGAAGAAGTTAGCGGAAGGCAGTGAAGCATGGAAGCATCTCAGTTGCAACAAGTGACCTACCAATAATAGCAGAATACCTATGATGATGATGATGATTGTTTGTAAGTAATTCACTAAAATTCAAGATAGTGGGTGTAAGATGCTTGAAAAAAAAATATTAAAGCCTGTGACAAACATCTTGGCATTTCAGCTAAACGAATAAAACGCAAGCTCTGACGCGACGTTGCCGAGTGCTAAGGGGTGTGGCTATGGCTAAGCAGATGAACAATAGCGCGATCAGGTGGCAGAAAATAGACGTGGATGTGTACAAAATAAACGTGGCAATACCGCTGGCCTCTCATTTGCTAGCAGCATTTAAAGGGAACTTGGAGCGCCGCCTTCAAATACCAAGATGTTTGTCACGCCGTTTAGTAGCCGAGATAACGGTTTTCTAATAATAGATATTATATGGATGGATGGATGGATGTGTGCTCTTCGCAAATGCAGGTAACGTAGGTAACGTTAACTCTAACGTAGGTAACCGTGGCCGCTAAGCCAGCAAAATACGGGCAGGATAGCCAATTCTTTTCTTCTGTGGTTCAAGAAAGGTTAGGTGAACTGGAAATTTAAGGTCTGGAATAGGCAGGTAGTTTGATAATACTACGATTAGATATACCACGTATGCAGATCTGTGTAGTTATGGCTTCGTAACATAGGCGATCAATCACGTGTACTTGTTATTCAATATTCCTCCAGTACAGAGTGCTCCTCTGATTTCCCGTAGTATCGAGGAACCAGAACTTTTATAGAGGGATAGAAATATGGAAATGTTTAATACTAGAGGCTTTAGTATTAAACAGTACGAGACTACCATATAAAAACCATCTTTCACGCGTCAAAATTTATACAATAACAAAAAGGAAAAGAACAAGTTTGTACCGGAAATTTCATCAGCAGGATCTTCTTCCATTCTTTCTCACTTTCCAATACTGAAAGTTGAAGATCAGCGGTCGTCCATCAGATTTTATTGAACTGTCATTGGTTCGTGAGCGCTGGAAATGTCCGTCTACGTAAGGACCCAACGAATGGATTTTTCTTTTGCAGATAAAAAAAAAAGAGAGAAAAAGAAGGTATTGCAGGATATATATATATATATATATATATATATATATATATATATATATATATATATATATATATATATATATATATATATATATATATATATATATATATATATAAAGATAGTATTTCTTTCAAAGCTTTTATTCTTTCCGCTTTATCTTCTTTTTTCATTCTTTTCCCAGTAGATTTTTTTTTTGGTGCGAATCCCAAATGGCGACTGGCTGAACTGGGCTGGGTGGTGGTTTAGCGCTTAGCTCGACTTGCTCGGACCGCAGCGGCGGACATTTTTTTTTTTAACATTACTACTTTCTTTTGCTTTGTGAGAATTGGAAACTTCATTGAATTCCTGACAGCCTTTCACATTTATCAAATGTCTTCAGCTTTTGTGTGGAATGATTTTAGCTCCTGCACGACTGGTTCTTGCCTCATGTACTCTTAATCTTGACAAAGTATATAAGATGGATTTTTTTTGGGGGGTTATGTCGTTAAGAAAAAGAAAAATCTGTCTTTAATTCCTCTTAACGATTATTTCAGAGCTTTTTGAATATTTCGTAGATAACTACAAAGTAGCTAGTTTATTTTATCGTATTTTGCAAATTGTAGCAGTAATCGTCTTTTGTATGGAGCTATAAATTTACAGGGAAAAGGGATTTTGTAAGTTGCATTTAAATTTTCAAATTTAAATTTTAAAGAATAAACGTGGATATAAAATAATCAGGTAAAGAAAGATACTTGCGTAAAAATATATCGTAAAAAGTTATAACGACTCACCAAGGGTAGTCGTCAACCTGGTTCGATCGATGATATATGAATCTCGAGTGGTAGTAATAGTTTGTATGTAAAAATATCTTTAATAATTATACATATTATTATTCTCACCTTTTCTATCAAAATTATAAAGTCGATGAACGGTACTAAATGGTTTATTAGTTGATACACTTTTTTAATATATTTTCATTCAAACTGTCATGCACACAGACATGATGATTAGGTATCCATAAACAATTACATAGCAACTAATTACATAACACTATCTATATCTCTTACAGATATTAAAAAAACATTCTTCTTTTGTTAATATTAAATTAACATTCTATTAAGTATAGTGCACATGTATGAGCACTTTCTGCCCAAGGTACAGGTAATTAATAATCTATCCAAAGTATTTCGTTCTATAAAATGTCGCCCGACAATTGGACTGAATATAAAAGTCATAAGCGAACTTGGCTTTTATCTTCAAGAACCACTGGTCCGTTTACAATAATGGTCTTACATTACATATGTTCATCACATTTTGATCGCCCCTCGTATGTATCTTCATTACATATCATAGATATAGATACATTTATAACAAATCTTTCACTTCATTAATACTTATCTTTTATTACATTAATTATATTTATTTCATTATCATTCATTACATTATTATTATATTTTATTATTAAAATGTCGTCGCCCATTTATTTAATCTTTGAAGGGTGCGAAGTCAAAACCGTAAGAAACAAACATGAGTTACCATTATTTAGGGCGCATTATATAATAATTATATTAGGTGATATTTTAAAATAAACATTGGATCAATAAGGCATCAAAATATAGAAGAATCTCATTTAAGACAGTCGTTGAATAATTAACTTAATAGAATGAATTTTATACTTAACATAATCTTTGGCAGTTAAGTTTTCAACACAAGTCAATCTAATATAAATAATCTTTGCTTTTAATCAATTATGAATCGAATTATAATTCCTCACATTAACAAGAAAAAAAATAAAAATCATTTGAAAATTAACTTTCCAGTCTATCTAAAACTATATTTAAGCACTTCAAGTATTCATAAGAGTCGTTTTCATTATCAACATTAACTCATAAAATTGAAAATAAAAGTTCACAAGAATCTATAACTGATATGGGTTTAACCTAATTTCATTAACGGTAATCAGCTTACATTCGTACTTGCATATGATTCTAATAAAGTACATTGTACTGCACAATCATGATTATGTCCCGTATTACTGTTCTGTACAGGAATTACTTCAATACCTGGACCTTGATGCGAAGTGCCATCTCTTGTTCTCCAATTACGTCTATCCACGTAGTTTGTTGTATTCCTGGAATTTTGCCATACATTCCGTCTATTTTTAAACCTATTTTGATTATATGGTCTAACAAGGATTGCTACGATTAATTAGGTTAGGCGGATTCCCTACATAACTTTGCCTATTTCGTTCGTTTTGATTGCTAGAATTTACTCGGCTTAGGTTGTGTTCCGTATCGTTCACACTTCTGATATTTAGATTCCGAACAGGTACAAAATGATCTGAATTATTCTTATTTTTACCCACTCCTACTTGTTGATTCAAAGCATGGTATTGAGTTTCATAGCATTGGACAAGCATTAATAAATGATTGAAACTCATACATTGTGTAGAAAACAAGATCTGTTGTAACTTAAATGGGAGCAAATTTCGAATCGATGCTATTATTCTAGATTCCGATTGCAGTGGATTAACGACTTTTAATTCGTTGTATGTATTTACAACAAATTCAACAACAGATTTGTGCAAACGAGGATTGAAATGTTGATTTCTAATGGTGGCATCTCGATTTGCAAGCAAAAAGTCATTTTCATAATTGGCGATCAGTGCCGCCTTAAATTCCTCATATGTATTGATGTGATCACGTACTGCTTTAAACCATAAAGAACATGGTGGGAGTAATACATGAGGGATTAATTTCATATATTGTGATCTATCTATACACATTATATTGCATTCGTCCTGAAATTTTTCCAGGAAAGAAGTAGCGTTTTCATTACATTTACCACTGAATTTACTCATAGCCCGTATTTCACTCATCTTAACACTTAACTTTACCTTCCTTTTATCGTTCCATGTACTTATTGGGTGACAATTCCTATCCATGACGTGATGTGTCGTTGCACCATCCCTTTTCCGCCCATCTGTCCTCTTCGGATGAATTTCTTCCAAAATAATATCCTCATCAGACACAGGTGAAGGCGAAGTCATCTCTGGTGAGTGGGGAAACTCCAAGCGATCACTACCCATATTATTGTGGTATGTGTTGTCCTTAACCTGTAGCGTTCTAATTTCTTCCTGTAGAGTAGCTATCAATTGCGTATTTGCACGTATGTTGTTAGAATTATTGATGACCTGAATCTTTTGCTGTTGAACAGTAGATTCTATTACTTCTAAATCCTTTTTTACATCACTGATTTCTTGGATTTGGTGGTTGTGCTTATCCTGACAACCCTCGGATATTCTTTTTAATTTTTCCTCGAACTGCGAGGTGATGTCATTCATCGCCTGGACAATTGACTGTTTCGTTTCATCTGACTTCTGTTCCATTCGTCTACTTAATTCCTCATATTGCTTGTTAGATTCTTCGGACTTATGCTCTATCGTCTGCTTTAACTCCTCGTATTGCTTGTTAGATTCTTCGGACTTCTGTTCTATCTTCTGTTCTATCGTCTGCTTTAACTCCTCGTATTGCTTGTTAGATTCTTCGGACTTCTGTTCTATCTTCTGTTCTATCGTCTGCTTCAATTCGACCAAATTTTGTTTCATGGCTTCAAAATCGTCCTTTCGACATTGTTCTTGCCGCTGTAAGGTTAGCAAGATTCGTTCTTCGAATGTCATTCCTGGTGCTACACTATGTTCACCGTTATCACCATCATTGGATTCATTTTCTATTGCCTCACCGTTCATTTTTCTTATAATTATTCTACCACTTCTCAGTCTTGTGAAATTTGTATTCATTAACTTTATTACAAAAGTAAATTCACCCTTACTTTGCTTCGGGATATGAATTTACAGCAAGTTCCCGGGTTTCGGCACCAAAATTTTTAACTAATCCCGGTGTGAAGGCACCAAAATTTTTATAACGACTCACCAAGGGTAGTCGTCAACCTGGTTCGATCGATGATATATGAATCTCGAGTGGTAGTAATAGTTTGTATGTAAAAATATCTTTAATAATTATACATATTATTATTCTCACCTTTTCTATCAAAATTATAAAGTCGATGAACGGTACTAAATGGTTTATTAGTTGATACACTTTTTTAATATATTTTCATTCAAACTGTCATGCACACAGACATGATGATTAGGTATCCATAAACAATTACATAGCAACTAATTACATAACACTATCTATATCTCTTACAGATATTAAAAAAAACATTCTTCTTTTGTTAATATTAAATTAACATTCTATTAAGTATAGTGCACATGTATGAGCACTTTCTGCCCAAGGTACAGGTAATTAATAATCTATCCAAAGTATTTCGTTCTAAAGTATGGCGGAGTATGCTGATCATAGAAAGGAAATCTAAACCTGAGTATTGTATCCTTTAGTGTATGGCTACTCGATGCGTTCGCAACGCGTTTTTATGACGCATGCGTACGCTTGGAATTCGCTGACAATGTATTTAAATGTATATGGTTAATCATAATGCACTGCTAATGCGAAAGCAAAACAACGCTCAGAATACGGTGGATCGAGTATATTTGGTGCGTTTCGGAACAATAGACCGCCTACTGTTTCGGAATCAGTAAAAGAGGTCTAAAGGAAGGGAAAAAAAAGGAAAGGCGTGTTGCCAGGCAAGGGGATTTTAGCAAGAAACAGCTGTTTGGAAGATGCTTTGTGCAGTGTATTGAAACTCTGCTATTATAAAGTATGTGCGTGTATAACGAAAGAAAATTCACAAAAATACAAGGAAATTCCGAAAAATTAGTTAATTTCAGAAAAATCTATGTAACACAATAGGCTTATTTCTCGTGATTCGCATGAATGAGAATAAGGGTGTGACAGTAAGGCCCGGAAACCTAACTGGCTAACAGTATGATTTTTTAACTCTGGCGAAAGTAAATTTACCGAGTAGCCACCTAGGTCGCGTTCGCTGTGCGGGTTAACGCATCGCAAATGCATTCTTCAATAATCGTAGTCTGAATAGTCGATCTTATCTTCATGATTTTAACTGTTAATATAGTACTATATTAAATATCCCAATTTTTTCAAATCTGACTTCTCAACGTCCTGACTTAGAAACCTTAGGTCATAGTCTAGTTCTAGTATCTATACTGTTCATAATTGAGTCATTTATCTTTAGTAAATTCTATTTTTTCTTTGTTCGTAATTCATTTTTTAAACTAAACTTAATCATGGGTTTGTTGATGTCGGTTTTTTTTTTGTGCTTGCTATATAAAGAAAAAAAAGGCTTGCGAACGAAATGTAATTATCTGGCTTTATTCAACGATTTGCTGTTTGGAAGAATAGTGCAGAATTTGAGAACTTTGAATATATGAATTTATGAGCTGTTTCTAATGTTGTTTCCCTAATGAGAGGAGGTTAGTGTATTTTGCCAATTGGATTTCTCACCCATTTTTAATATCTTTTTCTCGCCCATAACACACAAACATACACACACTACCTCTCATAACAAATGGCCTTGCGAATGAAAGATCTATATTGTACAGCTTGACTACTGCCCCATCCGGTCTTATGCCCCTAACTCACTTCATCCTCCCAACCCCCCTTCAAGCCTTTCCTCCCGAGATGGTTAGTTTCGTTTTGTGTGTACAACGGAAGTCGCTCTTGGTGTTCTGGTGCTGTTCTCTTCTGTTTGAGTGGACAAATTGATTTTCTACCGTCCCAAGTTTGCTCTTATGCGGAAGAGACTGTGGTTTTGGAACCGAAAATCCTCGTGGATTTGAAGTTTTGTATGTGGTGTAGAGAAAATAGGTGAAAGCTCCCAACTTCCGACTAGGAGAGTAGGCTAAATTTGACTTAATTGCTTTTCCACCGAATATAGACTTCGGAGATTTTCGCGCAAGAGGAGAACGAGAGAGGGGTAGCTTTACGAAGATTCATTATCTGGTAACTTCTCAAAAAGCCGTTCATTTCGTCGTTTGTTGTTTTTTGGTTCCAGCTGCAGGCGGGCAGGAGGAAAATCTACAATTCTATCTAATAGTAATAATACTAGTAGACTACGACTTGGGTATTAAAACAGAAGGGTTTTCTGCGAGATGCAGATAATTGGTATAACGAAAGTTTTTTTTTTTTAACTATCATTTTGTTTGTTCTTTTGTCTTCTTTATAAGGATGCAGGATAGGAAACAATAGTAAAAATAACGTAGGCCGAATCAGTCTATATGTAGTATTTCGAAGACAGTTTATCTAAAGTTGGCTAAACGATGAAGAAAGCAATTAGTGGATCAAAAGATTCAATATATTTCAATCAAAAATTTTCGTGTAGGGTAGGCTTTATATCTGGGGAACCCAAACTATCAGTTAACTCCGTATGATGTGCTTATTCCATAGAAAATACGAAAACTTGATTTAGGGTCCGTTAAAAAGTTTTGTGACCCCTTATCCAAAAACTAATTATTGACCAAGATCGCAATCTTTTGATCCTTTTTTTGGGGGGGAGGGGGGATCATTCCTAAAAATCTTGTTTTATTTACTAATTGGAAAGACACACTGCCTTGGCAAATCCAAACACATATATAGGTACTTCTTGTGTGTTACTTGTGTGTTTTTCCAGCATTTTTTGTCTGTGTTGTAATTTACCTAAAGCATTGCCAAATACTGCAGTTTGTATTATATGTACAATTCAGTGGCGGTGGTAATGGCTTCCCAAATCCTGCGGTGCGGGGTGCTCTCTAACTTTAGACCTCCCCCCATCAAGTATGAAACTATTCGCATAGGGCTTGTTTTTTTTAGTTCTGCAGGGGAGGTGACAGTGCCAGTTACGTTGCCACGACATTCATGCTTCTTTAAGGACTATGGTTAAATAAGTGCTTTATTAAAATAGTTAATAATGTTCTTGGTTTTTACGTATTATTGTAGTTAGTGATCAACTTTCCCATTTTATTTTTTTATTTATTGTATTTTTTGTAATATAGCCTTTGCAAATCTCTTCTTCACAAACATAAGAAAAAAACTAATGTTATTCTTCTAGTTAGCGGAGCGGATTCCTGTAAAACCATTATTTTATGGTGAAGAGGAGTTTATGTCTGTGTAAATCGTTGTTAAATATTCATGCGAAAATATCCAGATCCTAGGGTGGTCAAGCATTGGGAGGGAATTGCACGGGGTCACCTAATTCCAGGATCATTGTCCTTCATGGCTAAGTAACTTTATGGTAGACAATAGCTTTTCTGATAAGTACCAACAGATACTAGATTTATATTAGATACTAAAAGTTGATACTAGATACTAGTACCAACAGATGCTGGAAGATTTATCACACAGAGCAGTCTTGCAAGAAGAAAGCTCTTCAGACATCCAGTTACAACCTCTATAGTATTGCAAGTATTGCATATATATATATATATATATATATATATATGTACCGGTACGATTCTACTTTTCTATATTGTAAAGTACATTTTCATGTACTATTTTGGTGATATCCGTCAAGATTTTTTTCTTTGTTTCTTGGAAACTAAAACTGTGTGATCAGCTTTCCTTCTGGTTACAAAACATTTTGTCGGGGACAAAAAAAAAAAAAAAAAAAAAAAAAAAAAAATCGCAAGCAGTCATGTTGATCTCATATATTACGTTGTCTGTTTTAAAGTGATTTTTCTTTTATTTTATTTTGAAAGTTTTTTGGTTTGGTGGCGAATCTTCTGAGGATTCTCCTTTGTTATAAATCCTCTTCTCTCCCTCTTTCTTCCTCACACAATCTCAGACTTTCCTAAAAGAAACTAGCAAAAAAAAAAAAAAAAAAAAAAAAATCGAAGTGAAAAGTTTTTCCTCCCTTGTCCAAAAAAGTATTCAGACTGTAAAATTGCTTTCAAAACTCTTGTTATAGTTTC
This sequence comes from Thermobia domestica, assembly GCF_964235325.1. Taxonomy (NCBI): domain Eukaryota; kingdom Metazoa; phylum Arthropoda; class Insecta; order Zygentoma; family Lepismatidae; genus Thermobia; species Thermobia domestica. The sequence goes on along the minus strand of NC_137454.1, from coordinate 80,728,801 downwards.
TCTTTTTTTCTTTTTTTCTTTTTTGTTTCAGTTGTGTGAGGTCATGAAAAATCACCTGTGACTTCTCGTTATAGATAATCTAGGTTAAAATGTAAAATTCAATACTAGTTTTGGGAAGTTTGTTAGTGTTCATGTCTATAGATAAATGAACCTACACTACTATAATCATTATTTATCCAATTTTGTGTCTTGTTTATAAATTATAAGACAAGGAAGAATTTCTTTTTAAACTATGGCCAATTTAATTTTGTACTTTGTAATTTGACGCCTTTTGTTTCGTATTTGGAGCACAGAAGGAACAAATAATCGAATTAATGAAATTAAGAAGTTTGGTTACGAAAAGTAGAAAAAAAAATACTTCAAACTTTCCATTAAACTTAAAGTTTGATCGTATGGAATGTAATATGTTCTTTACGTGTTTGTGTGTATGTGCATGTGCGTAATGAGACATTTAAACATTAAAATTCTTATGTTTACCATTAATGTATTAAGCCGTTCCCGTTGGCCTAGTTGCTATAGCACAAGTCTGATGTACGGCTTCGATTCTCAGTGGAAGATCAATGTAAAATTTGATCAGTGATTCGAATTTGTACTTAAACTCTCGGTCCATGTCTCATATTGCCTTTGTCCTGAAAGGGACGTTAAACTTCAACCCTACCAACCATTACTTTATTCAGCACCTGATGAATCACTACAACGTGCTCGTTTTTACTCAGTTTGCGATAAGAAGGTAAAAGATTGCTAGTGCCTATATCTCAATTACCGATGTTTAAGAAGTCTTTATATACGTGCTTATCCTGTTTGCCCATTCGTCTGGGATATATATATATATATATATATATATATATATATATATATATATATATATATATATATATATATATATATATATATATATATATATATATATATATATATATACAGGGTGTTTCAGATAAAACGTCCAGTGCTTATAAATCCGAAACGGTTGAGAATAAAAAGATGAAACAAAAACTGAGATAGGAAAATCTTGACAAAAACTTGAAGAAGGGCCCTGTGGGTCACCACAACAACACCATGTGATGCGGCCTATGACATTTTCCTATATCAGTTTTTGTTTCATCTTTTTATTCTCAGCCATTTCGGATTTATAAGCACTGGACGTTTTATCTGATATAGGACCTCCTTTTTGCGACCATTTAAAAACGGTAGCCCAGATCGAAAATTGTTTCCTACAAAAGTTGTTTCGTTTTTCAAGTACTATTGAATGAGATATGATTCAATACGTGTTCCCATTTGAAAATTTGAAGTTGACCCCTGGGCCCCCTTAAAGGAGGGCCCTGGGGGTCTCCACAACAACACCATGTGATGTGCCCTATGACATTTTCCTATCTCAGTTTTTGTTTCATCTTTTTATTCTCAGCTATTTCGGATTTATAAGCACTGGACGTTTTATCTTTTTGCCGTTTTATCCACTGTAAAGCAGGATCGGAGCTCAATTTATCCAGTGTAAACCTCAGCGTCAAGGGAGGGCTATAGACCCCCCCGTTGGCTCCGTCACTGTATATATATATATAATCTCAAGAACCACTTAATGGATTACTATAAATTTTGGCCGGGATTCAGCGGGTCAAAAGTTAGAAATTGATTTTCGTTGATGCAAATAATATCCAAACCGAAAGTGCTAGAAATCAATTATTTCCGATTCTATAACGTTGATTACTATAGACCAGAAACGGTAATTGATAGCGGAAAATGGTTTTCAGCAATCAACGTAGCATTTCAAGAATACCAGGTGTTCTAAAAATGGCGCCCACGGACTACAGAGCATTATTCTACAAGTCAAAATAAGGCGATATACCTTTCGGGTCCTTGTCTGGAGACTAGAGACCTGCACGGGAACAATCCAGCCCGAATGTACCTAGGCCCGGCCCAGCCCGGGCCCGAAAAGTTCTGGAGATTTTCGGCCCGAGCCCGGCCCGGCCCGATAAGTTTTTTTTTAAATTCTTGGCCCAAGCCCGACCCGGGCCCGATACATTTTAAAAGTTTCATTTTGTAACATTTTCCACGGGCACACTTCTTCAACATTTGCCTTTATTCTAATTATCGTTTAATCAAAGTCATTAATTATTAAAGAATTGCAATTAATCGGTCCCAGTCCGGCCCGACCTAAAGAGAAATCAGTGCCGGCCCGCCCAAGCTCGGCCCGGCACTAAGAAATAACAGGGTCCGCCCGCCCAAGCCCGGCCCACGGGCCGGGCTGGGCTTTGGACCTCGGACTGAGCCCGGCCCGTGCAGGTCTCTACTGGAGACAAAAATTGCACATCATATAAAAAAGAATTTCAGAGAAGATCTACCAATCCATCAAATAGTTACATCGATTCTTTCTAGATGGCAGTTAAAGTCAATACACGTTAACGTAGAATCACTTATTAGCGTAGAATAACTGCTTGATGGATTGGAGGAACAATGCTAATGGTTCCAAGTTAACCTGCGACATTGCCACATAGTGAAATTTTGATTCCCGTCACCGGCTGAAGGAGGCCCTGGAGAGTATACCATTATATAGCATTTTGACCTCAATAATAGTACTCTGTTGTTCGTGGACGTCATTTTTAGCACACTATATATATTCCATTTCTACTGTAATCGCTCTGCCAAAACCGGAAGTGGTAGGCATCTATTACCACTTCCGGTTTCAATAATAACTAAGGACATATCACGCCATACTAAAGTCCTTCTTGCAATTACACTGCTGCTTGTTACAGTGTTCCTCATTCAGTATATAATATGGATTATCATGTTTCTGGTTGAATTGTATGCACGTTGTTTGACAGCAACAATTAAGGGAAGTTATTGAAGGAAATTTGGGAATCAGTGTTGCCATCCAATTCCCTTACATAATCTTAACTTTTCCTTCAATAACCCGTTTTCAAAGACATCACTGCCACATGTTGCATACCGTTGGAAAGGCCATTCCATCACCTTTCAAATCCAATCTGCTATGTACCACCTCTATACAATAATTACAGGGTGAACAATACCAACATAAAGTCAAAAATACTTCTGAGAGTAGGGTCAATGTTTATATGAACCTTTTTGCTTAGAATCACCCATACTACCATTTCCCAAAATATTGCTTCTTCCTCCTGAAACACCCTATATATGATAGGACAATCTACAGTTTAAAAGTTAATCTGAACCACTGTTGCAAAACGGGGCTCCTTCGGGTTGAGGCTTACTTATTCTCAATGAACGTCACTCTAGCTTAGACTTACACTCGACTTTGGGCTCGGTATCCTCAATGAAGCTTCTATTGGGTTGTGGTCGCTCTTACCTCATTGTTCTCGCCACTCAGTTGTTGAGCTCGAGCAAATTTAGCTCGTGAGCCAGGCTGAAGAATTTGGACAAGTTGGTTCAATGCCCTCACACAGGAAATCAAACCAGGAACCTACTGTACCAGAAGCATACGTGGTAGCTGCTAAACAAGCAGTGTTGGTTAAATGAATCATCTCTTGCTTACCTCAATAATTTGTGAGATAAAAAAAGAAAGACTTATTAATATTAAATCCGGAACTGGTAGGAAATTTCTACCACTTTCAGTTTTAATAGAGAAATTGTAGTGGATATGAAAAATGAAATAAAATCTTTCAGTTTAACGTCCTACGATTAAGCACTTTATTCTAAAGGAAATGATCCCGGCGAAATTAAAATACCGCTAATTTTACAGTAATTATCTGATATCTTCCAATAGATAAAAGATAATTGAAATATGGAACAAGAGCGCCCTAGACAATATTATTTTGCGTGAGGTACCGTTATCACAAGTCACCAAGTGGCTTTCCGTTTTCATCTGTTTAGAAACGCGAAAATAAATGCCGATTTTCAAAATGGCTCGAAATCGAAAGAGATAAGTGAGTCGTGATAACGGTTTCTCATGTAAAATAATATTGTCTAGGGCGCTCTTGTTCCATATTTCGATTATCTTTTATCTATTTGAAGATATCGCATAATTACTGTAAAATTAGCGGTATTTTAATTTCGCCGGGATGAAAACCCTTAAATTTACAATGATGAAAGAATTGGTGGAGTCAGTAAGTGGGAGGAAACGGGAGTACCTCGAGAAAATCCACAAACACGATGTTGTCCACCACAAACTTACTTGGCCGGAGAGCGCCCTACCACTGAGCCACCCTACTCCCATATGGAATATATTCTTGCGATGCTTAATTGATTGCAGGAAACCGTTTGTCGCTGTCACTTATCGTTTTTGTTCTATGTGGACCAATATTGAAACCGGAAATGTAATGGATTTTTATCACTTCCGGTTTTATCAGACCGTTAAGAATGGAGATTAAATATGTTCTTCGGACTCGCAATCTTTTGCAGAAAATCCCTTCTCGCTATCTGTTACTATTTTGACTCTGTAGTAAAGAATGTTAAAACCAGGGGTAAAAGTGGATCTAAAAAGGTAGGTAGCGGCATGACGTCACGCTGCCCCCCCTGCATATCTTTGCCCATTGTAATTTATTAAGAACTGAGGGGACACGCCGTACATATTTTTTGGAGATAAGAGGACGGCCTCCCCCCCGTGTTCTCCCTCACTTTTATCCCTGTTTAAAACCAGAAATAGTTGGTTTTTAGTACTTCAGTTTGAATACAATCTCCATCAACCAAAGGCGTATTTACGATTATGTTTCGGGAGGGGCTTTGCTAACTTTCGGGGGGGGGGGGGCTTTGCCTGAAAATATGAAAATTCTGCAAGATATTTCATATACTTTACTATAGTAAGTAAGATTTCGGGGGGGGGCTTAAGCCCGGAAGCCCCTCCCTAAATACGCCATTGCCATCAACGAACACTTTCGAACCTTAGAACCTTTGTACTCTGGCCAAAATTGATGATGATCCATCAAGTATTTTTTGAGAAGTTTTTGTCTCGGACGGACGGACGGACAGATATCTAAAATGCATGGTTCAGTACGAAAATGTTAAAAGACAGTTCATTCGTCTATAAAGCGTATAAAGTGTATATTTTCATCCGTTCTTGGGAGTCTTGTATGAATTTTTGTCAGCTGATAATGTATTCCCTTTGACACTTAACTAAGAGAGAGACTGTCTGCGAAGTTGCCTTCAAAGCTTTTGAGACTGTGAGGATTCTGTAACAGAACTCTTGCAGGCACGATGAATTCACAAGTCTGATGCATCCAACACACTCAGAAAACACTGCAAACAAAGTCCTATGGGGAAGGAAAAGGAATTGTTCGAAAGGACAAATAAGTACTGCATGTTAACAGTATACTAAAAGTTCAAAGTGAGCCTTAAGGATGCTTTATACACTGTAACAACTTTTGCCGGTGTTAAAAAGGAACTAATTGCCGAGAGGCTTTAATTTCTTGCTGCAATGCATCTGCTTAAATTTATTTCCTGTTTCTTGTAAATATATGCTCTACTTCTTGTTAAATCAACATTTACCAAAGATGTTGCTTTACGTAGTGGTGACAAGTAATTATGCTAACGATAGACTCAGATTTTCAGATGTTTGAATACATGGCGCCTTTCAGATGATTAAATAGTACAGCTAATGAGTTATATATATATATATATAAGGTATTCGTGACCCAAATTGTTAGTGTCCGTAACCGTGGGTTCAATGCGCGGTAGCGGGTAAGATTTTGAATATTGACTCAAAATCATGAAGTAATGGATAAATGATGTAATTTCGTCAATCCACTGGTGGCAAAGAAAGTTCACGGTTCCAAAATTTTGCGGTTCCGAATAGTATGGCTCCTAGATTTAAAAAAAAAAAAACCTTGTTTATAATTTCCTTAGAGTCCTTGTCTGTGAGCAATTTATTCTTTTCGAATTTTTCGTTTCGGATTTAGTAAAATAATAATAATAATAATAATAATAATAATAATAATAATAATAATAATAATAATATATTTATTTTTAGTGCCATGAACAGCCAGATAGCAAAAATACAGCACGTCATAGAACTAAGGGTTATAACACACATCTTATATTCCTTTTAATATTAATAATACATTTGTTTCGACGATAGGAGGTCATTGTTTATCCTATAATGTACACATAATTTTATGACTTGTGTCTTGTCTGAACAAACATAATTACTTCATTCTTCATTAAAATAGCTAGTCAATTATCTTAAAATTGTCCTTAAAACAAGGATACCGTCAAATATACAAATATACTATAAAAAATATGCATACCTATTAAAATCTATACGTCTGTTCAATAAATACAATTATCCCGATAATATATTAAAAGAACTTCTCACTTTTCTTAAAATTATAGAATTTTTATCTGTCTGGACAAACATAATTATTTCATTCTTCATTAAAATAGTTAGTCAGTTATCTTAAAATTGTCCTTAAAACAAGGATACCGTCAAACATACGAGGGCTGCTATATATATTTCTGGCCTAATAATGAAAATACGAATATTTATCAACGAAAATGGTTTTATTGTTTTTCAAAATATTCTCCATCAAGATTTATACACTTTTGCATGCGCTCAAACCAATTTTCGAAGCACTTTTTCCACTCCGATTGAGACACCTCCAAAACATGGTTTTTGAATGCTTCAACAGCATTTTCTGGCGACGAAAATCGTTGACCACGCATTTTTTTCTTGATGTGTGGGAATAAAAAGAAGTCATTGGGTGCCAAGTCAGGGCTGTACGGCGGATGACCCATCACTTCGACGTTTTGGCCGGTCAAAAATGCGCTGGTTTGAGCCGATGTGTGAGAGCTCGCATTGTCATGGTGCACAATGATTCGTCTTCTCTTGTTCATTTTTCGAATTTCTCCGAAGACTTCAGGCAAACAAATGGTGGTGTACCACTCAGAATTGACCGTCCTACGTTGCTCAAGCGGAACAGTCGCCACATGACCAGTTATGCCGAAGAAACAGGCGACCATTTGCTTCGAAGTGCTTCTTCCACGAACAACTTTCGTTGGATTTGGCTCGTCTTGGAAGACCCACACGGTCGATTGCTGTTTTGTTTCGGGCTCATACGCATAGATCCATGATTCGTCACCTGTGACGATCTTATAAACGTCTTTTGAAGCACCGCGATCGTATTTTTTCAGCATTTCTTTACACCAATCCACACGAGCTTTCTTTTGAGCGATTGTCAAATTGTGCGGGATCCAACGAGAACAAACCTTTTTTACGGCCAGGTGTTCATGCAATATCGAATGTATGCTGGTGGAAGAAATGCCTAGGCATGCCTCTATCTCACGGTAAGTCACATGACGGTCTTGCATTATCAGTTCACGTACGGCATCGATGTTTTCTGGCACAACGGCTGTTTTTGGACGACCTTCACGGAATTCGTCTTTGAGCGAGCGTCGGCCACGATTGAATTCGTTGTACCAGTTTTTCACAGTGCTATAGGATGGTGCTTCGTCGCCATACAAAGATTTAAGTTCATCGATGCACTCTTGTCGTGATAATCCACGTCGAAAGTTGTGAAAAATGATCGCACGAAAATGTTCACGAGTTAATTCCATTTTTTTGCCAAGTTGATTTCTTCAAGTACCTGTAAAAGAAAAAAAATTGTCGTAAGTCAAAAAGTTCTGAGTACATTTATGCTACAAAATGTCAAACTTTCCAATGGAAATGTCAGATTGCACCTGGCAACACTTAGTGTTGCCTAGGCCAGAAATATATATAGCAACCCTCGTACAAATATACTATAAAAAATATACATACCTATTAAAATCTATACGTCTGTTCAATAAATACAATTATCCCGATAATATGTTAAAAGAACTTGTCAGTTTTCTTAAGATTATAATAATAATAATAATAATAATAATAATAATAATAATAATAATAATAATAATAATAATAATAATAATAATAATAATACAATTCTGACTTTCGTTGAATGTTTATAAGTCAACACAAAGCATAACAATTCTAAGATTCATCTATAACACATTTCTCTTGAAGCCAGTCGGAGGTACGTCATACGTGACTCATCCATTGGGGGCTTCTTGAATGAAGTATAATCTTGAAAGTTCATGATTGGATCAGCGATGGAAACCCAGTTCTTATCAGATGTCGCTTAACTAAAAACCATAAAAGCCGGCTATAGCTTCAAACCCATCAAACCCAACTCACCCATCTCTAAGCGTCCAGATCATATGTGTGAGGAAAAAGAAAAAAATGTTAAAATCACATAAATTTCAGTACTCATTATTTATCTAATATAGGAGCAAGTAAGCACAGATTAGATTATTATTTACGTAGTTCTGACCTTGCCGCAACGACGCCATTCCCGCCATCTACACATTTTTATAGCTAGTTGCGAAGCAGCAGCAAGGTCGTTCAGAGCGAAACGCGTGGTGTAGTTATTGTTGATTGATAGCAAACGTAAGATTATTTATCAGATTTTGTAATTGGTACCGTTGTTCCAATTTTGTGTTTGTATTTTAATAACTGGGAAGTTGAAAGAAAAAAATAAGAATTATAAAGTTAAACTAGTTTTGTTCAAAAGTTTCATTCAGAATTTTTCATGTAATTCTGCTAATTACGTGAGAAATAAGTGTATATTTGAACTGCAGAATTTGTAGGTTTATATTCCATGAAAGATTGGATTCAGTAGTTAACATGCAAACCTCCGAGGGTGATGACACTGCCAGGCATTAACAGCTCGCCCTTTTATGTACATAATTATTGAGTCCAGTCGTGCAAGATTGCAGGATTTTGCCCCTGGTTAATACATATTTAATAAACGTCCGAGCAAAATTATAAGGCGTATTGCAAGGAGGAGCATGATAAGTATATTTATTTTTTTACTTTATTTGTACCAATCTGTTGAGTACATAGCTGCACATTCATTTATTGTTTGTCATATTGTGTCCGCAGAAGCATGTATGGCCGGCCATCAGGAGCGACAATATTATTTGCCAGAACGTGAGAATATAAGAAAAAATATTCTTATCATTTCCTGCTCAGTGATTCTCACTGCGGTTGCCTATTCTCTGTAAGGTCAAATAGAACCATAGGAGAATGACCTTTGTACTATATATTTTGGAAGCGTAGGATTGAATTATTTATTATATATGTAGCATTCATGTTAACCTACGATATTGACTTATCGAAACTTCAATTTGGATTGCTCTTCTTGCCTTCCTATGGTTCCAACAGTGCACATGTCCTTGGTGAATATTGTACACATTGTTTGGTAATTCATGACAGTAAAGACAAAAAAAAAAAAAAAAAAAAGTCTTTGTCTTGAAAACAGAATGTGATAGAAGGGATGCAGAAGTCTTGGGATGTAGATAGATAAGTAGATAGAGACACGAATGCGGTATTGCAAGATCCCTCTTCCTCCACATACACACACAATTGCTCACTTTAACCTATTCCTCCGTTCATTTCTTTTCTTGTCTCGTATTTTTGTCTCTGGATTCTATTCCCGAAACAATTCCTCTGAACGTCCATCTGACTTGTTGGTAGCCAAGAAAGAGTGGCTTCCTGGGTGCGGTGGGGGAAATAGTTGAGGTTTGTGGAGAGTGGTTTTCGGGTCCAATTTTGTTTTTTTCGTGATTTTACTTTTCTGTCCATCTTATATATATATATATATATATATATATATATATATATATATATATATATATACTCGAGCCTGAGGCCTCAGTATGTGTTGGTGTGACTCTACGGTACAAGGAAAAGAATCTTTCCGCAGTCGAGTCTCCTACCTTTTGGTAACAGCACTGCCATCTTATATGATAGAAGAAAACATTGTTTAGTCAAGTCAAAACTGGATTCCATCTCATTGAAAATTTTAAGTAAATTTGGAAGTTCATAGACATACACAGAGTCAAGTGTGCATATAGTTTCCGGGAAAACGAGATAAACAGTTCTTTTATTTATTTATTTATTTATTTATTTATTTATTTATTTATTTATTTATTTATTTATTTATTGTAAACATAAAAATTGATTCTGTTCAGTAACAATTCCACCAGCTAAGATGAAACCAGTACTGAAGTATACACCGATTGACTTTCATTATGATGCTAACAAGACGCCAGTACAAGGTATGGCTAATTTGATATAACCCATAATTATGATTAAGTCTTGAAGTCTATAGTTTTTTTTTTTTTAATCTCTGTATAAAAAAAGTCCTGACTGACTGACAGATTCTTAAGGTTAGAGACCGTTAACTCTCTCTGAACTTCTCATTTAAAATGTACTAACAGAATACTCCGTCTTCGCACATGGAGAACACGTTTCATTTTGGGTATAAAGGGCTGAATTTGGATTTAAATGGTATCGAAAATGTCACTCTTCGTCTAAGCGACCTCGAAAACTATGGATTGGACATTAACATCGGTCATTTTCGTTCATTTTAAAATATCTCCTGCACACCATAAGTTACAGGTCAGGAAAGTGAAATGATAAAATCCATTTCAGGCCCGAAATTCATTTATGTTGAAAATTTGATCGAGATCGATCGTGTGGTTCAAGACTTATTAAATCACAAATCTAGTCACTTTCATAGACTAGACATATATAGCAATCCATAGCTCCTTCGAGCTGAACAAAATTAGATTCTTGAGGATAAATTCTAATTTTTCCCCACTGTAAATATCCTTGGAAAAAGAGTCCCATTTTCCATTGGAGTAGAGACGCACTTTCCTTTTCTAAGACCCTGGCCAAGTAAGTTTATGGTGGACAACATCGCATCCGTGGGTTTTCACGGCTATTCCCGTTTCTTCCCACATTGTCATTCCACCAATTCTTTTATCATCATTTAGTTGCCTTAATCATTCGTATTCCTTAGCCTAAAGGGCATAATCATGGGACTTTAAACTCAAAAGATTTCATTTCATTTTCCCAAAATTACCCATGACATGAGGAAAGATGGTTGTGCATTGATCTTTCTTTGAAATACTACTAGGAAATACTGTTTTCCAAATAATTTTATACAAAGAATTTAGATGTATCGTAATATAGTTATTTTGAATCGGTTTTGACTCGGAATTGTGAAAGGAAAATAGGGAAATGAGAAAATAGGGCAAAATAGCAATTGCAAAAGCTATATGCAAATTATGTAAAAAAAAAAAAAAAAAAAAAAAGAACTGAGAAAGAAAAATGAAAACGGCAAAAACTTATCTTTTGTGAATTCATACCGAGCACTTTTAGCTTTTGACATACAATTTTGATCAAATTATTAGACTGATAAAAAGTGTAGTTATATAAAAGTATATGATGCTCTCCAGTGAATGTGAAAATGCTTCTGAAAAACTCAACCTTCTCTATTCTTTGAAACCGACCTTTTTTAGATTTTATTTAACTTTTCCTTCCTTGAATTTGCTTGTGCTTAACACTGTAATTTTACTTTTCTGCTGTGAGTATGTGTGTGTGGTATTTTTTTTAAAACTTACAGCTTATTTGGCAAATTTATAGGTACTGTATTTCTTGTTATTTGGACAGTGCATGGATTTCATTTGGTACATACAAGTTAATTTAGGCATAACCATAAAAGCAAAATTAAAGACAGTTTATGTAAAAAGTTTTTATGACAAGTAACAATCTCATATTATATGCGTAGTGTGAGAGTTTAAGAATGAATGTTTGAAAACGTGTGTGCATACGTGACTCATATATGTCAAACGAAATCATTGTACTTCTAAATTTTATGCAGAATAATATGAACTGACGTGTTGAGATAGTTTCCAGATAATGAAAACCCCCCTTTTTTTAGTACTATTTAATAAAACAGATTTTATGGTTACATAATGTATTTTTTCCCTTTGTTCTGCTTGAGTTGAACTGAGATGACAATTAATCTCTCAAAACATTGAAATAATGAATTTTACTATATTGATTAGCGTATTTACACGTGAAATCCGCCAAAGCCTTCCCTTCTCGCTGGACTAGTGTCTAGTGCGTATGTCTCTCATACACGACGTTGTGGGTTCGATTCCCAGTGAGAGAACATCGACCGCAACTTAATGGTTCAGGTTCAACTTTCAGAACCCGTTTTCATCGTATGTAGCCTCGCTGCTGTTGAAGAACGTAAATGCAAGAAAGATCAATCAATTGAAACCAATCAAAGAAATGAAGGGAAATAGCAACGAAAAGTTGGCAATGACGTGTGCTTCTGACATGAAAAAGGATCTACTTGTGTGCCTTTTGCCCTTACCCCTATGATCTGGTCTTCTCAGCAAATCAGCATGTAAACGGGGCTTATATTAAAATGCTTCTTGTCTTTCTCCCTTAAATTAAATAACTTTCTCTACTAATTTATTTTAAAAAAATGTAAAATGAATCATGCCGATACAATTGGAAAATCAAAGTTGATAAGACAAGAAAGAAAAAAAAGTAGTTTTCCAATATGACTGAAATTCTTCTGTTTTTTTTTTCTTTATTTATTTTAGCCACGTAACTAAAAGTGCCTTTTAAAATAAATTTTACGGGTGTTGTGTGCGACACTAGTTTACCCAAGTTTTAGATCACAAACATTAGTTTAGTGTTACATGATCCATGGCATAAATGACTACACATTGATAAAATGATTGATCAACACAATGAAGAGCGTTTAAAAATGCACAGAGTCAATTACACAAATATACTGCAATGCAAAATGTACTTTAAATGTTAATATATCATCCCTTTGTGGACTTCTCGTGACACGGAAAGATCCTAATAACTTCTAGATGAAAATAACAAATTTTTGTACATACATTTACAACAAAACGAGACGAGAAGAAGCTTCTACAAAAATTTTGAGACGAGGTCAGAATACCTTATTAGTACAGTATTTTACACGTATTTGTTTTAATTCACGAATGACTTAAGCAAACCAACCAAGAATGAGATGGAAAATAAAAATTGTCGTAGCGTTTAATCCTTAGCAGCATTATCTCACTTCTGTGTGAAGTATCTGGTTTCTTGGGGAATTTTTTTTTCGTATATTTTTCAATATCTTGCACCATTTGCAAGATGTGAGCCTACTTCTGGCTGGAGTTACTAATTCAGTATGATCAGCGTTTTCTTTCTTCTTGTATTCAGTATGTAATAAGCAAATACATTACACACTCAATTAATTTAATGTCAGTGATTTATGGTGTTCATTGGGTAAAGCACCCCAAAGATTTATGTCAGACTGAAGAAGTGGTTATCCTTCGTTTTTCATTAGAATTTGGGCATGAAACAAACGCCGGAGAGATATACCAATTCTGTATACATTTGTGTGGTGTTGGAGTGTATAATTCGTAGGATAACACGATCTTTAAAATTTCTAACTTCCAGTGTACCCCTAAAAATGCAATTAAGAAATAACGGCCATTTTAGAAAAACTATCCAGTTAGAACTGAATATTCTACACAAAATTTGCAATCGATCAGTGAAAACGGCATCTTTCTAGAGCTTGTGTTTTCCGAGATGTTGTCAAAATTGGCTACAAACATATAAACTTTTCTTGACCACAATAACATTTTAATATATGGATAATATTCCAAATCCTAATTCTATATATATCCGTTTACTCCAACTTCTCAGTTTTTACTCTTTTGTGTACCATTTTGAACTAGATGGTATTAAAACTAACCACCTAGTTTGAGTTCGAGATTTTGTGTTTTTCTTCCTGATGAAGAACAGGACCATGGCCAGGCTCCGAACCACACCCGAATCTGGTGCAACTGGCCGATGGCGTGCACACCATCATGTTTGATCAACAGTATAGACCTTCTCCACCACATTATCTCGCCTCCAAGCGAGCAATCACACCATCGATCCTATTTGGCTGCCTACTAATACTTTTTTTGTAATACTGACTTCTAATTTACAGTACACGAGACATAAATAGATGTATTTGGTGCTCAAAATTACCGAGCTTTCAGTTACATACTGTTACCTCGTTACTTGATTTAGATGGCGAGGTTTAAGATTGTTTGTAACGAACTACAGCATAGTAAACACTTAATCAAAGAGCACTTACACTCATCTGATTGGTTAACAGTCAACCAATTCATCTACTGACACCAAACTCAGAAATATATTGAATTTGCGCATTCACGTGTGTTACAGCATAAACTGTGTAGCAGACTAACAAAAATGAGTCAAGATACATTCTACAAACTATATCTAAAGTAAATATATTTGAAACTTGTCTGACAGAACATTGGGAAAGACATGATCAAAACAGTTTGAAAAGTGGAAAATTTGTGGTAGTATGATGTTATCACAAGTGTTGGCAACACTGTGTGTGTGTGGCAGTCATTGTAACATCGCGTCCAGTACCCAACAAATAGAAATAGGAGGTTTGGCGGGTGGTGAAAGTGGGGCGAAGAGGAAAACGAAGAAGTTTTACCCAGCAAGAAGAAGAGGAAAAGGAACGACGAAGGAAATAAACTGAAGACTGACTTCTCTTCTCCTCCAGGGACCGAAGCCCGTCCACGTCAATTGAGAGGATTCGTGGAAATTCGCACAGGTTAACAAAGGGCTGTCGAGAGAGAGTCAGGGAGGGAAAGGGCTTGCCCTAGAAATCCAATATTACTTTACTATTTCTTTCTTTCTTTCTCTCTCACTTTTTAACACTTCTGCACCATTTCTCTCAGCTGTTGACTGTTTGATCTCCTATCGTTATGACAATATAAGGATTTAACGGAGGTCATTCGTCATTTTTCCTTTATATATATATATATATATATATATATATATATATATATATATATATATATATATATATATATATATATATATATATATATATATATATATATATATATATATATATATACCTTTTTGACGTGTTTCCGACGATTTATAGAAAATAAAATTCTTATTTTGACGTATTTCTTTGTCCGCTAACGTTCTCATTCTTTTCCTCTCCTACCCCTTCCCCTTCTAGATTTACAGAAATAATCTTCTACCTTCTGTTTTGATTCTTTTCTTCTCTCTCTCTCTCTCTGTCCTGTTCAGTTCATGAATATGAAGGGAGTTTTTTTTTTCTTCTAAGAAAGGACGGAAGATTGTTCATCTTTTCCTAACGAATATAATCCTTGAAAATGGTAGACAGAAAACCCTTGGCTTCTTCTTATCGGCCATTACAGGTTTTATCATAGTCGCACACGTGTTCTGTATGTTTTATTTTGATATATCATAATGTATATTACAGCTCTGCTTCTTATACTTTTTTTTTTCAAGTGGAAACCACTTTTATTATTCAGAATGCTCATTCTAATAATATTTTATTATTTGAACTCAAAGTTTTGTTTTCAAAAAAATACGAAAGGAATAATCATCATTTAGAAAATACAAAATAACAAACAAATAATCTCGATTTCTAATCAATCATTTGATTGGTAAAATTTGATTTGCTATCATAGGGTCGAAGAGTGTGTAAAATTTTGGTTTACATACTGTTGTCTCATGACTTAAATGGGGATCCTTTCAGCGGTATCTTCAGCATGATGAGTAACCAAAAATCGAACGGAGCCCAGTAGAGGAATGTTGTGTTTCGTAAGTAAACCTGAATCAGGTGTCCAGAATAGATGGGTGGATTGTCATGATGAAGCTGACAAATTTTCACTGTGCACAATCCCAGTCGTTTGAACCATATAGAGACATGAGGGCAACAGAGATCTCTTTGATAATAGTTTCGACCTTACGATACGTCATGATGAAGCTGACAAATTTTCACTGTGCACAATCCCAGTCGTTTGAACCATATAGAAACATGAGGGCAACAGAGATCGCTTTGATAATAGTTTCGACCTTACGATACGTCATGATGAAGCTGACAAATTTTCACTGTGCACAATCCCAGTCGTTTGAACCATATAGAAACATGAGGGCAACAGAGATCGCTTTGATAATAGTTTCGACCTTACGATACGTCATGATGAAGCTGACAAATTTTCACTGTGCACAATCCCAGTCGTTTGAACCATATAGAAACATGAGGGCAACAGAGATCGCTTTGATAATAGTTTCGACCTTACGATACGTCATGATGAAGCTGACAAATTTTCACTGTGCACAATCCCAGTCGTTTGAACCATATAGAAACATGAGGGCAACAGAGATCTCTTTGATAATAGTTTCGACCTTACGATACGTAGGCCTAGTCATTATGTATTACAGCGTGGGGGTAAAAGTGAAATATCAACTTGACACTGACTTTTATGTACAGGACTAGCTTCGTTTTGGCCTTGAGATATCATCGTCGTCTGAAAAGCCTGCCGAATTTTCAGAAGGCTATCATTAAAACTTCTCGCAAAATTCATGCAGTGTCACTACTTAAATCGTCATTTAGTTGAGCGGCAATTGAAAATTACTTTGGACGTTCCTTATACTTTCTTACTAACAGACTGATGATCTCTGTCTGCAGTGGGGGCCAATCAGACATGCGAATGAAATGGCCTACACCACTCTACCAATTGACACCTCCCATACTTCACTTTTTTTCTTTCTTTCTTTCTTTTTTTTGTGAAGGAAAAAGAACTAATGAGAGGTAATTCTTGAATAGGCCATGCATATTTATAGCTATGCTTATACTTACATAAGCATTACAATTAGGTAGTTTTACTATTACTGTACTTGCGGTACACACAAATGCCTAACGTTCTTTTCGTATAAGAAGAACAAGACAGTACATAAAAACAAATGTCATCATAAGATCTAGTAAGTTATAAAACTATTGAAAAGGGTACTTCCTCGTAATATCTTATGTTTTACAGTATGCCTTTCAACGCGTTTATTACGTGTTTTTTGTGTCATGATATTGTGTGGTTAGTTTTATAATAATTCACATCTCTGCTGGATATGAGATTCTGACAAAGCGAATTATTGCTGCTGGAAACACAATAAATATTCGTGGACGCTTTCTGAATATTGCAACAGTGACAATAAACACATACACACACACAGAACGAGGAAAAATGAAAACGTACGAGGCAGGTATTCCTGCTTTTAATGTACGAAAATGTAGTCAAATCTCATTTACATTAATTTGGCTTTATAGAGCCATAGAGCTGTCTGCTAAACTGCAGTTTCAACAGCAATTTGTAGAGAAGTCGATAGTCATAGATTATTCATGAAATGGCTTTCTAATTTCATTAATTCCTGCGTCAGAGATATCAATTTGGAGAGTCTGTGTCTGTTATAGAACAACAGCAGCTAGGTCTCGCTAGTTTTGTTCATTTTTTCTTTACTTTTCGTTTTTTAGGTTATGCAGTGATGTGGTGGATATATAGTGGGCTTTGGTAATTAATTTGCTTTCCAGTAACATATCATAAGGGAGAGAGATTGCTTGCTAATCTTAGATAGCATGTTAGATTATCTCGGAGTTAACTATCTCTTTATCTAGTGTATTCAATGGTTTCGTTAGGCAGGTATCGAAAGTGGGGAACGGCTTACATTTTGAAGTACGCTTTGTTTAAACTTTCATATTTAATCTCAGAAAAATGAAATGAAATCTTTGAGTTGTACGTCCCACGGTTATGCCGGTTAGGCTAAAGGAGACGGTGATTATGAGAAATGAATGAAATGGTGGAATGAAGAAAGTGGGAGGAAACGGGAAAACCCCGAGAAAACTCACACACACGGTATTTAATCTCAGATACCAAGCTTGTCAAACTCACAACCCAAATGATAGGGCTTCCAGATTTTCAGATTCCTTTATATATATATATATATATATATATATATATATATATATATATATATGGAACATTTTGTAAGTTCTCCTTCCCTAGTATTAATACTAGTTCGTATTTATTTTAGCTTGTGTTTGTTCTTTTTCTGTTCTTACTTAGTTCACATCTGTTCTGTGTTCTACCCGTCCTATAATTCGGTTTCAGAATGAATCACGTGATTGACAAGTGAACCGTGTGAAAATACACTACACCTGTAGAATGATTACTCCGATAAACAAAACCGTGCGAATGGGCACTATGTGAAATTGCACCGTGCGAAAATGCACGGCACCCACAAGACATAATGCATAGATCGAGTTAGTTGTAAAACAGCTTGTGTGTGTGTGTGTGTGTGTGTGTGTGTGTGTGTGTTTTCCTTCAAAACAATGTCAGCATTGAATTATAATTTATATAGTTGAGAATTGCATGGGGGCAGAAAGGTTTATTTAATAACCGGTTTTTGTTGACAGTCCGTTTGTATGTTTTGCAACGTTTGCCCACTCCCGATTCTCTGTCGTTGGCCGTCATTTTTAAGATAAAACAGAGATTGGTTTTCTTCATTGAGCTTTGTCCTGTAATCTCTATGTATTGACTCTTGAGACAAAGGAAGATGAATAATAATATAATAAAAACAGCATAATGTAATCAATGACGGATTTAGAAGGTAAAAACTGGAGGGGGGCAGCCAGAACTCAGACTATAATGGACATATCATGAGTTTTCTATAAACTTTTTAAAAACATATAAATAATAAATTGCTTCATTTTGTCACTCAAAAAACTGGGGGACCTAGGTCCCCCGGCCCCGGGCTAGGTCCGCCATTGAATATAATAATAATAATAATAATAATTTGATAGTCTGTGGTTGACTTCACATGGTTGGTACAGAGATGTGAATGGTAATGAGTGTGAGGGTCATTGAATCATTAAAATGAAGTGTGCTGTTTGTAGAAGTGAATAAAGCGAAGTGAAATAACAATTGATGCTTACGCTTTCTGTGCAAGTATAAGAAATAACCTTTTCCATACTTTTCAACGTTGAGAACTCACGTTATTTTTTTTAAAAAAAGGGTTTTGTTATTCTGTGTTCTCATAGGCAGACGCTCATGAGCATTAGGAGAAAAAAATGTATTTCTTATTCGCAATATAATATGATTGTCAGAAGAAACGGAATCGAAGATACTTTCGTCCAAACATATTTTTATTTCTTCTTTTCCCTTGTTTTGTTAAGAAAATCCCTTTTGAATTATTCTGGTGCATGAGACTCCTGTCTCATCTTTTTTCTTTCTACTTATTTCGTGTGCGTAACTTGACTCGGTTATTTAGGTAGAATACAGTAGGATAAGACCTCAACTGAAGAGATTTTGCAACTGCTTCAATTTCTAAGTTTTTTTTCCTTCTCTTTCTTTCTTTATAAAGCCCTCTTCTGCTCGTACTGTTACTTTGCTCTTAGGAAACAAATCCTCTCTCTATCCCTAGCCCTTTTGCGCCCTTTTCCTCTTGCGAAAGGGCTTTTAAAAAATAGAAAAAGAAAGGAATTGGAATGGAAGGACCTTCTGCCCAGGCATCGAAATAAGGCGTATTGGTTTTGGAGCGTTTTCTTAGAGAAACATCCAGCGATACTTACATGTATTCCGTGTAAATGCAATATATATATAAAGAAGTGAATTATCTGCTAGCCGTCTCCTGTATGAATGAGAGTATGTCTCATACACTGTCCGGTCATATATATATATATATATATATATATATATATATATATATATATATATATATATATATATATATATATATATGTACATATAATCAATGATAAAATTTTCTCTTCTTTTTGTATTAGACTGAAAACGGCCCTACTTGTAACATCACTTTCCAATATGAAATAAATTGGGTTGTATCGCAGCAACGAACGATTATCTTGGATCTAATTGACTGCAGTGTATTGATTATCTTAACTTATAATTCACTGCTTCTCTAGATCTTGTATTTTCCAGTTGAGAAAGCAGTATATTTGGGCGGTCCCATGCCAAAACGGACAAACTACATTTTTGATGAAATTGAAATAGAGTGACAGTCAAGGATGTTATAAAATAGAGGATCTGCCTATATGTATCTAATTAATGAAGCCAGAAAACAACCGAGCATCGGCACGTCTGATTGGCTACTCTCGTTTCTGTTATCGTCTCATTGGCTGCTTTCGTTTCCGCCATGATTGTTGGCTCAAAACATTGCGATCCTATTGGGCGGAGTGGGCAGAATATGGGTGGCAAAACTGTGACGTATGGCTTCAAGATTTTGTTGTAAGGGCAGATCCTCTATTTTATAAGATCCTTGGTGACAATTGTATTGAGAGCTGAAAAGTTACAACTTACTCCATCCCTTGGCAGACTAAAGAAGCTACAAACTTGCTTCCTCCTGGCATGATAAAACTCTCAATTCAGAATATGTCACAAATGTAATTAGTCCGTTTTGGCATGGGACCACCCATTTATTGTCTTAATTTTGGCTCACATCTCCTGTACTTTTAATACTAGTTGCATATCTTAGTTAGTTAGTTTTAGAATATTATAATTTAACTTCTTATATTTCTTGATTTTGCCTTATCTCTTTTGTGACTCATGACTATTGAGTTCCCAATATTTCTTTTATGAGGGAAGGTGTTGATTGTACCGGTTGTAACTCGCAGCTAGAGTTCATAGTACGAGTAATTCCCAATACGAGAAGGAATATTTCTTATCTCAGTTATAAGTCACTGAGAAAATTACGATTATATCTTATATCTTACTTTTTACACTATTAGCAACAGTGAATACTGTTTATCTCAATTACATCTAAAGACAAAGTTACTCCTAGTATTTTCCAACAAGGAGAAAGAGAATAATGAAATCTTGTTCTTCTATATCTGTTGAATTTCAGCAAGTAATATATAATGGGCATATTCGATTTTAAGAACAGGACAGTTTGAATACGCATACTTTTTCCAGAAAAAAAATATTTCATTTCTTCCTGTGTTGCCATTCTAAAAAATTCGATTCCTCTCACCGCCACTGTTTCTTCCTTGAAAAAGAAATTTGATGCTGCTGATGGTGATTTATGCGAATTCAGATGGTATGTAATTTTGAAACGTCTAACATTTTTACTAAAATCTGGGAGAAAAACCTTCCTAGCATTTTCGAATTATCTTTAGTGAAGTTACCTGTAATTTGATCTTCGTTATTACTGCTACTGCTATTACTACTTCTACAACAACAACAACAACAACAACTACTACTACTACTACTATTACTATTACTACTACTACTATTACTACTACTACTACTACTACTACTATTACTACTACTACTACTACTAATAATAATAATAATAAAGAATACAAGTGCTACAAACCAAGGGGGAATGAAATCTTTGCATTTTACTTTTATTTAATTGGGCAGCTTGGGTGTCATTGCGTAAGAGTCGTACAAGACTCTTGTCTCCAATCGTAGATCCAGTGAGTTTGTGCTCATAAAGCAGTTAGTTTTACGGATACTCTCTCTCTGCAATTGATACGTTGTGATTGTACTGCAGAAAGTGGTGTTTGTATAACTGATACTCCATGTTGTTTGAGGAGTATGGTGCTTTAATAGTTAGAACTTTCACCTCTGGTGAGAGAGGTCTCATGTTCGATTCCAGATCTCATGAATTTGTGCTGGACAATATCATGTCTGTGAATTTTCTCGTTTCTTCTTATGTTCTCAATCCACAAGTTCTTTTTATAATCATTCAATTCCATTAATCATCCGTCTCCTTTAGTATGCAGCGTGTAATATTGTAATATCCCCACAGATGGCTCTGTTTACTAACAACCAACACGTGCTCATATTTAAAAACATCAACCATGTGTATCTTTCTACAAATTACTACAGTGCCAGGCAACAGGGACACAATCGACACCATTGGTCATGTGACGGCAAAAGACCACCAGCGCCACCACCACACTGGAGCACCTACAAAACCATGAGGACCACAGCAACTACGATTAGTCTTTGGCTGTTCATCTCTGCTCCTTTAGCTTGCTTAGAGCTCTATGAGCTACCTAACCCAAAGTCTTTAACTTGCTCGGAACTCTGTGGGACTCCTAACCTGCCACCCAGCTTGTGTGGAGCTTTGTGGCTTTCAAATCACCCTTTGCTTGGTTGGAGCACTGGGGATCCTAAATCCACTTCACCTAGCTTGCTTGGAGCTCTGTGGAGCTCCTTCCCTAGTGTGCTCGGGCTTTGAGGTATCTCTCTTTGCCCATTATTAGTGAACTATTTATATTAGAGTGACTTTGTATTACACCATTTATATAAAGGAGATTTTTATAATAAAATTCAGTAGTGGAAGAAACGTTCCCGTGTATAATTTAGCTCTACCTATACCTGCATAAGCAGAACGTTGCAATATTTTCCCCGATCTCTTGTTTGCTTGTAATAATTTGGATCAAATACGCATTATATTAGTATAATTGTATCCAGAAAGTCAATGTCATCATACTTTCTTTTTTAACTTTGAAAACAGGTCAAGTTTTGATTCAGTATGCTCACGTCAATCTTGACCCTCCCTCATGCTCAAGGCAGAAAAAAACGTTCCTCATCGAGGAACTACTTTAGGTAAAAGACAGCAAAGAAAGGATATTATATATATATATATATATATATATATATATATATATATATATATATATATATATATATATATATATATAAAGATCTCTTTTATGCTTTCTTTTTAATTCATTCCTTATTTATTTGTCTCTTATGTATATTCTCTTTTAGTGTTGTTTAAGGTTAAAAAGAAACGCAGGAAAATCTGCTAGGATTATCCCCCACCATCCCAAAGGGAAACGACTTATGTTTATTCGTCTCAGATGTTTTACGCAAGACTCCATCTTTCTTTCTTCTCCGTTCCTTTTAATCTCTTCAACTTTACTAAGAAGGGTGGGTGGTGGTTCTTCATTATTATAATAACCAACGAAGCAAAGATGACGAAAGCACAGCAGGAAACTGTTCAGAGTAACTACTTTGTCTTATCTTTTTTTTTAAGCTTTCTTGTTGCCTTCTTCATAATATCAGCATCATCATTATGATTTGAAGTCTTGTTCCTTTTTTCGAAGCTGTAGTTGTTTCTGTCTTTTAAAACGAGTAACTATTTTCTTAGGACGAACTGTATTTTTCGTAACGAGCTTACGACAGATATATATATATATAAAATTATATAAAATTACTGTATAATATTAAATTATATAAAATTATATAAAATTATATATAAAATAATATATATAAAATTACTGTAAAAAATAGTGTATAATATGAAATGGTGTAAAATTACATTCTTATAAATTTTACTGTAAATTTGTAAAACAAAAAACAGCAAATTGTGTAATTTAATCTATGGAAATGTATATGAACTTACAAAATGAAGGGTATAGGATTTTACATTGATATTTGGCAATTAAACTACAATTTTTTTCCCAGTGCAGTGTTGACCCCACAGCATTAGGCAATCAGGGAGCTACTTAAGTTAATTAGGGGTTAGAAAACTTCAGTGTAAACAGTCCGAAACACGGACTATATGGGAGCCGATATGTTTCTCACATGCCACACAGCAGTTGAGTAGCCTGGCTGGCCATAGAACTCTCTAAGAATTTGAAACGCCAGGGAGTTGTACGTGGTTGTATTATATACCAGGAACCCTCTCGGTTCTCTAGAGGAACAAATTTTCATCGAATGCAGGAACTACAAATCCTAAATATGCAGACAAATATTTGTCATGTAAGTGGATTTATTCAAATACTTACATTTTGTAGAACTCCCCTGTAGAGAATAAATACACGTCCTGCAGGATGGCTTTGGAATAATTTCGTCTCAGAACCGTTCCATACGGGATAAATAATTGATCTACTGGTTATTGGTCCTCTTTCCTTGTTGTAATCTAATCTTACAGAACTTCACACTTAAGTGTATTTAATTTTTTTGTAGAATATACACTATATTAAGAGGCCTCATCCCGGCGAAATTAAAATACTGCTAATTTTACAGTAATTATGTGATATCTTCAAATAGATAAAAAAAAAATAATTGAAATACGGAACAAGAGCGCCCTAGACAATATTATTTTGCTATACGTACCGTTATCACAAGTCACCTAGTGGCTTTCCGTTTTCAGCGGTTTAGAAACGCAAAAATAAATGCCGATTTCAAAATGGCTCGAAATCGAAAGCAGATAAGTGAGTCGTGATAACGGTGTCCCATGCAAAATGATATTGTCTAAGGCGCTCTTGTTCCACAGTTCGATTATCTTTTATCTATTTGAAGATATCAGATAATTACTGTAAAATTAGCGGTATTTTAATTTCGCCGGGATGAGGTCTCTTAACTATCCATTCTGCTTAGGATATATAACAGCATCTGTATTGGAAGTAGGCAGAAACTGTAAATCAGGAGGCGGAATCTTGGTTTGGCGCTTACGTCTGGTTCGACAAGTATAATCGCAGATAATGTAAATTTGTGATGATCAGCACCGTGTGTGTCTGTATTTCTTTTATTTCTCCCATTTCCTTCGATATTCTCATTCCACCAATTCTTGTATTCACATTAATTAATCATCCGACTTCTTTAGCCTACAGAGCATAAACGTGAGACGTAAAACGAATAAGATTTTTATTTAATTTCTAAGTTTAAACCTGGATAATTGCGACACCATGCGGCACAGTTGTAAAACTTTTGTTTCTACTGTAGTTGAAGGCGACACATTAGCGCGCTTAGGTGATATGAAGTAAGGCCTTTCCTTGTATGCTTCGGATGCTATTACTCTTCTGTATTACCGTATATATTGGTGACTGCTTGTCGTTTACAAAATACATTAATATTAGGGAGTTTGGTTTACGAAACCTGTCTTTTCGTTCGTACGGGAGATAAGAAACTCTCAAGGACAACTTGATGGATTACCATCAATTTTGGCCAGGATATAGGCCAAAAATTAGGAGTCGAAGTTCATTGATGGAAATGATATTTATACCGTAAGTTGTACACTGAAAAAAAAATCCATTATCCAGACAGCGGCATATTGTATACAAATATACGGAATTCTTGTGTTTACTACGTTATCGATATGCTACATACATACTCCGATTTTCCTGCTTAGATATTACATTATGCCACTGTAGAATGTAATTATGATATCTAATAACAGTCTTCCGTATATTAAATAGGTATATACGTGTGTTACATGCGTCAGCTATATGTTATATGTATGTCCATCTGTATGTGAGACCCTTGACCACCTTTATACAGTTTTTTTTTTCTTTCGTACGGAAAGTACGTTTGCTCGGAACACTTATACGGGAAATACGTATAAAACATACGTTTTCAGTTATACATTTACTACAAGATGTTCCATAAATTTGTATGTTTAGTCCAAAAACTACAGGATTGACGCATGTAAGTTAAGTTTTTACGTACGCCATATACTTTTTTCTCTCTGTAGAAATCAAATATTGACTACTATACAATAAGACGGTAATAGATAGCGAGAAGAGGTTTCCTGCAAATACACCATCATCTACATCCTTAATTCTCTACTAAAAGCAAAATTGATGGAATTTCACTACTTCTGATTTGGATATTAATCTAGATAGAGCAAATCTAAGAAATGGCTAGAAGCTGCTTTTTCAATTCGATTTAGAGTTCTAAGAATAGGTACCTTCCATTAAAATTGGCAGAAATCAACTACTTCCGGTTTTATCATTGATCAATATAGTGTAAAAACAGTAATTGTTAGCGAGAATTTTTTTTTTCTGCAATCACTTATGCATCCCAAGAATATATTCTATCTCTATTCTAATCTCTCTGCTTAAACCAGGAGTTGTACAAATCTGCTACCATTTCCGATATGCGAACCAAACTCTTTCACATAGTATACACGTTAATTGCATTTTGTTTCTATCTTCATGCTTTTCATAGATGAAAAAAAAAAACGAATATTTTGTGTAAGAAACTTATGTACCCTATTACATTAAATGATAAAGCGAGAGATGAAATAGTAAAAGGGTATTTTCAGTGTGTCCTGTGATGAGAATTAATCGAATGCTAGGAATTATGAAACGTCAGGCAAACTGAAAACAGAAAACCGTTGTAATTAATGTTTCTGAAGGTGGACGCATACCCACATCCAATAATACCTTTAGAAGTGGAAAAGCGACAGAGATAGCGGATTGAGATAGAGTTGGACAGCATGAACTATATAATCTGGACAGTATCTGTTTTCTGTCTGGCATATCTCCATATCGATCCCCGTACGAGGAGGTGATGTGTTTTTGGGGTCGAATCGAGAGGGGGGGGTTACATTTCACTCTCATCTGGATGCTTGCCCTTTCTATTGCTAAAGCAGATGGACATGACGTCCCCACTAATTAACAATGATGCATCGTTCGCCGCTTTTCTGTGTTGGCATGTGGCATTTCACTGGGTTTTCTTTCTTTTTGATTCATTCCGTATGTTCTGGGTTCTACCACAACTGGAGATATAATATTTTTTTTTTTGTACTCTCTTACGGTTGTCTTTCTGCTTGTATGTGAAAATATCATAACAGTAAGAGAGGAATGATGTAAGAAGTGAAAAAATATATATCTATCTCTCTGTCTCTCGTAGAGCATCTCTGGTGCTGTCTAAGATAAATGTAAGTGTTCTGACAACCTTCGTGATGAATTTCTCCTTTTTCATTTCAAAATTGTTCTGTCTGAACACATGTTAGTTGCATTATTGAGAAAAATAAATAAATACAACGTTTTAGTTCAAAGATCGAATAGAGGCCCCGCGGTTCGTGGTTGCTAACGCTCTCATCTTTGGTGCTAGCGGTCCCTGGTTCGATTCTCGGTGGGGGCACTTAGTTGAAAAAGTGTAAGAAGATTTTCAGGCTAGCCATCTTAAGTGATGTTTTCCTGGTTTTTTTCTCATCCATACCAGGCAAATGACGGAATGGTACCTAACATATAGGTTCCAGGCTGCTTCCTTCCTTCCCTTTCCTCGAATGGTGTAATCACCGAGTGACGTCATCCTTCATCATACATGATGGTCATACATGCTGAAAGCTCAGAAATCTAATTCCTAATCCTAATCCAAAGATCGAGTTTTCTGGTCTTATTTGTTTATAATAATATTGTCCGCACTAAAGAGAAAAGTGACCGTTATTCGCACGTCAATAGTAATGTTTAGTCAATATAAAACTGTACGTTTAATACTGTAGAAATTGCTCCCATTTTCCCTGTGTGAAGCGAAATTTTCTAAAACGCCCAGATACACTCGTATTTCCTTATATTTAATTAAGGATCTATATACTCGAATTTCACACCTCCAACTTAAGCGGATCCTAAGATTTGGGCTTCCTGAATATAGAAAGTGAAATTTGAATGTTATAGAAAGCCCCTACCCACTTCACGAGTAGAATTTTCGAAGACGCTGAAGCATGTAACTCCATTAAATTTAATTGAGAGTTTGAGCACCGAATTTCATACTCAACTTTTACTGTAAATTCTAACATTCCTTATTTTTTGAATATAAACTAGGGATGGGCAAAACTGGAAACCGGTTTCTAGAAAAAACGAAACCCGAAAAACCGACCGACTGGTTTCGGTGAAAACTTTTGGAAAACACACACAACTATTTCTGTGGAAACGGAATCGGTTTTCTGAGAACAACGAAACACTATTCTGGTCAGAAATAGAACAAATTTTGGGGGAAAAAACGGAACCGGTTTTGAAGAAAACCGACACCGGACCCGGCGAAAAACCGAGCCGGTTTTGGAGAAAACCGATAAACGGTTTTTGTCCCCACCACTAATATAAACTTGAGAAGTAGAGTATTATATCAAAAAATGTATATATTGTACCCATTTAACCGCATTAGGATTCGTATTTTACAAAATTCTTTCTTATCTCTTGGTTCTGTGACAAGAGGAGTTTTCTGTGCAAATTTCTCGTTTTTGGCTTTAAAGTAGTTTGGCCTGGGCATTCATGAGTTCGTCGACTTTACTCCTTTTATGTACAGTGTAATACAGTGAAGATTAGTGGTCATGTTATTTCTGCTGGTTTAATTACAGAGTGCGTTTGCACATGGCACAGAGCCGTCCCTCGGACATCCAAATAATGTCTGTCCCATAATGTCCCGAAACTGGATTTCTTATGAGACATTTCTGGGCTTGTTCTGGTATAATCACAGCATGACTTTTGAACAACCAAATATGCGTGACAGGTACATCCGTCCCATTAAAATTCAAGAGAAATCCCATCGATATTTTTATTGTCCTTAAGTTTCTACTGCGAGCCTGAAAGTCTCGGAACAAGCATAGAACTTGTGTGATGTTCTCTGAGCATGCTGTGCTGTGTGGATTTGTTTACAACACTGAGATTTCATGAAACATGAATATACGTACTTTTCAGTGTTACGTCCCACATCTATGGCGTGTGGGCTAAAGGAGTCGGTGATGATCAGAAATGAATGAAATGAACAAAGTGGAAGGAAGCGGGAGAAACCCGAGAAAATACACACACATGGTGCTTGTCCACTACAAAGTCACTTGGTATAAGCGGGGATCGAACGAGATACCCCATGAACTAGAGGCAGTGAACATCGTATTGATACTATTTTATATTTAATGTTAATAATATTTTCATCGGGGTCTAAAATAGAACTTCCCACAAAAGGGAGAGTAATAAACCCAATGTATTTAGCCTTAAGGAAACTCATTCTTACTTCTTATAGCCTACGGATTTAAAGTAAAATATATATTTAGCTTGAAGCTCCACGATTATATTTTATAAGATAAAGGAGGCGGGTGGCAACTACAAGGGAATTATTATGACATCGTTAGTAGAATTAAGATAGTGAACCCCTTTTTTTATGTTTTATATAAATTATTTGTAAATTAAGATGTATATTGCAGAAGGTGTGACTTAACTAATCTTTTTCTTTTCTTCTCTTTTTAGGTAAGAGATATGCTTTAGTACCTTTTCGATTGAGCTGTTGCCTGTTCTAATCTGCACTATTTCAAGGTAAGTGAAATAAATTAGCCATATCATCGTAAAGGAAATCACACACACGCCATCCAAAAATACATATTTCAGCAGAGGATTTCTCAGAGGGCATAAGGAATTCCCAAATATGTTCCAGCTTCAAGGTGGGGTCCAAAGTAGGCAGTGAATTAAGAATTGACAGCAGTAAAATACGGAATATGTCAACGGGTAGTCGGAAGTGTTACGGAGTGCCAGTTCCACGATTTCTCGTGTTCGAAGTAACGCATACTGCGATGTACTTTTTCCCCCACACTTTTAGATGGCCCTAACTCCGAAAATATGCATTTGTCCCCACATGCTCATATTAACTTCCTTCCTTTTTTCTTATTTTGATGAGACGCATTGCCTCTTTCAGTTTGTCTGTCTAGTTTATTATCACCCTGTATCACGAGACGAGAATAGATATTTTTAATTCGCGACCAGACGTAAAACATGACAGTTCTTGTCTCGTTTTCGAGACGAGAGATTTCTCGAGTCTCGCGGGCGACACTAATCTCTTTCCAGCCTTAGAAAAAAGTGGATGTAAATAAACCCACCTGACTACCAGTGGATCGATGACCAGTGATTGGTTGTTGGTCTCACTGCATTAATATCCTACCGCAATATAATCCTTATTAAAATAATAATTTGAAATGAAAGTAACCGAATTTATCTTGTATTTTATGATAATAAACGCAATATATATAATATTTAACAACAGATGTAGCTTTATTTCAACCTCACTCGTTCTTGGACATATAGTATTTACTGCGCATGCGCATGCGTTCGCGCGATGACCCCACTGATTTGAAATTGTAGAATGCAGAGTGTTCCATGGCGAAAAAGTGTTAAAATAATCCACCTTCCTCTCGTGTTATAAAACACAAAAGAGAACAACAGGAACAGAGGCAATCTCGTTTATATAACGATTTAAGAAAATATGTATTTCCAACATAACAGTAGTCAGTGTCATTGCGTTAATTATATACCAACCAACAGAGTCTTACACTTTGGAAATTATGCGACGACAATAAGCTAGCAGAAGATCTTGTTGTTCACGTCTCTCGCTGCCGAAGCACGTGTGAGCCGCGGAGCAATACATTTCGCTGTGTTTACATTTACTTTGTTCTAAGGCTGGAAAGAGTTTAGTTCGCCGAAGTTTAGATCTCAAAACAATGTTTTAGTGTTACATAACTCAGAGTATGGAATTTATAAATCGATAAAAATGGTTGTACGAACACAATGAAAAATATTTTTCAACGTTTATAAAGATATACAAGTCATTACACAATATAGTCTAATAATAAATATGATTTAAGTGAAGTTATATCACACTCTTTATGGAGTTCTAAAGCAAAATGGTTCTCGTAGTTTCTAGATAAAATTAAAAAAAAAAAAACAACAAAAAATCGGTCAATTAATTTTGTCCATAAATTTACAAAACAAGACGAGAAATTTTCGACACGAGGAGAAAAAGAATCGAAAATGGAATCGAGAAAGAATTCTAGAATCGAGACGAGATGAGACATTAACAGAGGAGATGAAAAAGCCTTAATTCTTGTCTCGTGTGCGACAGTAATTAACGGATAACAAACTACAATGTAGAAAACAAATAGCTATTGAAGATATTGTAGGCTATATAAGTGGTTGATTTTCCCTTACTTTCTTCTGTCGGTATGTCCGCCAAGGAGACAGAAAATCTCAAGAACCACTTTTGGTCAAGACATAAAAGGTCAGAAGTTAGGAATCGAGTTCTTGTGGATCTCATCCTTGAAAGACAGACTACCCCGCAGTGCTGTTGATATTAGCGGGTTAGTATAATGTCAAGGGGTGCAAGTGTTTCAACTAAACACTTTCGAGTGGTGATGATACTATGATACTGCTACTCATTATACTAAGGCTCAATTTTAATTTATTGTAACTTTTTTTTTTTTAACTTTTAATGTACAGTCTTGTTTTTTAAAAAAAGTCTGGCTACCCACCTTTCTTTGAAAACCCCTGTGATCTAACACACATCTGAAACTAAATCATACAAATATTGATTTTCTTAAGCCAATTAAATTTTTATTTTAAAACAAGCATTTTGAATTCAGTACGTACGATTGTCGAAATAATACCTTTTGAAGAAAAGTGGGTGGCCATTTTTAAAGCAAAACTGTACATAAAACTGTTTCTTTATTATTTAATCACTATATCAATTGCTTTATTAGCATTATTAAATTTTGCTTTAACTATTTAGGTATGCTCGTGTTAAAAAAAAAATATAGAAAACCAATATCGGGTAATGAGAAAGAGACAAGTGTGCTCTTTCTTTAACACAGATCACAGTGTATATTGTACTGTAAACTCGTATAACCTCTGTTAATCCGTGTTCAAAAGCGCAGCTCCCGTTTATCACTTGTAGCTATAGTTGACGTTGAGTAATTGCTTATTCCACGTAAATGACAGCATTCCAAAGTACGACCCGTCTGGAGAATTTGTTATGTCGGAGTCGTACTTCATTAGTGAATGATAAACTGGGGTTCGCCATTTTCTCGAACGCGTGAAATAGTGTTACGTTGTGATGGCTTTGTCTCTCACGTGCCACTCTCTGTGATTGAGGATTATGTGTATATTTCTTGTTTAGCTTATTTTCTATGCAGTGACAGCATGCATTTTCTATGCAGCAATAGACAATGGTTTATTTCTGTGAAGTGTTTGAAGTAGTGTCGTCTTTAAGTCAATGTTAATGACTTGCTCTGTACATCGAAGTCCTAGCTTACTGCTGACTACCTAAATATACCTATTCTAGTAGTAACCTTGAAACTGATGCTAAATCAATCTGAAAAAAGGTGTACAACAGAGGCAGATCTTGCCCGGGGCCGGAGGGTAGTGCCCCAGTTTTTTGAGTGACAAAAATAATTGAAGTTATTTTCTATATATTTTTGAAAGTTTATAGTAAACTTACGATATGCCTATTATAGCCTGGGTTGTGGTTGCTTCCCCCCCCCCTTCCCCAGTTTTTACCTTCTAGAACCACCTCTGGTGCACAATGTCCCACGCCTAAAATAAAAACACAATTTTTGTTATGTTTCGGCACAAACCTTACACTTGGTGTACTATAATATACTGTCTTGCTTCCATCTTCAGTGTACGTTTCACTGAGTCAAAACTTAAAATAAAAATATTTTGAATTTTTATTGCGTTTAAGCTCAGTGTTCCTTTTCCCATTTTGCTAGCATCTCTTTGAGCCAAGTCTTAAAGAAAAAATAAAAAAAATATGCCATTTTTATTGTGTTCCACCCAGCACAAGCCGGTAGCCAGCCCAAAAATGTAGGGGGGGCGGTAGAAGTTAGAGGGGCCCGATTCAACCATATTATAGTTCATTTGCAAGCCTACCATGAAAATTTTAGGATGGCCCGGTCCCCGTAGACCCTCGTGGATACGGGCCTAAAACAGCAGCATTATTTGAAGTTTTACTTAAAAGAGAAAGCCCCTCTCCCCGATGGTGACTTCAACATTCACCTATTCAAGATTCGCCTAATAACCTCAGGCAATGGAGTTTGCAGTGTTAACTCAAAAGAAAGTGTAGGCGAATTTTGAATTCAAGATTTGCCTTTCACGACATATTATTATTTTTGTTTGACATTGAGATATGAAAATGTTACATGAAGTTACGCAATGCATTACGGAACATGTAAAATGATGTAACATACATTCTACGAGAGTTTGCATAAATCATAAAATTAAACAAAGCACCAAGGACCAGTATAAGCACAGTTTCGATATATGAATAATGGATAGAGTATACGCTTGATATCGAGCTGTGATATTCAAGTGTGGATTCCCTGCTTTCTTGTTTATTTCGGAGTCCCATGGTTCCGATCGATTAGTCATTCTGTCTCCATTGTTATCGTAGGTTTGTGTTCATTGATAGAGTAAGCTTATGTCATTAAATGCTGTATCCGTTTCTTTTCTGATTTTTTTTTAAAACTCTTTCATAAAGAAGGCAGATTTAATCAACCAGCCAAAATGTTTACGAAAATACAGGAGGAAAAATAGATGAGGTGATACTGTTTTGATATGAATTTTCAGGAAGTGACACGACTTTGTTTCTGTTAGAGATAGGGAAGAAAACTTGTTAGAAACTAATCGAGAGATAGAGAGTTAATTGCAACCTGTTGTGAGTATATGCAACAAATCTACTACAAATTCTGAAGGACTACTGTAGTAGAACTGTGATAACATTTCCAATTACACTTTTATTCGTCACATGATGGTGACACACTGGCTTTCTGTCCACATTTGTCGTACAGAAGACTTATTTCACACCAGTCATTCATTTCTCAATTTTACCCATAAGATCAAGTGCGAGCAGACGACACGTATTGAAGATGTATCAAGAGCAAATTTGGTTGGAGCAAGACATTCCAGCAACTGATTGGGAATCGGACCAGCACCAAGCTCTTTTCTGAAGCTGGCGTAATGCAGATGTAAAAGTCTCATACACTTAGTCCAACTGTTCATGTTCGAGATTGTTTTAATCAGACATGTGCATTAATTGAATCGTTGAGTTTGAGAACCGGTCATCTCCATCGAAACTAATTTGAGAGGAGTGACAAACAAAACTAAATTAATCAATATGCATCTGGCATATAGAGTTGTTTCATTTTTGGACCGTAAAACTGGCATTTTTCTACTTTCCAAAAATGGAAATAACTCTATATGTTAGATACATATTGACTAATTTAGTTTTGTTTGTCATTCCTCTCAAATTAGCTTCGATGGAGGTGACCGGTTTCCGAACGTTTGCATAGCTAGTAGGTATTAGGCAAATCATGAATAGGCGAAACGCGAAGCCCCAGCCCCAATGTAGATGGATTTTTATATTTTTCAATTATATGGTATTATCCTATTGATTAAAATGTATGTAAATCTTAAACTCCTTCTTGGTGCCTCAAAGGACGCCAATAATTCCGGCACAGAACGTAAATTTAGTGCACAATATCCCGTGTTAATATTTATTTTTGTTTAATAACCTTGAAATATTTAACAAATAACTGAATATTCATTAATTTAAAATTAAAATTTTTAATAAGCATTCTTAGCTAAACCTGCGCTCTCTACACAGCACATCATTCACATATAAGCATGAATCTTCTTGTCATTCCTCACATCTGTACATGTCCCTTTACAGGCACAAGTGAAAGATATCTTGATAAAATCGGCAAGGGATACCATAAAGGGGAGATTTTTCGATATTTTTTCAATATTTCGCACCATTTGAGAGATTTGAGTCTACTTTCGGTTGGAGTTTCTAATTCATGTATGATCAATGTTTTCTTTCTTCTTGCGTGCAATATGTAATAAACAAATACATTTCGCACACGATTAATTATAATGTCAGTGATATATGGTATTCATTGGGCAAAATACTGCAAACAATAAAGATTCATCTTAGCCTGGAGAAATGATTGTCCTTCGTTTTTCATTATTATATGGCCTTGAAACGAACGCCTGAGAGATATAAACCCCTGTATACAACTAAGTTGTGTTGGAACGTATATCTCTAGAATATGATACTTTACTTTTTTTAAAACAATTTCCATACTTCCAGTGTACCCCTAAAAAATGTACTAAAGGATACTAAATGTACTAAAATGTGCCGTTTTTTAAATATTGAATTAGAACTGAACAATCTATACAAAATTTGAAATCGACAAGCAAAAACGGCACGTTTATAGCACTTGTGGTTTTCGAGATCCCATTGTCGAAAGGATTGGAGACAAACATGTAAACGTAAGATTCTAATATGTAGACTAGCTGAACCTGCGCTCTCTACACAGCGCATCATTCGCATATGAGCATAAATCTCCTTCTCATTCCTCACAACATATGTACATGTCTCTTTACAGACACAAGTGAAAGACGTCTTGATTTTAAAAAAATCGGCAAGGGGTATCATAAAGGGGAGATTTTTCGATTATTTTTTCTCAATATCTCGCACCGTTTTCAAGATTTGAGCCTACTTCCGGTTGGAGTTTCTAATTCATGTATGATCAGTGTTTTCTTTCTTCTTGCATGCAGTATGTAATAAGCAAATACATTACATATACAATGAATTATAATGTCAATTATATATGGTGTTCATTGGGCAAAACACTCAAAAAATAAAGATTTATCTTAGACTCGAGAAATGGTTATCCTTCCTGTTTCACTATTATTTGGCCATGGAGCAAACGCCTGAGACATATACAACCCCAATATACAACATTGTGGCGTTGGAATGTATAACTCATTGGATATGATGCTTTAGTATTTTTTTTTTTTTTAATTTCAACGCTTCCACTGTACCCTAAAAAATGTAATAAAGAAATAATGGCCATGTTTTTTTTAAATATTCAATTAGAACTGGACAATCTACGCAAAATTTCCAATCAATCAGTGAAAACGTCATCTTTCTAGAGCCTGTAGTTTCCGAGACCTCATTGTCGAGAGGATTGACCACAAACATATAAATATCCTCAACTTATAGTTTAAAAGAACTCGGAAAATGGAAGCTCAACTCACATGCATTGATTTTAGAGAAGACTTATTAAAATACAAAGGCTTTGAACAATAATTTTATATCACAAACTTTATGAAAAAGATATAGTTAACTAATTTAGACTATTTAAAGTACAAATACTCAAAATGTTTGTCTCTGTTAAACGTGAAATCACACATAACCGTAAATGAAAGATTTGAAAGCCAAAGTTATAGGTTGGAGCTCAGGCGCTTTTAATTACTATTGTAGCATTTTAATAGATAGATATTTCGTGTATAAATATAAAATGCTTGACAAATGACACTTTTGAATTTGAAATAGAGTTTCTACAGGTAACTAATTATTAAGTAGTAAAATATAATCGTGCTATAGAAAAATATCCTATTTTTGTTAATTTGGTAGTAAATATGTAAAAGATTAAAAACTCTACGTAATTCATACTATTAAATTAATATTTGATTTATTGGCAAACTTTTTTAATACCTACAAAACTCTCAGCTTAGGAGAATAATGTGGCTTGTTTGAATTTTAAGACGACTAATACTAACAATCTCAAGGTATTCTACGCTACGTAACTTTTGGATAAAAGTTTTGAAATTCTTTTTAAAAAATAACTGAAACACTTTATATGAAAATGAGATTACAAACTTTTTTTTTTTTTTTTTTACTTTGTTCTGTGCATGCAGCATTGGATTCCACACCTAAATATTACTGTTAAAATGTTTTGCACCATAGTGTGGAACATATTATAAAGCTTATGTTAATGCGTTTTCGTGTGAATATTCATACGTGAATTGCGTTAACACCTTGTAAATGTTTACAACGTACCTTTTATTAGTATTATTATTTACGTTTTATACTACAGATACTTTGTCCTTCCTTTCGTAACCTCCCTTGAAATTATATTCATAATACGTTCTTTTTTGTCTATTCATTTTTCTAGAAACTTCCTGCTCTGTTTTTGTTTTCGGGATGCAGTGCAGGGAGAAGCGGGAGAGGAGATTACACTATTTGTTTTAACGTGTTTGCAACAGTGGTTTTCTTTGTTACGTTATTCGTTCCTTCTCTCTCTCTCTCTCTCCCTCAGGTACGTGCACAGTACATTAAATCTATGTTGTTATTTCCGCGTAAAAAAAAAAGAGAGAAAGAGGAAAAGGGCATACCCATGATTTGTGGTGCGTATCGAAATGCCTCATTAGTTAGCATTGCACTTTTGTTGTCTGTGTTTGGTGTCTGGATTCATAATCAGCATTACCAACTAACTGGTATATTATCTAAATGATGTACTCTAGTTCGCTTTTCTTCCTTCCAAAATAAAAATCTTTTAAAAACTCGAACAAAAAAATATATGTTTCTCGTTTGGTGTTTCTGTTATGTGTTTTATCCTCATCTCTCTCTCTCTTTCTCTCTGAGTGTGTATGTGTGTTTATGTGTCAGTTGTAGTATGTGGCAAGTTTAATACTATTGACATGAACACAAAGACGATTAACAGGCGTTAATAATCTTTTATGATAATGGAATGTTTAATTTATGGATCCCATTGATGGTTTTTCCCCATAAGATTAACGGGATGATAATGTGCAGTACAAACAGCAGTGTGTAGAGAGTTAGATACGTTTTGGATTTTCCTCAGTGGCTGCAGTAATGATGGTAGTGGTAAATATACCGTTTTATTTCATTACCGTAGAACAGAAAAGGTGGATTTTAGTTAGCCAGTAGAAGTGCATTTTTGAAACTTTTTTAATTTAAAAAAAAGATACTACAAGGTTCAGTCTACTTGCTTTGCAGATCATGATTAGTGAGAGTCATACGACTGTTTCTTTTTAACGTGTAATAAAAATATTTTCTTTGTAGCTTTTTTTTAAAAAAAACTAATAATGTGTTTATGCAGTCGCAAGCTTGTCTCATAAACTATTATTTGTTCCTCTGTCTACGAATATTTGAAAATGGAAAATTGTTTCAGAACTTTTATGTGCCTCATTAAAAAATGTTTTATTATTTTTAAAAACTCTTTTTTCTCTAATATAACATGTATCTACTAGTAAACCATTAAATCGTCAATGAGCCCTTCATTAAAAAACTTCATTTTTTAAAACTAAAAAAGCAGTTCTCTTGTATCTAGTCCGTTAGTGAACCATTGTGATTCAGTAGTAAAACTTTCAATACTGAAAGTTACATTAAATTCTGTGTTTCGTTATTTTTTTACCTTCCTTTTTTTTTAAAAAAAAATAATAATAGACGGAGGTTTTTACCAACTGCTTTGTTCAGAGGAGTTCACATTTAAATAAAACCTTTTTTATAAATGGAATTTCAGGACAAGGAATGATCAACTTCTCTAAATGTAACGTAAACTTCATTTTACTCCTTATTACGTAACGTTACTTTTAGGACGCAAACTTAGTAAACGTTACTTTTAGGACATAAACTTCATTTTACCCCTTATTTTATTTCCACCTCAATATTCTTTCTGTAAAGTTACAACTCATCACTGATAATTTACTGCTATAGAAATGTTTTCAAATTATAATGATTTTAACTCAACGAAATATGTTCAGATTAAAAATTAAACGAATGATATTAAGATAAAAGTCACTAATAACAATGGCATTTCTCATATTACAGTACATCATTTTGACTTGGCTACACCTCTAAGTTAGTCATTACCTGATTGGGCCTCATTTCTGTAGAGCCTGCATTTCTGTATAGGATATGGATTACTTATTACTAGTAGTGGCTCATGTCTGTAGAACTTGCATTTCTCATTCTCGTTCTTTGAAATAGCAATGGCAATCACAAAGTATATATATCAAAAATACAGGGTGTTTCAAAAAGTATTACAATTTTGAAAACTCATATTAATTTAGTAATTTAGCTTACGGATATGGTTTTGGTGTCATTTTGTAGCAAAATACATCAACTTTTTTTTTTTACCTTGTACAGTCACGAACATTAATAAATGGAGGCTGAAGCCATTATTTCTTATGGCTCCAACCTCCATTTATTAATGTTCGTGACTGTACCTAAAGAGGTTTAATGTGTCTTCCATTGGTGATGCACACATCCCATCTGAAGTCGATTTCTTGCTGCACCATGTCAGGTGTGACTTGTTCAATTGCGAGGTAGATTCTAGCTCTGAGCTCTGGTAGAAAAGCCGGTAAGGTTGGAGAGCAAACACGGTATCCATGATGAACGCCCAAAAGAAATCAAGAGATGTCAAGTCCGGTAAACGTGGGGGGCCATGCAATTGGCCCACCTCGGCCGATCCGTTTACCTGGAAAGTGGACATTTAGAAAATCCCGGACGTGAAACAGGTAGCGCTTGCAGTGGCTTGTTTCTAAACTAGTCTACTACGTGAGTCAAAACTTGAGGTATTTTGTTACAAAATGACACTAAAACCATGTCTGTATAAGTTAAATTAATAAATCAATATGAGTTTACAAAGTTGTACAGTCCTTTTTGGTACACCATATATTTTAGCCTTTTCTCTATGTGTTAAATCTTTTTATGTATATTTATACATTCGCATCTTTTTATACGTGTTAGTACGAAAAGAAATATCGCTACGTGAATTTCTCCTACCTCGTTGTACTGTATTAAGCGTAATTGTAATATCCCTTGTGTGATCTCTAGTCCCTAGTTACACACAGGGAAATTGCGAAACTAATTTAATTATGATTTCTTATATATATATATATATATATATATATATATATATATATATATATATATATATATATATATATATATATATATAAAGGAAGACAGAGAAGTCAAGTTCTAATTATAATAATGGATTGGATTCGTTTTGCACAATTAATCTCATTATGTAACATTACGTCGGCACTTATATGCATACTATATTTATTTTTAAAGATAGGGTCGTCCTTTCTTTTCCTGTACACGATGAGAGATAAGAACAAAGAGAAAAACGACCATGATAAAATTACTGGGTATTTTCCCTACTAGAATGACTAATGAGAACAGTGGAGAACATTTTGTCTTTCTTTCTCTAACAAAGAAAAAAGAAAGGTAGAAAGAAAGAAAGAAAAATGTATGTTAATTTTTAGATATTTTATTTGAAATTAAATTAATTCATTAGTTTAGCATACCTTCTTGCCCTTTTCCAAATAAAGGAGAAGGTTGATAAACGAAAATGTGATGCATGAGTCACCGGATCAACTGCGCTACTATTTTTGTTCTGGTCACCCGGCTCAGATTATAATTTCTCAGTCACCCAAACAAACCTCAAAGTACCCAAAATCGTACGAGCTCTTCCGTTTATATATAAATTCTGAGTATGTTCCAGAGATGGCGTGGGTCAATGAAAAAAACTTGAATCATGTCACACGGTCACACTACCCACCGCGACCACTCTGAACCATGACCCACTACTCACCGTGATCCACTCTGACCCATCAAAATCCATCGTTATCAACCCTCATTCATGATCCATGCTCTACTCTCCAGTGCCTAAAGAGTTTACACTTGTAATAAAAATACGGAATTCCAGTTCCTTATGTTGAACGACTCGGAGATACTCATTTTTTTTTTTTTTTTCAAAAATTCGGACCCCCTTTCAGCCGGATTTTTCATTATAATTAGGATATATATTATAATGAAAACGAAATGATAACATTCCAGTTGGGATTGGGGCCTAACTGTATACCAAAAATCATTTCATTTGACTTTGTCATTTGGCCGTGATGATCACGCACACATACTTACATTCATTTTTTTTATATAATCATACATTA
Organism: Thermobia domestica; assembly: GCF_964235325.1. Taxonomy (NCBI): domain Eukaryota; kingdom Metazoa; phylum Arthropoda; class Insecta; order Zygentoma; family Lepismatidae; genus Thermobia; species Thermobia domestica. The sequence continues at coordinate 80,688,791 of NC_137454.1, read as the reverse complement.
AGGGCGATTAAAAAAATTTTTCAGCTCCTTTAAAAACGCACAGGCTATGTCTGGACAGCTAAGTAAATCCTATTGCTCTTATTACAATTACAAATATCAATATCCAAAAGTACCTCAAGTTCTTTTTTCACTTAGATATACTCATGTCAGATAAGTAAATAAAAAGCAAAGAAAGAAAAATAGAGACCTCGAAAGTAAAAAACGTAGACAGAGTCACCACTGTTTAGAAGATACTGTTTACAATGAAATTAGCAGAGCGGGTCGGTGGGTCAGAGTAGGCCACAGTGGGTGCTGGTTGCAGTGGGTCACGTCCTGTCGACCCACGACCGACTCACAAATCTTGAATCACAACCCATTGATCCACCTCATCTCTGGCATGTTCACGTATTACTTCAACATAGGTGGACTGAGTTTGAGTATTCCTTTCTTGTTTGAGACAGTATACTTTAACGTTGGTCCTAAATAAATTTCTTTAAAATCTGATGGTAGTTTTTGGAGCTAGACCATGAAGTACCTCGATAGGTGCTGGGTCAATTACGTCAAAGTAACGTGCTTGTAGGCAGCCATACGTTCTTTAACGTAATTATGGTGGCATAACAACACAGGGATTGTACTTCAAAGTTTCGGAACATCTTCATAATACAGTATACAGTAACAGTTTTTTAAATAGGTTGTGTGTGTGTGTGAAGTCGTTCAAAATATTTTTGAAAAAACGTTTTATAATTATTGTTGTGTTTGTATTTCTCGTGTATTTCAACATATAGGTTTTCGCCACTTTTATTTCCTTTTTATTCCAATTGCTTTTCGAATATTTCTTTAATAGCTTAAAATTTTGTTTCTTATGTCTTACAGTAAGTATACATATAGGAATATGACTCTTAAAATAAGAAATTAAAAATAACGTTTAAACATATTTTTTTCAGCTAATAGAGTCTAGTTAACATTTACGTTTTTTTTTTTTTTTTAATTTCCGTTCATGAACCCATGAATTCCTCTGGCGACCCCAGGTTTACAAACCTCATTGTACACTGTGTAATGAAACATTTCAGGAAACACTTTAAAAATGTAGCGCTTTAACTAACGCAGATTTATATAAAAGGAAATGAAAGCAATTTAAATTTAGTATTCTTGGTGATATTGCACAATTGACAACATTAGGTACAACTTCATAACGAGGAACTACATAATTTATACGATTACCAAACATTGTTAGGGTCATGAAATATAGGAAGCTCAGGTGGGCAGGTCATGTAGCTAGGATGGAAGAAGGTAAGCATGCTTTCAAAGTCTTAACTGGAAGACCAATCGGAAAACGACCATTAGGAAGGCCTAGACGCAGATGGGAGGGCAATATTAAGATGGATCTCGCAGAAATAGGAATACAAAGTAGAAATTGGGTCCAGCTGGCAAAGGGTAGAAGTTAGTGGAGAGCTTTTGTGAACGCGGCATTGAACCTCCGGGTTCCATAGGCCATAGAGTTAGTTAGGTACAACTTAGTTGTAGAACTTAGCAAGAAGTACAAGAATCAATTTCAAACTCTCCTGCCCGTAATTTAATTAGTCGCTAGAGTCTAATATTTCACATGCCATTGTTGTACGAAATGCCGAGTTCTATTCCTGATGAGAGAGTATCAAACACACAGTGGTTTAGATCGCACTGTGAACTGTAAATGCCATCTTATATATTCTTAAATGTATTCTTAATCCCCCCAAAATGCCGCTGCATTATAGAAACATGGTTTGAAGTGTCGCTGCGTATACAAAGATTCTATTCATAAGATGCTTCATGTTTTCCCTTTTTTGTTAAAAGCTAGAATAGGGAATCAGTTTCACATTAAACCCTATCCCTATGATCCTAGTATGTACTGCGGAGAATTGTGTTTGTGTGTGCGTACATAGATTCAATTAGAAAATTTAAAATTTATGGTCCCTTTGATCTCTATTGTTCATATACAGACGGCAACCATCTCTTATTACAATGTCGTCTGTAACGCTATATATACACTGGAACATTGTCAGTCAAGAGACTGCAAATCCGTTTTTTATTTACATTCTATCTTGTCTATGTTTACTATATCAAGTTAATGGTGAATACTTTGCCGTCACACGTGTACTCAGTATATATACATAGGACTACACACACACACACACACATGTATTCAAAATAGACGTAAGTTAAACACACATAAAAAGCATCCATGCGTTGAAAGGTTTTAGAGAGGGCTACAGAAGAAGAAGAAGAGATAACATCATTTTATGCTGCAATGCAATTAAACGTCTCTATAAATTGCTCTACATGTCACTTGATACGTTATTGATTAGATATATCCTCGCATACTGAACTGATCGAATCATACGGGTGCGTATTCATATCTGCGTGTCTGTCACTTGTTTCTAAATGCTTAAGAGTGATGAGACAAGGTGAAATATGAATGGGTGATACTTATGATTTGTGTGTGTGATTGTTATACAAAGTTTTTTGGGGGTTATCTTGTATATCTATTGCGCATCACTTCAAACAAAAATGTTTTCACGTTTCGACTGTCACTTTTTTTTTTAAAAAAAAATCAATGTTTACTGCATGGAATTTGTCTCTAAGTGTTGATGATCCCCTTATAATATCATGTAGCATGCAGGGTCGTAATGGAGAAAGATATTCTCGAATTTATTCCGTTATGGAACATGAGGGAAAAAATAAAATTAAATATTTAGTTTAACGTCCCGTGATTATGCACCGAGTGTAAGAGAGACGGTGATGAGAAAATAAATGAAATGGTGGAATGAATAAAGTGGGAGGAAACGAGAACCCGGAGATAACCCACGCACACGGTGTTTGTATACCACAAAGTCCGCTTGGCGCGAGCTGGGATTGAACCAAGGAACCCACACACCAGAAGTGAACGCTCTACCCCCTTTTATTTTTAAAACTAACTGACTCACAGAGCGTGTCTCAGTAACCATCTTGAACTACTTATTACTAATTTTACTTGCTTTACTCGTTTAACTTGCTTCTTCAATCATCTAGAACGACAGGGACACGAACACAGAAACATCGAGGACAGTTAAAATCACAAAGGCTCTCCCACCGGGAATCGAACCCGAGACCTCGTACACCAAAGGCGCACGTGCTAGCCACTAGACCAGCGTGGAGGGCACCCCTGAGCCACCGCGTCCTCCATGAAACATGACTGAAAAAAAGTGGAGGAAAACTAACTTATGGAATAAATGCATTGTGTAAAATATAAACGTACATTTTCAGTTGTACGTTTCTGCAGGGTGTTACATAGATCATACGTTAAGTCCAAAAACTCCAGGATTTACGCATGTATCCTACGTTTATACGTATGCCACATATGTTTTTTTCGCATTGGAAAATATTAAAAAGTGCGCGAAAACAACGCTTCGTAAACGCGTTTTATGTGTCTTTAAAGAACATCTATCGTTCAAAGTGAGTGATACATTATTTCTATTGTTGATATACGTACATAAATTCTTCAAATCAACTTCGAGTTTATTCTGCCAATCATTATACATCTTTTTCTCGTATTAAAATTATATGTTTCTCTGTATTGTCGTAAAATACTTAACAGAAGTCAATAAAATGCCAATATTTACGAGTAGTATCTGTTTTTCATTCCACGAAACAAGTGACAATTACAAAATTTAATTTCCTGAAGAAGAAGAAGGTGGTTCATCAAAATGTAAATGACCCAGTAGGAGTTTTTTTTTCTTCATGTATAAATTCTTTACATGTAGTATGTCAAAATGTCTGGTATACCGGGTTTATATGTGAAGCAAACTAGAACTGAAATATAAACAATAAATATTTTATGATTTCATTTTGAAGGTGATATCTTTTCAGAACAAAAAAAATCTGTTGGGTTATATTTTTAAATTTGTGCTTTTACTTGTTTCAACTTTAACAGTTTGCCATCATTGGTATAATAATTTTATGTAGGCTATTTATGTTTCAAACGACGACGTACAGATGGCAGATCCTGCGCTCTTTAATAATAATAACAAGTTCGACAGATTTGTTTCTTAATGCAATTATTCCCGAGGCTGTTAGAAAGCTGTTATTAACTCCGTTCTTCCCAGATTGATTTTCTGCTTCAAACTAAATTGGATTTACATAATTATGTAATTTATTTTCTCTTATTTTCTCCACTAAAAGCAGTGAAATGTTTTGTAAACAAATTTATGCCTGAACCTTCTGATATACAGGCTAGTTCATTACACAGTAAATGTTTGTTAAGTTCTGTAATGTACGTTTAAAAAAAATATTTCAGAATATCGGAGTCCATGAATAATAAATAACGTTGCACATACTTTAGGATAAATTTTATAATGGCTAACTTAATTTCAGAGAACGTAAAATAAAGTACACTGTATAGCAGGAATATATACAATTTTGAAATGAAAAACATATTAACGTAAAACGTGGCATTTGTGATGTATCGCCGGACCATACGAAAGTACCAAAATATACTAGGCTAAATGCTATTTGCTTACATTTGGTTAGATTACATTATGTTACGTTACATTAGGCTAGGTTAGGTTCAGTTACCTTCAAAACAGAGGCGTGTAAACTTTTACAATTTGCAATAGAAAATTACTATTTGCGATATGTACGGCGTCCGGATGTATGACGTAAGTGCAAAAAAGACAAACTAATCTGTGTTAGGTGGCAAATAAAAAACACGAATGCTATCTAACCAAATCTGAGCAGGGCGAAATGGTGGATTGCGCGGGGGTGCGTCCAAACGGTGCAGGCGCGTCAGCGACGATAAGTATGCGCTTGAGCGAGGGTACCGAAACAGGTGGGTTTTGGCTGGCTTTATACTAGTAATGCTTCACTTATAAAGAGTACACAGTATTTACACAATTTCAACCTTTGACGCTCGTTATTTTTGTATAATTCTATAAAACTCAAACACGATACATAATAATTTTAACATATACGCGCCATTTCCACACTGTTTTTTCCGTCACAAAATCATAACAAGTGCACCTCTCTGCCAAATAGCCCCTTCCACCTCAGTGCCACTTACAACAACAAAAGAAGCCTACAACATGCAATTTCTTAACTTCAACCTTTGGTCTCACCTGACTTTCACTCACTTTTCCTCGCAAACCAAACTAAATACTCCAATCCTCCCGGTAAATTTCCAAAAAATTGGTCCGACGATACATCACTTAATCCGAAGACGTGGACTAAATTATTTAAAGAAAATGCTTTAAACTTAATTTATTGTTCATTCGTAAATGATTGCAAAAGTATAAAAAAGTAGGCTTGAGATAAAAAGTGTCGAAACATATTTTAAGTTGTTGATAGATTACTGGTTTTTCGCGGCAAAGTCGAAGTTGTTGTGAAGGCGTTGAAGTCGAATAGATTGTTTTTAAAGAAATCATAATCTTATAATTTTAATTATTTGTTGCTTTTTAACAAGATTCCGTTTACCAAACATTGTTAGGGTCATCAAGTCCAGGGAGGTTCAGGTGGGCAGTTCATGTAGCCAGAAAGGAAGAAAGTAGAAATACTTCTGAAGTTTTGACTGGAAATATAATCGGAATAGACCACTAGAAAAACCTAGGCGCAGGTGGAAGGACAATATTAAGATAAATCTCACAGAAATAGAAATACAAAGTAGAAACTGGATCCAGTTAGCTGACAGAAGTCAATGGAAAGCTTTTTATGAACCTCCTAGTTCCATAGACCATAGAGTCAGTTAGTTTTTTCTAGGGATTGCAAAAAGTTTACGGAATCCGGATTCCAGAAAATTTATTTTCCGGAATCGGAACCGGATTTCGGAAAAAAATCCGGAATTCGGAAATATTCCGAAATTCGGAAAAATCTGGAATTTAGAATATTCCGGAAATTTTCCGAAGTTGGAATTTTACCGAATTCTGTAATTTTTTCGAATTCCCAATTCCGAATTTTTTTCGATTTTACTTTCCGAAATTCGGAAAGTAAAATATTGGTCATCCTTAGATGTTTATAACTAGGCTGGATAATCGATAGCCTCTTGCATTAATTTTATCTTGGAAACTTAACTGAAGTCAATAAACGGAATGGTTAAAGCAGTTTCTAGTGGGCTCATAAAATCTACTGTCTATATTGTGATAATCAACCTTATGTATAGCTTTCGCTCGAGATATCTGCAAAGGTAACTTCACAAGCAATTACCCGTGATAATATACTTTAGCGTTTCCATCCTGTAGACATGCTTGATCTTGCATTTCTTTGTACACAAATAGGTGAGTTTCGTTTCACAGTGTGAAACCAGAAGTGATGTATCTACTTCCGGTTCCTACAGAGTGATAAGAACGGAGATAGAACCTGTTCTTGAAACGAGAACCTATTCTTGAAACGCTGAATCCATTTGAAAAACCGGTAGATTTCTACCACTTCTGGTTTCAACAGAGTGATAAGATCGGAGATAGTGCCTGTTCTTGAGACTCTGAATCAATTTGAAAAACCGGTAGATTTCTACCATTTCCGGTTTCAACAGAGCGATAAGATTGAAGATAGTGTCTGTTCTTGAGACTGAATCCATTTAAAAAAACCGGTAGATTTCTACCACTTTCGTTTTAAACAGAGTGATAAGATCAGAGATAAAACCTGTTTTTGAGACTCTAAATCTATTTGAAAACCGGTAGATTTCTCCACTTCCGGTTTCATACAGAGATGAATGTGATAATGGAATATTTCTTGTGACAGTGTGCTTATATAACTTATCGTTTCGTGCTGTCTTACCCTATCGACAGTTGACAGTTGGTCAGTACTTCGTGTGCTTGAATAGAAACTGTGGTTCACACGGATCACTAATCAAGACACAAAGGACACAAAGGAAATACTATATCAGCCATGAACGGCATTAATATAAACATGTAGAAAGACAAATATATTGCGTTCCACATTGTTTACTCTCAAACTATGAGATTTAATATTGAACCGGATCTGGTAAATACACAACTTCCGGTTACGACAGAGAGTTAAGGTTGGAGATGGAACTTACCGTTCAGAAACTGAATTCATATATTTAAAACAACAATCTGTATCTGTTACCTTTTTAGCTTTAAGGGAATCAGAATTGAGACCAGACATTGTAAACATTTATACAGCTTCCGCATTTATTAGAACGATAAGGGCAGAAATAGAACAAGTTCTTATGATACTGAATCCGTATTTTAAAAGCCTTTTCTCGCTATCTATTACCGTTATTCTTCATGGCAATCAGAATTGAAATTGGTTTTCTTTAATTTCTACCACAGGGATATGAATGAAAATGAAACTTATTAAAGATATACCACATTGACTTGACACCTAGTCTTCCATTTCAAGCGTTGCTATCGGCTGAAAGAATTCCTCTCCGTTTGGCGTAGACGACTGCAAGGCTCTCTCGCTTAGCAACAGCTGAACTCTTATTGGCTCAACGCGAGGGGGTGAGCTTTAGTTCACAAATTTGCCACGGATCAAGACATTTCGGTAGCACTATAGTAAGGACGCTGAATCCATTGCAAGAAAGACATTCTAGTTATCCACTACCGTTTTTGTTCTAACGTAATCAACGTGAAGACTGGGAATAATTAATTTCTCCCTTTTCCTGTTTGAATAAGGAATAAGAGATGAAATAGTTCGTATGTTCTTGGAACAGTGAATCCATATAAGAAAACTTTTTCTCACTACCTGTTACTGTTCCTGTCCTTATAGCTAATTGACAGACAGACGGACGTAGCCTATAAGACTTCTCAGACTTAAACATAGGACATTTTGGAAGTCTAAAAGAAAGTGTTGACCTTTACTTCATCTCATAACATTAATATTCACAGTCACTCACTAGGCAAGTTTTATTTTTTCGTGATGAATCTAAAACACGTAGTTTTCTAAAACTTCAAAAACCACCAGGAGCTTTATCCTCTTTTTGCCTTATCGACTTAAGTCCTAAGTGACTCTAGCAATCAATATTCGTATGAAGTGTTATACAAATAGTTTCCAGCAGTAAAATGAAGTATACTTGTATTTGTAAAAGAACCAATACATAGCGTGGTTTACTTTTGGGATCAGGTGAGCGCAAGGAAGGCAAAAATGCAATTTGTACTTTGATGAACCAGACGAAATTGTGGGATTTTGTTTTATTTTCGTAGAGTAAAATCTTTTCCTCAGATTGTCTTTTTTTTTTTTTTTTTTTTTTTTGCGAAAGTCTCATTTATGTTTCCTATATACATAAAATATAGTTATATTATTTGAAAAGTAGTTAATTTAAAACTAATTAACTTGAGTTCTCTTTACTTGGAATTACCTTTTAATTTGAGCTTGTTCTCGCCCCACATCTCCCAAATTATGTTCTGAAGGAAGGTAACCTTATTATAAGTTATTAAATAGTTTGACCTGTTTAACTTTCTCTTAAAATTAAGAATTGTTTACTCTTTCGATTGGTTATATGGTAATATGATTAGTTTCCTTTTAATACATGGAGGATACACTCTGATGAAAGTTTCTGGTATCTTGTTAGAGGTGTATTTAATAACAATCAGTGGTAATTCGTGGATATGACTCAAAGTTGGTACGTACACAAGTTGATCCCAACGTGGCTCCTGTTGGACATAGAGTTATCCGATATTTCGGTATATCGATCGATATTTTTCAAATATCGATATCGAAAAATATATTTGTAAAGCTGTGTGATATTCGATATGTCGATCGATATTTTTGAAATATCGATATATCAATATCGGAAAATGTTACTGATATATATGTATTGATATTTTATAGAACTGTGCGATGTTTCGATATATCGATCGATATTTTACCTTATATCGACATTTTTCGAAACTGCGACCGTTTCATATTTTGCAATATTTTTATATTTTCCATTTTATAGAATACAAATTTATATTTGTGTTTTAGATTGTCCTATACAGACCGAATAATGAAATTTCTGAGTCATGCTACGTAAAACTAAATAGTACTTTTGCTAGCTTTTGGATCTTTTTTACTGTCTAGCAACGATAGGAGAAAAAAAGAAGCAGGTAATCATGAAAGAAACTAATTCAATATATCAATCATATTTCGATATTTTGTCGATATAGTTTTTTGATACATGAATCCCAATATTGCACAGACTCAGTTGGACTCTCCGAACATGTCATACAAAATGTTCAAAAATACAGTACTCTTTTAATATAGCATTTTAACTACCTCAAGAGGTTACACTAACAGATATTCGGACAGATTAGCCCGTAAATATCTGTTTGGGGTGTAATATTGCACCCTTGCTGGAGTAACTCAACGTTGGTGGTTCCTTAGCTTGGCTGGCCGTCAGATATTGTTTCTCCATATCTCACACGTGTTCGGTAGGTCTTAGATTTGGAGATCTAGCATTCCAAGGTAGAACAAGTATATCGTGTAAAACACGCTGACTTACTCTGTTGATGTGGGAACACGGGTTGTTGTGCTGGAAGACAGAATATCACAAAGTGGCTTTTTATTTCTTCGGTAAGGGGGGGGGGGAGATTTGACATAGTACGTTCATTGGATGTCATTTGCTCGATTTATCAAGAGTTAACACAAAAACTATGTTGGACTTGATGTCTTAAATTGTGTTAGCGAAACAAAGGTAATCTAACCGTTCGGAGGTCGAAGAAGTTCAAATATGCCTTATTTCTAATTCCATTTCTTAACTTTAATTATATAGCTTCGGAATTTTAAAGTAATTTTAAATTCTATATGTAAATTTAGCAATCAAATTTGAAGTTTGCGTGTTTCTTTAAAATTCGTGACATTGTATTATATTGGCTCAATAATTCGTTCTAGATGGATTATAAAATCTCACAGTATATGTTGAAGCCGCGGTATTGATGTTGTGCCCGTTTGCAACAACTGACTTAGTAGGTGTCGTCCCTGTGCTCATAGGCCCAGATGCAAACGTATTTTCTTAGATTGAAAACTAAATAGTGAATTTATCCCCGAATTTAGAGAAATACAAATATCGTGTTATGCAACTGTGATTTTAAAGCTTTAATTGGCAGCAAACTTGGCGATTGTAGATTGTAATTTAAAAATTTTCCATTGTATATTTTATACGATTTGAATCGAAATTACTGGAAGTTTTTTGCTATGGAGTTCGTGAATGCACTTCTAATTAATAAAACAGAATGTTTGCTAAACCATGTTTTATAAATTAAGTGTAGCTCGTATTTCAAATAAACGTATCGTAATAGAAATTGCTTTAAAATTAATTCATTTGATACAGACTAATTTCTAGTGGCAGAGTTTCGTTTTTTTAAAAAGAAAATAAAATGGCTTGTTTTATTTTCCATTCAAAATTGGAAAAATAAATAATTTATTGATAAATATCACAAGTTTTGTGCAGAATTTTGATTGAATATATATATTTTTTCAATTTGAATATATATGTGTGGTTTAAAGCTTAGCTCAGATTAATTTTCGCATTGCAGTATGGTATTATAAATGCATACATATTCATAATTGCCAAAGCATTCATAAAGGGAAGAAAGAAGAGATGAAAAAAAAGAAAATGAAATATCTGCATATGATCAATGACTGAGGTGAACACGAATGAGTAGTATCAAAATTTATTCAAATGATTCTCTGATTGGTCCGTTATTATGGCTTAATTAGGGATAACTTTAGTTATTTTATTACCCCCCTTAATGTACTATACGTGTGTGTGTAACGCAAAGAGAATTTGAATGAAAAGTTCGCTTTTCAGCGTATCAACTCAAAATGTTTTAATAAAGACTATAATTAATAAAATAAACAGCAAAATTGATATGTTTATATTGATTACTATCTGTTGTATAAATTGGTCAATTTCTTTCTTTCTATTAGTAACTATTATTAACTGAACATTCACATTTTTCCTGTTATTATACTGAACTTTATTCCGTTTTCGTTTTCTAGCGATTATATCAAAGAAGAAAATATATTAATCGTGAAAATAATTGAATTCGAGAATTCAATGGACTTACGCATATCATACTCCGTACATGCTTTTTTAAAACCTTTATACGCCCTTATGTTTTTTTTTTTTTAAATTTTGATTTATTTTGTAAAATAGACAATGTTCGACCTATTCTTGGTGAATTTAGTGTCGTTTCTTTTTGCTGATCTCCATTGACTAATTATGATACTGGGTCGAAAACGACCCGGAGAGCAAATATATAAGCTTTAGCAATAACACAATACGTAAGTGGGTCATTCCGATCTGGGGGTCTTAAATCAGTTTAAAAAAGGTTATTTGTGGATGTCTGTCCGTGTGTTCGCCTGTTCCAATTCTGATCTGCGAAGCACTGACAAAATATTTGAGGCTGTTAAAGAGAGTATAAATGAGTATTTCTTCCGTCCGAAGGCAAAAAACCTTCATTGCAGGTATAATAATAATAATAATAATAATAATAATAATAATAATAATAATAATAATAATAATAATAATAATAATAATAATAATAATAATAATAATAATAATAATAACACTATCAAAATAGGTGCCCCTGTGTTGAAGTTATGTGAAGTTGGTTAATTGCTGGTTTCACACTGCACTTGTTGACGTGTTACATGGAGAAGCTCTGAAGACTCTCATTACATTTTGATGTTTTTTTTTTATGCAGGTGCTTTCAAACAAAAGAAAAGAATAATCAAAATCGGTGCACCTTTGTCCAGAGATGGAGTGGGTCAGTGGGTCAAGTTTTCTGAGTGGGTCAGTGGGTCGTGGGTCAACAACATGTGACCTGCTGCGACCCACGACCCACCGTGACCCACTGCGACCCACCACCCACCGTGACCCACTGCGACCCACCGACTCACTCTGCTCACTGCAATGTAAACAGCATCTTCTGAACACTGGTGAATTTGTCTACGTTTTACTTTCAAGGCTTCCATTTCCCTTTCTTTTTTATTTGTTTCTGTTTACTTATCTGAGATGAGTATATCTAAGTGAAAAAAGAACTTCAGACACTTTTGGATATTGATACTTGTAATTGTAACAATAGCAATAGGACTTATACTACTACTTGGCTTTCGAGACGCACAGCCTGAGAGTTTTTAGAGGAGCTAACTACTGAAAAAAATACATTTTTGTATCACTGTAATATATAAATTATTATATAAAAAATTGAATGTAACTATGTGTGCCTGATTATCACTGCCAATTTGCAAAGTCAAATGAAATGATTTTTGGTATACAGTTAGGCCTTAAGAGTCTTCATCCCGGCGAAATTAAAATACCGCTAATTTTACAGTAATTATGTGATATCTTCAAATAGATAAAAGATAATTGAAATATGGAACAAGAGCGCCCTAGACAATATTATTTTGCGTGAGGTACCGTTATCACAAGTCACCTAGTGACTTTCCCTTTTCAGCTGTTTAGAAACGCGAAAATAAATGCCGATTTTCAAAATGGCTCGAAATCGAAAGCAGATAAGCGAGTCGTGATAACGGTTTCTCATGTAAAATAACATTGTCTAGGGCGCTCTTGTTCCACATTTCGATTATCTTTTATCTATTTGAAGATATCACATAATTACTGTAAAATTAGTGGTATTTTAATTTCGCCGGGATGAAGACTCTTAAGCCAAACTGGGATGTTATCATATCGCTTTCATTATAATACATATCCTAAGAGGGTAATGCGGATCTTAATTTTTGCGGAAAAAAAATCGAATATTTTGCAAGCCGTTAAACTTATGGAGCTGAAATTCAGTATATTGACTCTTTATTGAAAATAAACAGAACGTGTCCTAGCATTTTTTTAAATTCCCTTTATAGGGGCACTTTCTATATATGGAAAAATGATAGTGGGTTGGTTTGTAAAAATAATCGAAAACGATCGATATTAGTTGAGAAACAACCATTAATTGAGAAACAAAAAATGCAGTGCCTCGCTTCATATATTCATTGCTTTCTACTAAAATAATTGCTGAAGCTTATGTTTATTATATGGAATGCTTAGAGCACAGGGCAATTAACCCATAAAGTTGTGAGAAAAATAAACATAAAATTTGTACAGTAAGCTTAATTACACGGAAATTTTAAGTTTGGATTGTACGCATAATTATATGGAAAATTTTACACTTTTTTTTAATCTTTATGTTGGTCTACTTATCTTGATTTGGGACTTTCAAATTTAATTCCTTTTTTCCACTGAAAAGTATCGATACAACAAGGAAATAATTATACCATAATAATTTAATTAAAATTTATCGTAATTTGGACCATGACAAACACTTTACCATTTTATGTCGTAAAGGTCAGATCCATCGTTATTGTAACAGTGGTCCTGAGTTATTGATCGTAGAAATTCAAATTCCGATTAGTTAGAATTTCACAGCCTGGTTTTATTACAAGTGTAAACTCTTTACTTGGTAGAGAAGAGGCCGTGGATTATGTGTCAGAGTTGATGACGATGGGTTTTAATGCGTCAGAGTGAGTCACAGTGGGTAAGAGTGGTTCATGGTGGGTGGTGGGTCAGAGTGGGTCATTGTGGGTAGAGGGTCAGAGTGGGTCACAGTGGTGTCGGGTCACGATGGGTGGTGGATCAGTGGGTCGTGGGTCAAGTTTTCATTGACCCACGCCATCTGTGCCTTTGTCGATATTATTCGTGAATAATAATAAAGTACCACCAAAGTAGGTGCACCTATGTCGAAGTTATATGTGAAATTGATTCACACTATATTCATTGATGTGTTTCGTGGAGTAGCTGTGAAGACTCTAATTACATCCTGATATTTTTGTTATGAAACCAGAGGGAAAGTGTGTTGTTTCAAACAAAAAGAAGGAATAATACAAAAATTGGTGCACCTTCGTCGATGTTATGTGTGAACGTACCCACAACACAGACACACATATATATTATATGATAATGATTTGAATTGTCGACAAAATGTATGATGTTGAATAGAAAACCTGTTTCTTTTTTTCGAAATCGGTAAAAAGAAAAGGAAATAGTTGTACATAAGTATGTTTTCTTGTCTCTGTACTTTAAGTGGAAAACAAAATTCAAGTCAGTTCCTTTTTGTACTTCACTCGTAACCTCCGTTTTCCGTTCTCTTGTCTTCCTGATATCTTTCTTCTATCTCTTTGTTTCGTTGAAGTATTTCACTTCTCTTCTCTCCCTCCCCCTTTCCTGAGTCTTGTGAGTGGGTGATTTGCTCGTGGGTGGTGGTGGGTCAAGAAGACAAGAAATTCGCCAATAGAATGTACTTATTCTTGTTTTTTTTATTTTTTCTGTTTTCTCTTTCCTTTCCACTAAAGAAAAGGGAAGTTTTATTTTTTTCATTGTATTCATTCAGAGTTTTCTTTTAGTCAATTGTTTTTCTCTTTTCTTAGTGTAGTATATTTTGTGTTTCTTTTTTATCTTTATTTTTCCTTCCTTCCTCTTTTCATTTCAATTCGTAGAGAGTGTGCTGCTGCTTTCCGTTGCGCTGTGTTGTTTCTATTGTTAACACTTATCTGAGAAACAGTTCCTCATTCTAAGGAGAAAAGCATAGTGAATACAGGTTTGACGGAAAGGAAAAAGGGGGAGAGGAACAATTTATTTTCTCTGTCTTCTTTGTTTATATCTTTTCTCTCTGGTAACCTCTGTCCCCCTATGGTAGTGTTTTAAGTGTGCTACTCTTACTATCATCGGTTGTTGTTTCTTATTTCTTTTCTTTTGTCTTTCGTAGTTTCGTTTCTTATGCGTTTACCCAAGCAAAGAAGAAGATGAAGAACTGTTGGAGAAGACTTGGAACATGGGACAACGACTTTCATAAGAAAAGATTGAAAGAACGAAATGGCGAATGAATGAGTTTTCTCTGCCAATCGTATACTCGTATGTTGTTGATTTAATGAATGCTGTCTAGGAAAGTGAGATACATACATAATCCTGGAACTTGGTCATTGCTACAAAGATCATTTTCTGTTTTTTTTTTTTTTTTTTTTTTTTTTTTGACGTTGTACTATATTTTTTTTATCATTTTAATATGTTACAAATATGATTTTTCGCTAAACGTTATCACTTTTTATTGTAGTCCTCCCCACTGGTCTAGTGCGCATTTTGTTGCAAGAGCTCCAGTGTTCAATTCATGGTGAGAGAGCCTTCAAAATTAAACACATTATGGGTTGTTCGGATTGCGCCTTAAAGTGTAGGTTTGTGTCTCATACAACCTTGGTGCTGGACTGTAACCAATTAACAAATGAGTTTCCCCTACACACTACTAGGTACATAGTAAGATTATACCATATTTTGGGAGCATGATATAGGGATTCTTTCTACTTTTCATGAGTGAGTTTTAGTGTGGTAATTATTTCTTTGAGTCTGAGAACTAAGGAATCCTAGGGTCCTGAATTTCTGAAGCACCCTATTTTCAGAACAACAATTCGTGTTCCTGTCGCATGCATTTCTAGCGCATAAATCGCTAAAATTGTATTCTTAGCGTGCACATATTTTTCGACTGCCATTAGTGTGATAAGATTGACCGAAGAGAAATATCAGTTTAAAAAGTAACAATCATTACCAGTTTGTTCCTTTATATACTGAGAGAAATAAACCTACGTGGTAAATGGAAAAGCGTATGTTACATGTGTAAATCCTGTAGTTTCTGTGCATAACGGACATCCATATGTAACATCCTGCATCGAACGTGCATAAGTGACAACGTATGTTTTATACGTAATTTCCGTATAAATGTAATGACGTCGTTCATGTGAGGCCATTTTCACGAATATCACGTACATAAGTATCATCTAGTCGGAGGACACGTACTGACTATCAGTGCGCAAAATAATTGCAAGAAGTATGTACCATACGTCTTGTACGTATGTTCATTACGTTCATCCATCAGATAGGATCATTACGTATACCGGTATCTCTTACGTATGATAAGATACAGCATGCATACTGGACATCTGCATTTTACGGATTTTCTGTGTCGTATACAACTTGTCTGTATGCAACATACAGACTGTTCGTATGGATACATCAAACTAGTGTGATATTAAAATGTATTTTAACACACTTTGACTATTCCGTCAGTGTGTTATTTTCACACTATGGCATCTCCTTCGAAGTATTGCTTAAATATCAAGCAACTGACAGTGAAAATTTGTATTAGCTTTTATTATTGTTATTTATTTATTTTGCAATGAGCGGAACTTTACGCCATATATTTGACATAATGTGAATTGTAACACGATAACAGGTGAAGCGATATCAATTAACTATCTGCAATTGAAAAATATGACACAGGTGCCTGCAATACTAAGGCCTGTGACAAACATCTGGGCATTTCAGCTAAACGAACAAAACGCAAGCTCTGCCAAGTGACGTTGCCAAGTGGTAAAGGGGTTTATGGGTAAGCAGACAAACTACAGTGCGATCAGGTGACAGGGGATAGACGTGGATGTGTGCAAAATAAACATGGCAATACCGCTGGTCTCTCATTTGCTAGCAGCATTTAAAGGGAACTTGGAGCGCCGCCTTCAAATGCCAAGATGTTTGTCACGCCGTTTTTTAGTAGTAGGGTGCCCGAAAAACTTAAACTATGTGGTTCAGTTGAATTAGCTTACAATTGTTGCCATTTACAGATGACGTTACACATGACGAAATGAACTAGATAGTGTAGAAGGTGGTCAGAATGCCACATACTATTGGACGTACGTAATATAACTGACGTACGTATGTAACATATGGCAGATTGTTAGATGTCATGTTTCTTAAATAAACCACTGTCCAGATAATTGATTTTAATCAGTGCACATAAGTTCTTTTTTCTATAATCTGATCTCCATCTTTATCTTAACTCTCTACTTGAAAGAAGTTGATATGCTTGCTAAACAACTATCATTTTTTGTGTCCAAGGGTGACTATGAATTAAATTCTTCCTAACCCCTATTAACCACTATTAGCAGTGAATAACGCTATCAATTTTCACACTCGTCTAAGAATTTTTTATTCATGCACGAACTCATATAACCTGGATTCGAACCAGGGTCTCTCCGTACCAGAGATGAGCACTATTCCATTGAGCTACCCTAACCTACAAAGACGCAATATCTAATTTATCGTCCTACGAATGTTTGTATGCGTATGTACTCCCGTTAGGAATCGATCTCAGAGTCTAAATAATTCTTAAATATAACGTAGAAATCCCTATGGGCTGGCAGTGACCGATATTATGAATTGAATTCTGTTTTACGAATGATGTTATACGAAAACCCAATGTTGAACGTAAGTATTTTTCACGGGAAGGAAGAAGAGACGCTTTGACAGAAAGTTGAACTTTTAATAAAAATTTTACTTCGGTTCGGATAAAATCGATAAATCTATAAAGCAACCTTGTTTAAAAAAACTGACTGTTGAAAAAAAAGAAGGAATGGAAAGCGGAAACCCAAAAACAAAAAGGAAAGAGTGAAATATAAACTAATTTTGAACGCTTATAGTTTTCGGGAGCCAGCGTTACGCCTTGCTCTCTGCATATGTTTAATCTACCGACACACAAAGTCACGTCGAGCGAAGCGCTCTCTATCTGTGCGGTATTGTCTTTCGCGGAGGTAAATACAAACTTACAGACAATGCATACAAATGGTAGGTTAATTTTTGGCCAAGCAGCGTTTATATGGTCAAAGACGTTAGGTTTGAATTCAGATTGCAGGAAAAGAATACGAGGAATACCGGTATAAGCTTTATCAACAGAAGCTAATGTCAGAGGATGAAAATTAAAACAGAAGAGAAAGCTAAATTGGGAGGCAGAGGTTCTTACTGTGACTCTTATTATTATTTAGCTTGGAGTATTGGTCTTTTTTCTTTTTGTAAACAGTAAGAAGATATTGCAGACCAGATATTTCTCTTTAAAATAATATTGTTTTCTAGTTCTTTTCCATTTCAAAGGGATTTGTATCTATACTATTTGCAGATAAAGTATATTTTTGTGTTTTGTACATGAATTTTTGTCCGTTACTAGTTCCATAATGCTCATCACGTTCCATAAGCGGACCGCTGTGGTAGAAGCGTTCACCTCTGGTGGGTGAGGTCCCTCGTACGATTCCCTCTCACGTCAAATGGACTTTGTGCTGGACAAACACCGTGTGCGTGGGTTTTCTCGTGGTTCTCCAGTTTCCTCCCACATTATTTATTCCACCATTGCATTCATTTCTCATCCATCACCGTTTCCTTTAGCTAGCCGGCATAACCATGAGACGTAAAACTCAAAGATTTCATTTCGTGGTGTAAACTTTAATTTAAAGAATTGCTGGTTATACCAACAGTAAAAGTGGATAATTTCATCGTTGTGCTTTGTATGTCTATACTAATTTCTCTAAATCCAGTTGGATTACGGGAAGAATAGTCTCGAAGTTGGGATATTGATTTATTTATGTTTTATTCATTTATTTATAACTAACGCTAATTCCCTAGGACATCCCAATATTTCATAGATGAGGCAGAGAAAATGATTGTTATTTTCTTTCGTTTTAAATTTCATTGTCCCTTTTCATCATCCGGGTTATATAACACGTGAACGTACAGGTGGAATCCGAACCCCCATAATGTGTTCAATGCTCTCCCACGGGAATCGAACTCGGGACCCCTCTACCAAAGAAGTACGCTTAGTCAGTGGACCAGTGAGCGGTATCGAAGATGAGACTGTATGTCTGCGAAGCAAATACTTTCGACCACCTTCAACCGCTCGATATAAAGGACCTACTAACGATCGATAGGCTTCTTCCTACTAAGGATGCAAAGACAGCTAATTTTGTTTATTTATTTATTTATTTATTTATTTATTAGAAAGGAAGAATAAAAATATGGGATATTTTTAGTTGAAGGGGTCCAGACGTATGTAAAAAGAAATAGAAGATTTACAGGAGAAATGAGTTGGAGTAACGGAGTTGTAATAGATTTCTGTGTCATATAAGAATGGAATCATACTACATGTTGTAGAAATGAGAAACGCAAAATGCTGTAGAGACAATATGTACTTACCGGAAGCCCACATGAGGGAATATGAATATCGTATGTACTTACTGGAAGCGCACATAAGGGAATATGAATACAAATATGCAAGTAGTTTAACGTAACCTAGTCCTAAACTAACGTAATATTAACAGAAATAAGCGAAATTTTATCATTTTTTCAAAAAATAAAAAAAAAAATAAGACTGGAGCCCTTTAACTAAAGATAGACCAAAAATAGTAGTACTTCAAAACGTAAAAGGAAAGAAGGTAATTTTAACCTTAGACATTGCAATTGAGACAATATTTTATTGTTCTAAGTAATAAACTTTTTTTTCTAACGAAGTGAAGAAAATCTGTAAATTAGTTCTCAATAGAGAAAATACGAATTACATTCCCTTTCATTAGCTTCTATATAAAATAAATTATATATAACAAGCTCCTTTTGTGAAAGTGGAGCAACTTGATCTCAGACGTAAAACTCAGATGAAAGGAAAACAACATGCACCCTGTCAGCACTCTTCACTTCCCTGCCCTTTTTGTAGGAAAGTACTCCAATTTCAAAGAAATAAAATTAACCAGTTTCTTTTTATGAAATTCTAAATATAGTTATTGTCTCTTATTTGTTCAAAGTTCCTTTTCTATTGGCTGACGAAACATCTGAGAGAAAAGTAACCTTTTTTCTTCTTTCTTTTCCTTCGTTATAATAATTTCTTCCTTCTTGGTTGAAAAAAAAAATGGCAAGGAAATATTGAATTAATGTTACAACAAATAAATTAGAATGTTCGCTGGTAAATCAAAAAGTGAAGGCGATTTTTCAGATAACATCATTTCTACAGAGGAAGAACTACATATGCCCCCTGCACGGCACTGCACTTTTAGTATTTTGTAGTCTGCTTCTGTATCCCGTTCGCGAATATATATATATATATATATATATATATGTGTGTGTGTGTGTGTGTGTTTCTCATGAAGCCACGTCAGCACCGCCTGCTAGACTTTGATATGGTCAACCTGAACCGACGACCAGCAGAACCTCCTTGAAATGACAAAAAATGTGATTATTTAATGGTACAGGTTAGGGCTGTACGGAGAATGGGGATGCAACTCAAAATCCAAACCGGTGCACAGTGTCTGCTGTTGCCTATACAGTACGAAGCCTGACATTATCATGAAGTATAAGCACCTCCTTAGACAACAGCCTTCGTCGATTTTGATAAAGTGCAGGTTTCAGTTTGTGTTACAGGACTGCAGAATGACTTGCACTATTTACAGTTTTTCTATGTGGGTCTACGGTGCGCTATTCCTCGATGGTACATTCGTGAAGATCTGGGTCCATACGTACGACCTGGAAACTCGACTGAGTGCAACAGTGATGCATGGTCCAACTCCCATGTCACTCCAGATATACGTGTGGTAATATCAAACACACCTAGTGTGCAAAAACGCAAAATTGTCTATAGTATTTGATTTATCCTCGTGGGAAAGGGGAAAATAATTGCGTTATTATTTGTTAATATTATGAGTAGCAATTTTTTTATCATTGAATTGAATCGAGTGGTGATTGTCACGCGACATATTCAAAGAATATGGGAACCCATATCGAAAATGTTTCTCTGCGTTTGTATTCAGAGAATTGCGTTTTAAATTAATTCCAATAGATGCATCAAATGTGATTGCTTCAGTTTTGAGGGCATTGCAGACATATGCTAGGTCTTCCTAAAAAGTCCATGAATTAAATACAATAATTTTATTTTCACAGCATTCCTTCATTTCTGAGGGCATTGCAGAGATAGACATAGGTCTCCCTGAACTCCATGAATTAAATACAGTAATTTTACTTGCAGAGGGCATGTTTCATTTTTGAGGGCATTGCGAAGATAAGCATTAGTCTTCCTAACCTCCACGAATTAAATACAATAATTTACTTGCAGAACATTGCTTCATTTTTGAAGGTATTGTAGAGATAAGCATAGGTCTCCCTGAACTCCATGACTTCAATACAATAATATTACTTGCAGCGTTAATTTAATCCATATATAATCAAATATTTTCCATCAACTACTTTCCCCGTGAAAAGAACGAACATTTCAGCAGGCGTGATTTGTGTTGCTCACGAAATGCAATTTGGGTCAGTCTCGTCCAGAAAACGTGCCGTCAAAATAATTTCTAGTCTCGAAAAGTGTGCCCTTTTCTATTGGAAGACCTCTTTCCGTCTCATAAAGAAATTCGTAGTCTGTCTCGTGGGAACACTAGGCTCAAATGTTTTTGTTCAGAACGAGGTGAAATGAATATTTAAAAAATGAGAGAATGAAGAATAATAAACCACCTCAAAGCAAACACACAGCTAACGAGAAATGATTTTCTATCTTTTCTTCTCCACATATTGACATACCTTTAAGACTGTGGAAACGTGTCCTTCAACAGAAAATGGAACAAAATTACGGCATATTTATATGGTTATGGCTAACTTTCGACTGAGCAACCTTGTGTGACGTAAATTAAAAAGGTAATGCTGTTAACCCAAGCCTTGAGGGTTTCGCTCCGAGGCAACTGGCAGTTGACAGCTCTCTGTGTTATACTATTTATAGTTCTGAGAGGTTCAGTGGGTAAAATGCAACCTACATCAAAGGATGGAGGAACGAAAAGCCAATAGCAAGGATAGAAGTTTTTTTTTTTTATTATTATCATTTTCTAAAGCTCTTTCTATGGTAGTGTATATGAACCAAAATCGGCTATCGGAATTTTACTTTTAATGTGGAGATTTTCTTTATTCTCAGGACAGTTCCTGTGGTAAAAAGATAACCATCTTGTTATATCTAATGACATCCGACAGTTTGTCAATTCCTCCTTAACAGTTAGTGAACCTTATGAACAATGGGTTCCTCTTTCAGCTTTTCTCAAAGCATGTTTCTTGGTTCGTTACTATAATGACTAGTTTGAAATAAATGTTCTGCATTCCTACAGAAAGAATGAAAAGAATATTCGTCTGTAGGATGAACCACCGTAAACGAAAGTGTTATTTTGTGATTTTGAGCTTAGCGTCTCTTTCAGCAGTGAGGCTATATGGGAGGTGGACTTACAGCTTAAAGTGGGATGCGAACTACATGAGCTCACGCCAGGAGTCGAACCCGGATTTGATACACCAAAGGCATATACGCTAAGCATTTAGCCCCGAGGAAGGTCCGAATGTGTCATTAATACCTAATTACATACCGGTATTTACGAGAAGCACGTTGGTTCAATTGGACAGCACTTCGAGGAATTCGATCCTAGACCGCATTGTCCATGTGGTTTCTTAGAGTTTTCCCCTTCTCCTTCCTCATTCTCATTGCAACATTTTTTTCATGACCATTCATGATCATCACCCATCTCCTTGAAGCTAGAGTGCATAACTATGGGACATAAAACGGAGACGTTTCAAGGTCCTCCCTCAGGGAGTCGAACTCAAAACGTCGTGCACCAAAGTTGCACATGCTAGTAACTAGACAAACCGGAGTATTAATTTATGTTTCATACATTTTTCAATTATTCGCAATTACTGAATTACACAGAGTGGCCCAAAAGTAGGTATATCGACCAGCAAGAATCAAGTGTGACATTTTAATTTATTAATATAATGAATTTATTTGCTTTGGTTTGTTCCAAGCATAAGGTATAAGTGAAAATAAATTAAGACTACATAAAGAAGGAACTAAATCAATACCTTTATGGACAATAATAAGTAAATGTTATAAAATATCATGACCGATTAGTACGGAACTGTATACCTACTTTTGGGCCACCCTGTATTTAGATTTTCGACCAAAGTATACTGGGTATGGTTGGTATTTATTTATTTTTGCCTTGTATTATTTTTTATTTCATTTCTTTCTGTTCTTTATTTTGACATTACTAATTTTTAAGTCTTTTTTTCCCCGCTCGCACTGTTTCATCTCCCTTCAATGACGACTCTATAAAAAGACACCTCATTCATTAAGCTTACGCGTAGATGCCTATACATGAAAAACGCTCATTTTTTGTTTTGGTTTAGCTTCACCGAATCGAGTATATAAAAAGTAAAGAAAGAATACAAAGCGAGCTGAGGATTAATGAACTTCTACGTAATTCATGCTGATATTAATTCTTTTTTAAAGAATGCTGTGCTGGCATATAGTATAGTTGGCGTTGGTATACATATACGTGTATAGAGGAGCAAGAAAGGCAAGTGTCCATTAGAGGGTTATGGGATGTGACCGTAACTCGTGAGTGATGTAGATGGACGTGGGGCGTTGGTGAACCACTGGCTGTGTCGCAGTCAGGTGGAGCACCCTTGGTTGCTCGTCAAGCGGTTTGCCTTGGCGGTCATTTGATTGACATCGAGGCGAAGGGAAAGGGAGATGATCGTACATACTCTAAAATATCTCAAGGCTTGAAGCTTTCTGCTGTTTGAGCTAACGTGTCGTCCATTTAGCAAAAAGCAAATGGACCAAACCAATAGTCCACTCCACATCGATTTTCGACAGTAGATGAGTCATTCAGAGAATTTATCTGAGAAATGCAGTTATCGTGGTCTTCTAACAACGTATGCTGGTTTTAATTAGTAATTATTGCTACGTAGTAAGTAATTCGTCAAGGAGTCAGTTTTGAAGTTCTATAGGAAAAGGAGTCAAAATATGGTTCACCTGTAGAAATGGGTATTACTCTTGTTCAAAACTAAGCTCGTCATGGTACAAATATGGCGATGAAAATATGTAAGAAGTTAAATTTACCAGAATGAGCTTATATAAAATACGCTATCATTATTAAGTATCCTGCCTTTTAGCAGGTTCTGGGACTAATAAGGGTATTTTTTTTTCTTTTCTTCTTAATTTTCAATTTGGGCCTGGAAATGTTTCCTCCATGTTTCTCGATTTTCAGCTTCCTCTTTTAACTCCCATCATTTTTTCTAGTTTTCAAATCATCGATCACTTGTGTTCTTCTTCTTCCTATTCCTCGCTTTCCTTCCATCTTCCCTTGTATGGCGGTATGAAGAAGGCAATTTCTTCGCAAGATGTGTCCAATCCAGTTGGCCTTTCTACGAAGGATGCTGAATAGAAGCGTCCTTTTCTTTCTTATCCGTTTTAGAATATCTTCGTTTGTTACTCTTTCTGTCCATTTTATCTTCCCCATTTTCCTCCAACATCACATTTCGAAACTCTAAATATTTCTTCTCTAACTTCCGTGATGTACAAGTCTCTGAACTATAAAGTCCAACACTTGACCAATTTCTTCCTTAGTCCAATATTAATGTAATTTTTTAAGAGTGGCCTTTTCTTATTGAATGCTTCTTTGGCTATGGTAATTCTTGACCTGATCTCTTTGGTGTGGTAGGCGTCTCTCCTCAAAATACTTCCCAGATATTTGAAACTGTCGATCTCTCCAAGTACGTACTCTTTGTGCTATAAAATAACGCTATAGTATGATATTTGCTTTGATCTGAACTTTTTTCCCATTCTGGTGCAAAGATAATACTTTGATCCCAAGTCATGGAAGTTTGCGGTGTACAATATCGTGTTTGTGGGTTTTCTCGAAGATTTATTTTTTCTCATTCCTCCATTAAAAATAAATAAATAAATCATGTAGTTTCATTAACTATTCTTCTCTTTTATTCTAAATCCTCCGAATTGTTTGAGATAACGAATATGATAGGAGGGCATGGCGGTTCATTGATAGAATGCTCAGCCCTGGTACCTGGTTCGGACCCAGACCATATTAAATTTTGTTCTGGACAACAATCTTGTCCGTGAGTTTCGTCGTCGACTCTGATTACATCAATTGTCTCATTATCATTTACTTTTTTCTTTTAACATCCGCCTCCTTGAACCTAAATGACGTATTTATTTTAAATCATTTCTAAGGTAGCTGCCCATTAATTTTTTAAAAATAAAAAACTGTGATATTTATATTAACGTGCTTAGATGATTTTGGGATTTAAGTCCCGGAGCCCTCATCTGATATCTGTCAACGGATAAGTTGAATCGTTCCACGAAATATTCCATTCTTACGGTATGCATATCTTAGGTTGGAAATCTACAAATAATTCGTGGGTAATAAACATAATGAAATTAATTTCATAGTTTGTTAAACTGATTAAGGCGTGAGATTGAAGTAATATCTTCATATCGTTAATGTTAGTTGTTAATAATCCTTTCTCTCTCTCTCTCTCTCTGTATGTGTATACAGGGTGATTCAAAACAACACTGACAACGTTTGGGAGGTGATTCCTGATACGAAGATAAGACGAAAAGTATAGACTAACCTAGGTGCACAAATGTTTCCTTTCGGAGTTATAGGCTGCAGAAAACATGAAAGAAATGAACTTTAAAGGTCCATAGCTTCAAAACTATGGTACATATCGTAGTCAGATTAAGACTTCGCTTAGGAAGTAATAAGTGCCCTATCCATATCCAAGTTTCAGAATCCTGCGGTACTTCTGCAACAATTTTTATAGAGGTAGTTGGTGAGTACATCAAATTATATACCCGTAGCCAAACTCCCTCTATAAAAATTGTTGCGTGAGTACCGCAGGATTCTGAAGCATGTATTGCTGAGTAGTTTTTTGTCAACAGAACAAGCTCGAAACTTTTTGATAGCGCCTCCTAATATACTACGAAAAGTTTACCTTATTTTTCCACTTAAGAACACAGGATGTTGATGTATTTATCATACCACTTTAGTAGGTCTTGAAAACTATCTTAGAAAAAATGAGTGTGTTCCTGCATCCTGGAAAACTTCTCCAGATCTCTCTTAACTGCGTCATGGTTTCAAAGTACCATCTTCAATGTCAGAAAGAGAAGAAGTCACTGGGCGCGAAGTGTGAACTGTATGGCGGATGGACAAAGCACTCTCAACCGAGAATAGCAAGATAGTTTTGCGTTACCGCCGCTGTGTGTGGAGTCGCATTGCCGCCCGGACAGAGAACGCCAGATGTCAGGAAGCCTGACCAGTTCCTGGAATAGGTCTCTTCGGTCTTGTCAGTGTTTGACAGTATTGCTGACCATTAATTGTTGCAAATCTGTACCTGTCGGACACAGAATGTCTTCTCATCCGAACTGTTGCTAGCGCTGCGATTGCGCCATCTACAGTATCTTGGTCGTACGTCAGCAAATGATGTATGGATAGCTCTCGAATTAAACCGATGTGTTGTATCTCCCATTGCCTTGCTTTTTTCGGCGTCTCCTCATATATTTATATGTATGTGTTCTTCCCCTTCCATTAAAGCGTGAGTTTAAAAACATGAAATTAAAAGCAAGTTTCTTGGTATGTGAATGATGGATGCAGAAAAGGTTATCGTACTTCGTGCACGGTATACGATATGTTCAGAAAACAGATATAAGCTATGATGCTGCTATGTTGCCACACACGAGATTAAACACTGGAAATCTAATACATAATAATAATAGTACTACTCGAGTCAAAAAAGATTATACGAAGAGTGAAAGGAAGCTTTAGGGAAGAAAAACGCGTCTTCAAATACTTGAAGGCATTTCAAGTGACTTAACTCTGTTTTATCTGCCTTGCAGTGCTTAAAAGTGTGTGTGTTGCTCTTGCACCGTACGTCTTTTGTTTTTTGTTTTCTTGATTTATTCTGTTTTCGGAAAAACCCTTCAGCTCTCTTACAGAGAGCTTTACACAGAAGTGAGATGAGAAGAAACGGATAGAGAGAGAAAAAGAGAGAGAGAGAGAAAAGAGATAGAATAAGTGATAAAGTTTGGTGGAATGAGGTAAGAAGGAATTAGAAATCAGAAGATCGTGGAATTATGTTCTTAAAAACAATTTCTTCAACACCAAAGAAAAAATAACGATTACGGATACACAATGTATAAACATTCACGTTTGCTATATTTTTTTTCTCTTCTTTTGCTGGCTGTTTGAAGAAATATTTTTTTTATTCTTCTGTTCCTTAGAAAAGAAATAAAAAAAGAAAGGAGAAAACTTAGGAGCTAAGTAAATTTGCGTATTAGTAACGTAGCAGGCAGCAAATGGCGTGTTTAAAAAAAGCTTCAGGCAGTCATTTTTACTGCTAGTGAGAGAAAAGGCAGTTCTTTTTTATTATTTAGTTTGCAAAAGAAAAGAAAAAACGAGTGACTTATTTCTGATTCAGCACCGCGCATTCACTCTCTCTCTCTTTTTTCTCTCTGTTTGTGTGCGGGTGTGCGCTTCTTATGCGCCTTTCTCAATTAGGTTCTCATTAAAATTGGAATTCATCTTTTTCTTTAATAAGATTTTATGACTTCGATAGTATTTGCTATTCATGCTCTTTCTCTTCAAATCTAATACTCTTCGATTTTCATATTTTTTTTCTTCCAATGAGAAAGAGAAAATGGATAGAGAATATTCTCTTTACCGTTTAAATCTAGAAAATTATTTCCCTATCACCCTTTTCAGCTGGAAAATTTTTCACTGAATGATTCAGGTGAAAAACAAAAAAAACGAAAATTTCATACTGTCAGAACTTTCTTGTAAAATGAAAATGAACCTCTTTGCACACGTTGACTCATTCCACCGTTGTTAAGTTAGAATTAAACGTTAATAGAAGAAACCAGTGATGATTTTAGGGGGTGGCCTGGGGGTAATTGTCGTCTCTCGAACTGCGAAGTTCCCTTCGGGGTAAATCTCCGATCATTCTCAGTAAGATTTACCAGTTTTTTTTTCAGTACTACTTAACCCCCTAAGTATTGAAATTACTCCCGGGAAATAAGTTGAGTTGAGTTGATTTTGAGTTTAACGTCCCGTTGAGCTTCTCGGCTATATGAGACGTGGACCTACTGATTAACGTGGAATCCGGACCACATGAGCTCCCTCCGGGAATCGAACCCGGGTCTCCCGCGCCAAAGGCGCGTACGCTAACCGCTTAGCCACGGAGGAGCTCCTCCCGGGAAATATAATCTGAATATAATCACTGCTAGGAATTCGCTTAACATTTAAATACTAGATATCTAGTTTAACGTCTCACGATTATGCAGCGAGGCTAAAGGAGTCTGTAATGATGATAATGCATGAATTAGTGGAATCAAGAAAATGGGAGGAGACAGGAGAACCCCAAAAAACTTCACATGCAAGTTGTTTGTCCACTTTAAAGCTCACTCCCATGATCTTAAATACTAATGGATATTAGGTTGAGGAATAATTCATAATATATTTTATAGTTAAAAAAACTGGAACAAATTAATCATGAATACACTCTTTGCTGTTGTTTACGATATCCTTTCATTATTCAATAAATTTTTCGGTCTCAATAATAGAAATCTCCCAGTCTTGATTCAAAGAATTTGTCCAACGAAGCCCTCAATTGCATATAATTATTGAACGATACACTTCATTAAACGTTCGAAGGAAATTAAAATCTGACAACGCCAAGTCTGGAGAGTATGGAAGATGACGCAGTACGTTCTACTCGAGCTCTTGAATTCCAGCTTTAGTCATATTGCTGATGT
This sequence comes from Thermobia domestica, assembly GCF_964235325.1. Lineage (NCBI taxonomy): Eukaryota > Metazoa > Arthropoda > Insecta > Zygentoma > Lepismatidae > Thermobia > Thermobia domestica. The sequence goes on along the minus strand of NC_137454.1, from coordinate 80,660,379 downwards.
GAGAACGGACATTGTGGTGTTGTTCCCATCATACACACAACATGGTCTTTCAAAGATAGAGGTCTTGCTTTGCTTGCAGAATAGCTCGTTTGTCGGGCCATTTTGTTCGCTGCTTTATATTGACGTAAAGCTACCACTCTTCATCGTCAGGCACAATGCGGTAAAGAAAACATTGTTTGTAACTATGGGTTGTTGAGTGGTGTTGAGCAATCAAACCGGTGGCAATTGTAGAGCGTTGATTTTTGTAGTTTTCGTCCAAGGTATTGTGGCACCCAAGAACCGACATTCTGAACATTGCTGGATTATAAAGCGTGTACATTCCTAATCGGTTGTTTCATACCGATGCTAATATCAAACTGACCTTATGCTTGAATAAATATACGTAAGATACAATATAGGTCAAATAAATACAATATTTTCGATGTGTTTGTTGTATGCGTAGGGATTTGGAAGTACAGTAGAGCGTCAATTATCCGAACGTCGGTCAACCGAACGACCGCTTAACCGAACTGTGTACTCGCTCGCATCTGTTACTCTCCCACCCTACCGTCCATCATCCCCCTCACTCCCAAACCAAGTTTCGCACAGTAGTCGCCGCACTGAGCCACCGCTGGCGGAACATTGCTTCTAATGGGGCCTTCATAAGGCCAAGCCGCCAGTCGCTGTGTTTCAACAATCAGCACACTTCTTTTTATGAATAAATTTACTGTACAGTACTTCTTTTTGGCAAATAAACATGTGCAGTTCGATTATCCGAACAAACCAGTTTTCCGAACACCCATGTCCCCCAATTACTTCGGATAATCGACGCTCTACTGTATTTTAGTATTATTACGTAGTTGCATGGATAGAGGAAGATATGTAAAATTGTTTCTTTTTGTGCGAAAGCTTTGTTGTTTTGGTACGTGGACTGATTTTCTGTTCCTTTTTTTCTCATTTTCAGGTAAGAAACATTTTTGGTGCACTTTCGGTGTTACTAGCTTAATGTCTTTTCTGCACAGTTGAAGAGGATACCGAGGTACGCAACCTTGAGTAAGTTTTTTATTTTTATTTTTTAATTTTTTTTTCTTATATAAAGTAAATTGTTTCTGGAATCTTTTGGGAATGAATACTCTTTATTTTTTGTGTGTTTATCTCCCAATACGAAATGTTAATTAAGAGAAAGAAGAAAATACATTGAATACTTTATGAAGTAAAAAAAAAAAAAAAAAAAATGCATATAAGGAAATCATATATTTGCAAAATGTGAACAAGTATGAATGTCCTTTTATTTTTTAAATGGGTTTTCATTTTCTTCTTCATATATCCTTAAACGTGTTCTTTTAAACCATCTTTAAGTCTACCGGTGCATTAAGTTTTCACACTGTCGATGGTGTATAAATTTACCGCTTTTCGAGCTGCCTTAGACTGTTATACGCTTCTTCCTTTGTGGCCGAGGGAAACAAATATTTGTAGGAAAAAAAAATCAACTTTCAATTTTTACTCAATTTGTAGAAAACCCAGAAAGTTTCATTGTGGGGAGAAAATCCGCCCGAACATTTATTTTACTTCTATAAAAGAGGATATGTCCAGTTAAAACAGGACGTATGGTAAATAATTGAGTACATAGATAATTGTAAAATGTATTTCTTAGTCCAAAAATAACTGATTTGTGGAAAACGGTGAAATTTTCCAGTATCTGGAAAATGCTCCATCTGAGTAACCAGTATAACAGTGATGAAGAAACGTAACTTCACATTTAAGTAGTCTTATTTTTTTTTTTTTTTTAAAAAAAAAGAAAGAAAATAACGAAAATCTAGCTCATATATTATTACAATAGAGCTGTGCTTCCCAAGCTAGGGTGAGAGTGGGACCGTTCATGCTTAGGTGGAAAATTATAAGTAATAGCAAATAAGACTGCTTACCTTATATATTTGTTTATTTACGGTGTAAAGAATTTGTAAGTACAGGAGATCCGATCGTGTGCTATTTCAGTCCGTCTAATAAATCCGGCGTCCAACGTAATTATTTTCGCTCTGGAGGCGGGGGAAAGGGAAAAAAATGTTCGAAAGACAAGGGACACATTTTGATATCTATCGGCTAGTGTTCGTATATTGAGGGAAATCTCCTTAATCTAGGGAACATTTATAAGAAAATTTTGAAGATAGGAAAAAATGGATTTCTTTACGTTAAAGTGCTGTAATCAATGGAAATGGGTTGAATATGCCCCTCTTTTCCTTCCTTTACCTTCTATTGAGAACAGTCAATAAACCTAATTTATTTTGAGTCTCAAGGGGAGGGGCACGGTGGTAAAGCGCTTACTGCTAGTGCATCGGGTTCCTGGTTCGACCCCTGGCCAAGTAAGTTTGTGGTGGACAACATCGTGTTCGTGGGTTTTCTTGTGGTACTCTCGTTTCCTTCCACATTCTCATCCCACTGCTTCTTCCATCATCATTCACTTGCTTAATAATCCGTCTCCGCAGTCTAAAGGAAACAATGGGACGTTAAACTGAAAGATTTCTCTTGAGTCTCCCTGTTTTGAGGTCTTGTCAAATGACCCAGCTCTACGTCTCCATTCTTCGGTTGCCTTTCCGGAGAAGGATGATAGTACCTCGTATTCAAGGAGGGAATTCCGTTCTTCAGATTCAACCCCTCTCTTGTATTCAAGAAGCACTGAAGTAGACTATTGTTATAACCAGGGCCGGATTTAGAGGGGTAGCACCGGAACACATGCACCTCCCTTCACTGTAAATATACACTATCTAAAATGAGAACCTAGCAATGAAAAAGCAAGATTCTCCGAAATTTTCTGCTGTCATGTGTCCGTTTGAGGCTTAAAAGAAAGCTTAGTTTTGCAAAAGCAATAGTTTAAGTCGATTTTCTGAAGGTTGATGGAAAAGGATTCACTGAACAAAGTAAAATTCCTCATTCACAATACAGATGCCTAAAGGCATTTAAAAACTTTAAAAAAAATAAATCAAATGTAGTGGTAGTTATTGGTGCACCCCCTTCAAGAAATCCTAGATCCGGCCCTGCTTATGACGAAGGAAAATTTCACCATTCACGAACTAAGGAAAATTTAACTGACAAAGAAGAATTTTTGTGTCATTTGTGAGAGATTTGTCTCTCAGAAAATTTACTAGCAGTGCTATTGACGATGGACATTTTCTTTACACATTCCTTGGGAATTCAAGGATTACCCTTCAATCAAATTTTCGTAGAAAATAAGAAATAACACGAAGCAGAAAGGGAAAACAAGGCATTTGTTATAATAACAATGCTCGGGTATTTTCTTTTATTTTTTTATCTAAATTTCCTCATATCGATTTCCTGTTTCCTGTCAGATAAGATCATTCATACGTATACAATTGATTAAACAAGGGCGGTGCGTGCTTGACAGTTCTCTTTGTCGTTGTTTCAACTACACAAAGGTCATAATTAATACGAGAAGGCCCTTATTGAATACAATCATCAATCTTGTTTTAGATGGCGGATTAACGTGAAGCTTTATTTTCTAATTACGTGTATATAAAGTTAATATCTACTTATAGGGCCTATACATGTAATTAAATAACAAAGGCGGCACGTGGCATTATTTTTTCCCATTAAGAAAGCTAAATCATTCGAAAGGTCATTCATTTCTTCTGGTCTCTGCACTATTATTGTGGGTATATTTATCTCTTGCTAACGTACATTTCTTTTTGTTTGTATAACACACACACACACACACACACATATATATATATATATATATATATATATATATATATATATATATATATATATATATATATATATATATATATATATATTGGTGGGGCTCCGTAGTTTAATGATTAAAACATCCGCGTGGTCCCAGATTCGATTCTAATTTTCAGCATTCACTGAGCGTTGTCCTGAGGTAAACTAGGGAGTCATGTGAATAAAGACGTGGCGGCCACTACGTCCAGAATGTTATAGGCAGAATGATGCAATGCGCTGACCATATGGTTATTGTTACGATGAATATAGTTCCGTCGGTTGTTGACAAATAGCATTGGAGCAACTAATGGGAAAAGGCCGTCACGCCAGTGGTTATTATTATTATTATTATTATTATTATTATTATTATTATTATTATTATTATTATTATTATTATTATTATTATTATTATTATTATTATTATTATATGTACCTTGACAATCTCATTCAAAGTCAGTCCATTACGTACACTAAACCTGGTATAATATATTTCCATATCACGCTCATTCAACTTAAGCTGACATTTTCTTTTTAATGTGGTCATTCAGTAAAGGGAGGTACAGGTACTAGGGGGCAGAACCTTTGAGAAAGTTTAAAAGTAAATGTATTAATTATTTTAACAAAAGAATAAATGAATAGTCTTACTATTAATTATTATCTTGAAGGGACTATTTCAAGAAAGTATCGAGATCTTCATAATGGATCTTGGAAGGGATAAATAATTCTGGTTAATTGTTCTAAAATATAGATTAGAGAGTTTACTATATAATAATTACTTTCCATATTTATTTTATGTAACTTATGTGGGAGGAGAGAATTATGTTATTATTATTTTGTAACACTCATTTTTTGTAAGATTTAGTCTTATGATAATACACTGGCATATTTCAGTATTTCGGTTAGAGAAAATTAAAAAAAAAAAAAAAAGAAAAAAAGAAAAGAATAATGGTTCCTACAATTTAGTTGTAGGTGAGAATAAGAACTATTTACGGAAATTTAGGAATCCGTTTTTTAACGTTTATTTTTATTACTGGCAACTCTTTGTGTTGTTTTGTGATGTCTTTATACATAAAATTAAGAAACAACAGCTTTGTTTATGACTGGCAAATTTTGTTATGCACAGTTGTATTTCAGTATTCTTGGATAAAATAGAATGAAATAACGTCCTCGAACGTAACGATATGCAAAATATTCTGTATCCTCTCCAGACGGATGAGCTATGGAACTGTCTGGTGATAAGTGTGTTGCCTTGTTTTACTTTTTCCTTCCTTCATTCCCGTGTTGAGTATGAGCTTAGTGCAGTTTTGCCAACCTCGTGCTTTTTTCTCTAAATTTTGGGAAATGTTTCCAAAGTGAGCACATTTGGAGAAATTCAATTTTGAATGAGCTAAATATCTTGGTATCTCTTTTGTTAATAAAAATTCATTTTTTAATACCCAAAATCGTTGAGGTTGTAGTCTCACTTTTTCTAAGAGTGGTTCAGTGGTAGCTCGCTCACTTCTTAGTGTGAGGTATCTATGGTTCGATCACAGGTTATGTGAGTTTGTGATGGATAATATCGTACCGATGAGTTTTTCGAAATTCTTCCGTTTCCTCCCACCTTATCATTCCACCAATTCTGTCAATAATCATTCACTTCCATTCATCATCTATCTCATTTAGTCTAAAGAGTATAAGCATGGGATGTTAAACTAAAGACTTTATTTCAGTATATTTATAATAGGGCAATGCTTTCTTAACCCAAATGCTGTCATCTTTTACGCCCGTACTCGTATTTGCTTTCTTATGAATCTTAGATGAATTTCAGAACTCGTTTTTGAGTTTATTTAAATAAAATTGAAGAGCTCAATTCCAAAAGAGTCTAAGTCAAAAAAAAAGTAAGTTTTTCAGGAGACGAATATTTTGTGTGTTTTTCCATCATTCTATTTCTGTAAGAAAAAAAGTAATCTACGTAAAACAAACTTGTAATTGCCTACTTTTCGTAAAATAACTGTGAAATAATCATCTATAGCAAGAGTTTTATAAGTGTTTTTAGGCATGAATCAGAATATAACTTCAGAGAATACTGCTGACTAAGGACATTTTGGAAAACAACGTTGTATTCTTTTGCCTACAATTAATTTGACTTAAGGAGTTTTGGCATGAAACCCTGTTCAATATACGGAGATGCTGAAATAGAACTTAACTAACTAACTCTATGGCCTATGGAACCCGCAGGTTTAGTGCCGCGTTCACAAAAGCTCTCCACTGACTTCTATCCTTAGCTAATTGCATCCAGTTTCTACTTTGTATTCCTATCTCTGCGAGATCCATCTTAATATTATCCTCCCATCTGCGCCTAGGTCTTCCTAATGGTCGTTTTCCTATGGGTCTTCCAGTCAAGACTTTGAAAGCGTTTCTACTTTCTTCCATTCTAGCTACATGACCTGCCCACCTAAGCCTCCTAGACTTGACGACCCTAACAATGTTGGGTAAACCGTATAAACTATGTAGTTCCTCGTTATGAAGTTTCCGCCATTCCCCATTCTCGTTCCTCTTGGATCCGAATATTCTTCTCAGGATCCTGTTCTCAAATACTTTCAGTCTATGTTCTTCCCTCAGAGTAAGCGACCATGTTTCGCAACCATACAGAACAACAGGCATGATTATCGTTTTATATATTTTAAGCTTCAAATTCTTCGACAGAATTCGCGACGACAAGAGATTTTGAACTGAATAGTAACACGAATTCCCTGCTTTTAGTCGACATTTAATTTCTTCGTGAATATGGTTTTCGTCTGTTACTATTGATCCTAGATATTTGAAACTTAATAGAACCAATATTTCAAAATTGACAAAAATTGACTTAGGCTCTTTTGAAATCCACTCCTTCAATTGTATACGTCCTTATTCAACACCCGAATAGGGTAGCCATATTTCAAAAATGAAAATCCGGGACGCTACTAAATTACGAGAATCATTGAAATGCTTAAATTGAAAAGAAGTGTTATATACTAATTTACTTTCTTCCATTAGATAGAGTTGTTCAAGTATTACGTAATTACATTTTTAGTCATTTTGCTAGAGCTTCTCCTGCCTATTTAAGCAAACGTAAGCAGATGATTTACCCCCTGCTCCCTGGGAAGCATTTTCTTTTAGTTTATCAGAATCTGTTGTTTCGTGGCTTTCAGAGTCTGTTTTATCTCATTCAAGGATTGATGTTTTATTTCACACGGTTTGTCTGCTCGTGTTGTATCCTTTAAAAAAAAGAAAAAGAAAAAGAAAATAAAAAGACGGTTAATACATTGGCAACATGTTCTGGCGGTGTTTGTTATCTGCAAAGAACTTCTTTTGTTGAATTTTTACTTTATTTCTGTTATTTTCAGAAGCAGAATACAGATTGAAACGGGAGTGCTAAAGATAACAGTAAGATTGGGCAGTAAAACCTTTTGTCCATAGTCCAATGAAACGAATACTTCGTTCAATGTCAGTAGTTAAATCGTGAAATTAAATAAATCCATGTTTTATGTATTCAAGTATTTTTTCAACTTTCGAATTGCTATACTCAGACGTTGAAGATGATAATTATATACCTAATCCTGTGGGAAAAAAACCTACAATATTCCGTTCCTTTCTTCTTTGTGAAATCCGGGACATTTAAGCGTCCTGAGAAATATTTTCGGGACGCCGGGACACAGATCTCGATTCCGTGATAATCCCGGATTTTCCGGGACGAATGGTAACTCTACATTCGAAGAAATGAAGAACAGGTCTTACTATTAACGTGGGCTCCGAATCACGACAGAAACTTGAGTGTGGTGCAGATTACGAGTGCACGGACCAAAATGTAAAATCAACTTACACAGAAAAGGCCGTTCCCCGCCGCAAATGAGTTGGATTACAGAACGACGAAAGCTGCCCTGGGAGAACTAGTTTTCGAAGTAGGCCTTACGACTGAAATTCCATTTTTTATAAAGTTTAAAGAATTTTAATAATGTAATTTGGCGATTTGCTTGGGACGCAATCTAGACGAAAACTTCTTTCGTGGTTGGCACCACTGATCTAAATTACATACTATACTAAGGCATGTGATGAAAAAGAGAGCGAGAACTCGTGAAGTGTAATTTACTGTGTTGAGTCATTAGGCAGTAATTGAATTTAGTACTTTCTGTTGTATGCACGTTTTAACGGACTCTTTCCTTTTGTGTTGCTTTTAAATGTTTCTTGTGTAATGAACGAGTATGATTATAAACACTACAAATGCACAGAGTAGTTTTAATCTAATCAGTAGAAGTAATTATTATCCTATATCCTCACGGTTATTGTCATGGAGTTTAGAAAAGAAAGAAGAAAAACACACACAACGACGATCATTTTCGTCTATTTTGTAGTCATTTAATTGTTGTTGCAATTAATTCACATGTTAATGTAAATTACTTGTAGTTTTGTTTTCAGTTGTTGGTGGCACAGGCGAAGACACACACACACACACACACACCACACTTGATGTGTGGATAGTGAAACAGCTTTCAAGCTCTTGATTAAAGCGTTCCATTTGCTGAAAAAGTTTTCGAATGGTAGAATGCTTTGAATGGCATAGTAACGTGAACTTGAGTGAATGTTATGGAATGCTATTTCGGGTTTGCAGTCCTATGTTAATGATCTATTAGTGCTCGTACATTGCATTGCACTGGAATTGAATTAAAAGCTGATTATTTTATTTAGTTATTTATTTTTAAAGTTCGTATTTTTTTTCTGTATTTATTGTGTAATTTGGGACTCTAACAAAATATTTAACAATCAGGAATAGTGTCGGATTTACGTATAAGCTAAACAAGCTATAGCTTAGGGCCCCACGGTCTTGGGGGGCCCAATAATTAATCGAAAAAATGAATGCACATTTCCAAAATATAAGGAAAACGAAAAGTAAAATATGGATATATCAACAGCGCTTCGTTTGTGTAAGCCCCTATGATGTAAGTAATGGGCCCCGTCTGCTGGCCTGCTTCCTAAAAATCACTAATTTCTTCAATTCTGTATATAGGGTCCTATGTTCATCTGGACACATAAAAGACCCTATTATCTTCAGTAGCTTAAGGCTCCACCAAACCTAAATCCAGATCTGATCAGGAATGACCCAAAATATCTAGCACTAACAATGGGAATGATGTAGATTTACCAATCTTTTTGAGTTTTATGTCCCACGATTATGCCGGCTAGGCTAAAGGAGACAGTGGATTTACCAATGAGTACACAGTAAAAAATGAGTGTTAATTCAACACAATTTTGTGTTACTCGAATTGCGTTAAATTTTGATGCAAGCCTGTTGTTACTTCAGCTCCTTCGCAACTTGGAGTGACATATTAAAATGGTAATAGTTAAATCAGCCCCTTTACATGATGCGGAGTATTTTTTGTAACATGCCATTGGATGTTATTTTATGGACTATGTTTAGTTAAAAGGGTGCGGCTTTATTTTCGAAAAAAAAAAATGATAAAGTTTCGCTTATTTCTGTCAATTATGTTAGGTTTGCTTATGTCAGATTAGGGCTAACTACTTGCATATTTGTACTTATATTTCCTTATATGCGCTTTCGGTATGTACACTCATGTCCACAATGCTTGTTGCATATCTATAACTGTCTTCTTGTAAGAATATAATTTGATAATGATTTTGCAGAGTACTTTTAATACTGATACTATGTGTATAATCGGGAAATGTATATTTATGATAAATTTCATAGGAAAAGAATTATAAATATGAAAATTAGAATGAGTAAAACAAAATGTTGCCAAATGGACAAGAAAGTTTTATTTTCGTTTTATTGTTCTTATTTACTGCTCTTTTGACATGAAATTTGCCATATATACATGTACATGTCTTTGCCGATTATACATGTACTAACGCTGTAAGAAATACCGGGCGAATTCCTTATCAAATTATATTCCTACAACAACATATTTATAGACATGCGACAATAATTTTGGACATGAGTGTACATATAATCTCTACAGCATTTTGCACATTATTCAACAGCTGTGGCACTGTTAGTGGAAATCACATCCACTACGACAAGGGCGTTCCGTTTTGCCATTTTTTCCCGTCACTAAACCGAAACAAACATGCATATTGAACAATACGGTTGGTTTAATGAGTAACTCATACCAAAGCCTTCGTATTTCAATTCAAAATGTCACTTGTAGCCAAACCCACTTTCGTTATGCCGCTTACAGCACGATCTACTGATACACTTTGGAACTTTTTTCTTATGCCATGCCGTTTTCCCATTCTTCTAGTATATTCAGGTCAAATTTGAAGTCATTGTGACCAGTGTTTTTTTTTTTTTTTTTTACAGCATTTCGAAAGTGGGGCTTTAATTATCATCATCTTGTAGACCCTATATAAGAAACATACATACATAGTACATGCATGCATATATACATACAAACATGGTTCAAAATATTACAAAAATATTTTCTCGACCCCTCCTACAATTTAAATGACTTATCTGGCATCATAGCCCCGTTGTAGTCTTCCCTATGTAAAATTCATTAAGTCGAATCCATACAAATATTTTGAGAGCTGATGGTTGATAACTGTTGTTATGTAGATCCAGTTAAAAACATTAGAGGTGTTTTGTTGTATATCCTTGGTATCAGCATTTTTTTATTTATTATTATTATTTTTTTTGTTATTAATAACAAAAACCAATGTTCATAGTTTGCTTAAGTTCAAGTAATGTTCATAGATTTCTGTTTTCACCGAATTGTAGTTTCTTTACTTTTTATGTAGCTCTCTTACTCTTGGTAAGCAGGGCTCAAGAGAATGGAGGTAAAATAGCTGATGCTGTGCTCCCCTAATCCCGTTCACGTCTCTTGATTCCCGCTTTTCCTCTGAAAAAATCCTCTTTGAATGCGCTACAATTCTCATACCACTACCATCACCTCTCTCTCTCTCTCTCTCTCTCACACACACACACACACACAGACACACACACGTATATTTAAACACAAACATTGATACAAAGTCGCACCTGTGGGTATCGTTTCAGAAGATTGTCGAATAATAGAAGTTCTCCAAGAACCCAAGACTCGAATACTCCTACTGTGAGAATTTTCGAAAAATCAGCTTCTACAGTCTCCAGGGAAAGATATATTTTTCTCTCTCGCTCGCTCGCTCGGTCTCCATTTCTATTGGAAAAGCAGAGGTGCTGTCGGGTGCTCGACTAGCTGGACGCCTCTTCAGCAGCAACGTTGTTACGACAGGGATTTTGCTCGTGTTAACAGTTCCCGGAAGTGTCACTTACCTTCTGTTGGCTTTTAAGTAGACTGGAGGTCACTTGGAGTTTTGTGTTTGTTGAGAGCCCGCTCACAAGAGCTTAAAAGATTTAATTTGGTATGATGCGAGTTCAATTTTTTTTCTTCTTCTTCTTTGTTTTTAGTATGTGGCGCAATGGTTTCAGAAACATGCTATGTAAATAAATTTGTTAATAAAATTTTGTTGCATGTCAATAAAAAACATAATTGAGTTAGCCTACATGTTTGAGTTCAAATAAAAGTAAATGCATATTCTAATAGCATAAAAAAATAGAGAACAACATAGTGTATCATTTTTCACTAAATTACAATGAATTACTAACAGACATAGTTTAACAAAGATAAAATCTTATATTTATCAATTACACATTGTAATTTCACTGTAAAATCTTTGTGTTCGACAATATTATTATATTACTTGTTTTTAAGTTTAACGTCCCGCGATTATGCACCGATGTTAAGGAAGATGATGATAATGAAATGGATTATAATGGTGGAATGAGGAAAGTGGAAGGAAACGGAAGAAAATACACACACACACACACACACGGCGTTTGTCTACCAGAAAGCTCACTTGGCGGCAGCTGGGATCATTCCAGGGTCTCCACGCACTAGAATAATACGTTGCTATAGCAAGGCAAACTTACTCTGATTTTATTAAAACTATTTTAAAAGACGTTAATATTTAGAGGAATATTGCTTATAACAAAATGACAAGAGCCGTCGTTTTTAGTTTATGGAATTATTTTATTTAGCCTAATCTTTCTAACATTGACAAATTTCCATTTAATGTAGAACTATTTTCTAGTGCTGCTAGGACTTAAATTAATTTATTAATTACTGGCCCCGCGTAGCGTAACCGCTAACGCTCTTGCCTTTGGTGCGAGCGGTCCCGGGTTTGATTCCCGGTGGGGGCACTCGGTCGAAAAAGAGTAAAACGCTTTTTTTTAAGGCCAGCCACCCTGAATGAGTTTTTTTTCTCATTCACACCAGGTAAATGCCGCGATGGTACAGTCATGAACGTTAATAAATGAAGGTTGGAGCCATAAGAAATAATGGCTTCAGCCTCCATTTATTAATGTTCGTGACTGTACCTAGCATACAGTTCCCAGGCCGCTTTCTTCCTTCCCCAATCCTTTCTTCCTTTTCTTTCCTCGGATAGTGTGATCACCGAGGGACATTATCTCTTATTCGTGACGGGCTAACATGGCCATAGATGCCGTAAGGCCAGAAATCTAATTCTAATCCTAAATCCTAATTTATTAATTCTGCTTTGGAAATAAAAACACTTTCAAAGGAAATTGATTAGAAAGGTACAACAATCATTTCCAACATGATGTTCTGTGACGTTATCGCTCATTGCTTTCATTCTTAGTAAAATACACAGAGAGAACAAGTTAGCGAACATAAGATCGAACATGACAGTGGTAACAGGTAGACAAGAATATGGACAGGGTAGTCGATACGCTGTTCGTAGATCGTTTACTATTCGTATACTGTCACTGTCATTACTTATGTTATTTCATTCTACATCGTCATTTCCCTTCTGTTGCTTCTTCTGTTATCTAAGCCCCCCGTGCGATCGTGAAAGCCTGCTCTTACATCATACATCAACTAGATGGACTCTCTGGTCTGTCAACCTATCATTGCAGCATTCAGCTGGTGGATGTGAAGAAATGCTCAGAAAATTAAAACTCGTTTGGTTCCAACATCAAAACCCGGATATCGTCGGTGCGCCTCGAAGAATCGCTAAGTGACAGTTTTGTCAAAAATGAGTTATGTCGTGTAAATTAACTAGAAAGCTGTCAGGCAGCGTTCCTTATAATGTGATAAGCTAATATTCAATTGTTTCGCCAATAAAACAATGAAAAAATTATAGATGAAATTAAAGTCTTCACGTTCTCATCACGTACGCATTGATTAATGTATACAAATCCTCTATGTGCTAATAAAGGCGCAAAAAAGTGCTACATAAACACACAAAAAAATAGTACTTAGGTAATATAATATTGTTGAAGCAAGCTACTACAAAGTTCACAGATGACGAGAAGAACCCTAGCAGAAGTAGTGTGACGTAGGTATGGGCTCGCCCACTTTTCGCACGGAGGTTTCAAATGACACCACGGAAGAGCACACAGATAACTACCCGGAGTAGCAGACGACATCTAAGTATAGACCACACCTCAAAAACCGATAATGGACTTGACCGTGTCGTTGACCTTTCCCCGCTTCCCCTGTTTTAGAGTTCTTCTCGTCATCTGTGAGCTGTACAATATCCAGTGCCTTATATACGCAGAACCAATTTTATTATATTTTTCAATGTTTCCGTGTATGTTTGCAAAATTTTAAGAACGGAGTGTTTTTTGCTTCTCCTGAAAAGTTTTTTTTTTCAAACAGCAGTGCTTCGAGGCGCAGCGATGATATTTCTCTGATGCTTGATACAATATAATAATTCACTCAATATGGATTCAGGTATTTCTCTCGATTCTTTTCATACCCAAATTTTGCTTTGCTTTTGTTATTTTACATCGGATTTCTGGAATATTTTTCTTTTTGCTCGGTACAATGTAACAATACAGTCACAAATTTACTTGTGTTTCTTAATATTAATAGTTTGTATAGGAAGCACTTCAGGTGCAACATATAACACAAAGAGGAATATTACGAGGATAATGTGCGGGAAATAACTTCCATATTTTCACTTCACAAGTACGATTTCTAGGAAATATCGACAAGTTTTATATAATATGTTTATGTAACCATTTAATTAATTCTTTGAAGTAGAAGAAAATAGCGTGTCCTGTTTTTGCTAGCTCTTTCAATTACGTTTTTCTCTCCTGATATATTCATTGTGATTTCTTCGTATATTGTGGAGTAATAATAATAATAATAATATATATATATATATATATATATATAATGAGTTACCTTCCTCTATATTCATGTATATTTTTCTAACAATTTACTCTTTTGTTTACACTAACACAGTTAGATCAGTGTTTTATTTATTAGCTTAATAGACTATTTTAGTCACGCGGTGTTTTCATGTGTCAAGAAGGTAGAGAATATGTGTTTGAGGAGGGGTGATAGTGGCTGTGTGTGTGTGTGTGTGTGTGTGTGTGTGTGTGTGTGTGTGTGTGTGTGTGTGTGTGTGTGTGTGTGTGTGTGTGTGTGTGTGTGTGTGCTTATGCATTTGTGAAAATGCGGCGCAAGATGAGAAAATGAAGGTAATCGGCCGAGTAGAACAGTTTCACGCTTGGAATAATTTCCACACTTAATTAAAATGTGATGTACCGTCTACATGCACTGGTTAACATATATTCTTGCTGGATTTGTACAATTTTCAAGAGTAAAAGTTCAAACAGTGCTCACTATTCCTAATCTTGTTTCCAACTTTTTCATTTTTTTTTTTTTTTTGGAAATATCATTTTAAATAAAAAAGTAAACAACTTGTATTAAAATTGCTTAGTCATTTTTGTGGATATATTGAAAGAAATACTATTTATTGAAGTGTCGTCGTCACACGTTTGCAAATCATTTATGATAGTTTGATGTTCACCCGGTCAATACCAAGGATATACTTAATTAAGATCATTAACTGGTTTATACTAGCTTTGCTATCTGAAATAAACTTAAATTAGAAATACAAATTACTGAATAAAGCAACGTTTATTTTTTTAAAAAATAATAAATGTCTAATATACACCCTGTTTCAAAAAGAATATACGTATTACGAAGAATTATTTTGTCCGAACTATCGATCTCTGCGCTTCGGCTCGGCTATTGGAGAAACGAATACATATTCTTAGTTTATATTAATATCCGCTAGATGTTAGTTGTCTTCTGTTTTGCTTGGTAACCGTGATATGTTTAAAATGGCTACTCCGCAGCAGAAATCATTTTGTGTTCTCGAGTTCAGTGATGGAGCGACTTTCCGTGTTAGTGGTCAGGTAAACAAACAAAATGTTCGAATTTGGGGCCTACAGTCATTAAACATGTACGGGATTCGCCCAAAGTCAATATGTTTTGTGCGATATCCCGATCATCTGTTTACGGCCCATTCTTCTTTAATCGAAACACGGTTAACAGTCAGCAGTATCTCGCTATGTTACAAAACTGGTTGTTTCCGAGGCTGCACGAAGACAACTTCATTTTTCAACAAGACACCCCTCACTGGAATCGCCAAGTGCGTGAATATGTGAATGAAACTCTACTGAACCGTTGGATTGGTCGTCAAGGAGCTGGTGACTTAGCATGTCTCAGCTGACTTCCATGGTCACCGGATTTGCCCCCTGTGACTTCTTCCCATGAGGTTTCGTTAAAGACAACGTTTATGTACCACCACTCCCACAGAACCTGGAAGAGTTGAAGAATTGGATCCGTACTGCCATAGCATCAGTGACGCAGGACATGCTTGCCCGAGTATGGGAGGAATTTGAGTATCGATGTGATAATTGTTCGTGTCGCTGATGGAGGACATATTGAACATTGTAATTTGAACTTGAGAGGCTCGTAAATATGTGTGTAAAATTTCATATTCGTATGTCTTAAAGTTTATTAAATATATGCATTCGAAATACGTACATTCTTTTTGAAACAGGGTGTAGTTGCGCCAACTAACTGAACATTTTGGCTTCGACAGACACTGTAACCTGAAACCAGTATGTTCAGTTAGTTGGCAAAACTGTTACACATTTATCATTATTATTTTTTTTAAAAAAAAAGTTGCTTTATTCAGTAATTTGTGTTTCTAATTTAAGTTATTTCAGTTAGCGAAGCTAGTATAAACCAGTTAATGATCTAATTAAGTATATTCTTGGTATTGACCGGTTGAACATCGAACCTTAACGCCAACTATCATAAATGATTTGCAAACGTGTCTTCTTCTTCTTCATTTTTTGTGAATCATTTAATCGTACTGCACAGTAGAGATATGCATGGGCCGGAATTTTTAGCCCAGTCCCATTCCAGATCATGAATTTATAATGTGAGGCCCGACCCGAGTCCGAAACATGTTTTAGCCTTTAGCCCCGAGCTCATAATCAAATGAGCCTGAAATAAACCAAAATCATAGAAACTTAATAGTTAACGCAAAATTTTATTGCACAGTCGTGTACCATATCCTTTAACGTGACTTTTTTTTTTAAAAAAAAGATAATAATAAATATTTATTTTTAAATAAATGCAGAAAAAAGCAACTGATGGAAATGTTACCTAGTTTAGCTAATCTGTATTTTTAATTTTTTTTAAACAATAATTTAAGAAGAAAGGAAAACAAGGAAGAAAATCAAGTGAGTGAATAACATTGCATAACTATCTCTTTTGTTCGTCTCTCTCTCTCTGTTAACTTCGGTGTTTAGATGAAGGTTTGTCTGTCAAACTTCCTGAGACAGATGAGTTAATTGAATCATCCGACAGTATGACTCTTCCCATATACTTTTTATTACATTTCTTTCGACTCAAGAATCCAATCTAATGAAAAACAGTAACACACACACACACACACACACACAAATATATATATCAAGAGAGAAAAAAGATTGATAGATGTTGGCTTTGCCGTAAGTAGTTTCGTCTGAATTAACGATCAAAAATGGCGGTAGTCGTTTTTCTTATTTTTCACATTTAATTCAAAAGACTAGTTTTCAAACTGCCTTTTCCGTAATTAAGTACAGGGGAAAGAAAGAGAGTGGAAAAGAGAGACGAAAATAACTTTCACTCTCTCTCTCTCTCTTTGCGTCATGTGGTGCTCTTAAATCTATAGATCTTCCAGCATCACGACTGTTTCTTAGCTACTGCCTTCTGAACCCATTATTAGGATCTGGATTAAGAGAAGAGAGAGACACGGGAGTTGGGCGTATACGTAGAGAATAAGGAAAACGAGTATTTCTTGTTTTATCGTTGTTTTTTTCTTTGTTAAGAAAAATTATGTTTTTGAGTGCTGATTTCATGATTTTGTGTCTACCAGATTTAATCTCGTGGGTGAACGTAGCATTGTTGTAATTAGTTTTAAAAAAAATAAGAAGAAATCTTTAATATATCCTCCCTTTAGGCTAAAGAAAACGGATGAATCATGAACGTGAATAAAAATGAAAAAATAAAAGTATTAGTGGAATGGAAATGTGGGTGAATCCCTATACACTCATTTATGCTCGTCTGTTTTTGCGTAATTTAATGGATACATTTCTGCAATCATGCTGTACTTTTCGAACTAACATTTGTATACAATTTATTATTATTTTTAACCTACATTTTGTCGAGTTTATACTTGTCTACTTACGTAACCATGTATAAATAAGTAAATTAGTACAGACTATAGTTGAATAAAGAGTGATATCCTTTGTTTTATACTAAAAGAAAATAATATTGTTATTTTAATGACAATATAGGCCATCTATTTGTTCCTGTCGTACTAAATCCTGTTGTATTCGTCATTGCAGAAAGAATAAACATAGGACAGGATGTTGTACGGCTGGGACAGTCATATATGAGTATTCTAGAAACCAGCTCATAGTTTTGCTATTTTTGTAATACTTCTGGATTTAATATTATTGTGGATATCATATGGGTATTTCAGAAACTAGCTTATAGTTCTGTTACTTTTGCAGTATTCCAGGATTGATTTTGATTAGGACAATCATGTGGGCATTGTAAGAAGTAATTCACAGATTTGTTATTTTTACAATACCCCAGAACTTAATATTGTAGGAACAATCAATAATAATGTAGAAAGTAGTTCACAGTTTTTTTTTTTTTTTTTTTATTTTTGGAATGCAGTATTACTTCAGGATTTAGTATGACTGGAACAGTCATATGGGTATTGTAGAAAGTAGGTCACAGTTTTGTTATTTTTGAGCAGGGGCGTCATTTGGGACTCCAAAAGGGACAGTGGTCTCCCCTGAATTTGAGATTTATATATTACGTTTTTAACCAATACGAAACAAAATACATTAATAAAAAAAAGAGAAAATCTAGTTACATCGGGGGGTCTTGCCCCAAGCAAAATTTTGAAATAACACTTCTGTGTTTGGGTTGGAATACTTCAGGATTTAGTATGGCTGGGATAGTCATACAAGTATTGTAGAAAGAAGCCCACAATATTGTTATTTTTGCAATACTCCATAATTAATATTGTTGGGACAATCAAATAAGTATTGTAAAACCTAAAGATTGACAAGTTAGTCATCTACTTCCAACTGCGCATGCACGAGCATAAGTAAGTATGACTGTTTTTTTCAATATTTTCCTTCAATTTGCTCAACATAATACGAGCAAAGTTTAACACCCTAAGGGATTCTCTTGCGTGTTTAACAAAGGTTTGGAGTTCCTTTTTGACAGAAATTGAGCTCATTTTCTCTTTGATTTTTCATCTAAAGTAGCACTTGAATGTTTGATCTTCCAATATATCGTACAGGGTGTCCGAGAAGTCCTTCCCTGATTACAGAAATTGATAACTCAGGCTAGAAATAAGATAGAAATATGAAACTGGTGTTGAATTGTTTACAAACTATAAAAGTTTTGGTCACATCAGTACACTTCCACATGAGCACCCTTGGTAGCACGTAGCACATCTAGGCGATATTCAATTTCCATCCACACATTAGCCAACATCACTGGAGGGATCGATGCAACGACTGTGGTTATTCGTTGCTGCAGGGTTTCAAGATCTGGTACACGTGTTCGGTAGACCTCATCCTTGACATAACCCCATAAAAAGAAGTCTAATGGGGTTATGTCAGGAGAGCGTGGAGGCCAAGCTGTTGGTCCATCACGACCAACCCATCGCCCAGGAAATGTCCTATCGAGATAGGCACGGACGTCCAAACCCCAATGAGGTGGTGCACCGTCTTGCTGAAAAACGACATCGGGCGATACTGAAGCAGCTGAGGAACAGCATACAGCTGCAACATATCAAGGTACACTGCAGATGTGATGGTATCCTCAGCGAAGAAGAATGGCCCGATAATTCGATCGTGCAACAACGCACACCAAACATTCACTTTTGGACTGCCTCTGGTGAACTCCCTGACCTCCCTGGGGGGTTCTGAACCCCAAATGCGTACATTATGGCGATTCACTACTCCACTGACAAAGAATGTCGCTTCGTCGGAAAAGGCAATTCGTCTGAGATAACCATTATCGTCCTCAATACGTGATAGCATTTCGACCGCAAAGTCATATCGACGTGTACCGTCGTCGGGCAACAAGGCCTGAACGAGTTGCACTTTGTAAGCACGAAACAATAAACGTTTGTGTAAAATGTCATGGATAGAGCTTTTTGGCATCTGTAATTCACGTGAGGCCCTGCGCACCGATTTCTTATGACTTCTCAGAAAAGACTGACGCACAGCCTCCACCGTGTCTGCTGAGGCTCTTGGTCGACCAGACCTCGGAAGGTCAGCAACCGACCCTGTGTTCTTGAACTTCTCATACCAGGCATTAATGCTCTTGACATCAGGTGGAGTCCTCCCAAATGTTGTCTGGAACTGTCTCTGCACCGTGGTTGGTGATCGTGTCTCATGGTACCACAGGACACACTGTGCCTTCTCCTGGTTGGTTGGCATGGCTTCTTGGGCTTCTTACTTACGTACTACAAACCTAAAAAAAAAAATAAAATAAAAAAAATAAAAAAATAAAAAAATTGAGACTTGGTAAAACAGAACAAACCTAACACAGACAAAAACTTTTATAATTTTGTAAACAATTCAACACCAGTTTCATATTTCTATCTTATTTCTAGCCTGAGTTATCAATTTCTGTAATCAGGGAAGGACTTCTCGGACACCCTGTACATTTGTTGAAACATTTTTAAATGTTATGCATTAATATTTACGTGAACAATAAAAGTAATAGACCCTATTAATCCTCCAGTGGTCGACCGCAGACTCTCAATCTGCAGTGAACAATGAATGTAATTTACTACCACGCAAATCACTCTTCATAATTTCCGTTTCTCATAACTTCCAGTGGCGGATCCAAGGGGGGCGATCGAGTCGAACGCCCCTCTCCCCCCAGAAGAGGAAACTTTTTTTATTTTGGGTATAAATAAAACCCATTTCAGAGTTTTGAGCTCTTAAAAATAGCTCTAAGTAGCAGTATTACAACCTACCGCCCCCCCCAGAAGTCTGTCCTGGATCCGCTCCTGCTTACAACAATCGGCTTCTACTTATCAGAGTAGAGTTGCACTTCGAAACGTGCATTATTGTTGGAAATATTGATTTTTACAATGCAGTTTATTTTTATGTTTTAGAACACACAATATTTAGTTGCATACGGAATGTCAGTCCGCAGTGAATACTTAGGAAAAATAATTGAGTGCGACTATAGCAGGGTTAATAGCAATTAAAGACAGTTACTTTATCTGTAACCAGTGGCGTATTTACGATTTTGTTTCGGGAGGGCTTGCTAATTTTCGGGGGGGGGGAGCTTTGCCTGAAAATGTGAAAATTCTGCAAGATATTTCATATACTTTACTATAGTAAGATTTCGGGGAGGGCTTAAGCCCGGAAGCCCCCCTAAATACGTCACTGTATATAACATATCCTAACAACACGGAAACTAGAATATACGAAGAACCTTTTGTCTATTAAAGATACCGTATACATAATATGAAGAGAGTTCTAAATTTTATTTTAAAACAGTTTCGATGTCATTGCTTATTCTAGATTTCGAGTTACAGGTTTCTAATTACGTGTTTTCGATTCCTGGCGGGAGCTCATGTGGTTCGGATTCCACGTTAATCAGTAGTCCACGTCTCATATAGCCTCGCTGTTGAACGGGACGTTAAACTCAAAATCATCTAATTACGTGTTATGCTCGGCAAATCTGTTGAATTGTTGTCTTGCTGAGAAGTGTGTAATCTGCTAATGAAATTAAAAAAAAAAAAAAAAAAAAAAGATATATGTAAATTATGTGTACTTTGTAATTTTAAATAATTTTAAAGTTACATAATGCAGATCATAAGCCTTTTTATGTAAATAATGAAATATTACTGTATTTTACCACGCTCAAAGTATCAGCCACTGAGAATCAAGGTTACAGTTCTTATTTGAAAAGAAATGAACTCCTTGAAATTGCAAAAATTCCCTTCGTTTATTATTACTATTATTATGCGTTGTTAAACAAGTATTATTTCGTACAAATATATAAACCGCATTTCAATAACATTGCTTTTTTTAATTTATGTTTGAAAGTTTCATCTCAGCAATAAGTAATGAAGGGTTTTTTTTTCTCATCGTATTACAAGAATTTAACCGCTTGTTTACTGATCGCACACAATAACCTTATGTTTTTGCTTCTACTTTTGTGTTTCCTATTTATTTTATTCTGACCACCGATTGTTTCATTGTTAAACTTGTTCTGTGTAGTGATATGTTGCAGAGCATGAGCTGTTCATATATGAAGGAGAGAAGTCTACAACGAAAATTGTTCAAATTCTCCAGTACACTCTGCGTCATCATCTGGTTTTTGCGGTTTGCAATTAAGTAGTTCATTAAAAAGTTAAGAAAAGAGCTTTTTTATTTTTAATATAACGTCCCACACATATTCTCTGATGCTAATCATAATACTTTTGTGGTTCAACCGGAGTTAGCATGTATATAGTCGCTATTTTAAGTTTTTTTTTTTTTTTTTTTTTTTTTAATGTTACACGTGCTGCTTATAGTTAGTTCTTGTGCTAATATTGAAAATATTTTGCTTTATTTATAGATACACTTCCTTTACTGTTATGCTGCTGTTATCATATACCCAGATAGTTAACGGTGTAGTTGCTAATTCTACTGTCGCTGGGACACAGGATTTTTGGTAGTTAGACTTCACATTTTTCTTACCTACGGCAATTTACCACGCTTTACCCACACAGGCATCTATCTATTTTACCAAGTCTGGGTGTACCCCTGAATCATTTGGAAACAAATTGTATATCCGAAAAAAAAAAATCCTAATACCATATCGAACGAACCTAGGCAGCTTAGTTGGTAGGTACGGCTAACAGTGGGTTCCATAAATTGCAATATTAAATTACAATAGACTGTTGCTAAGAACTCATAAACATTTTCGTAATATTTATTTATTTTATTTTCATGGTTTGTATTAATTTTTCAAAAGTGAAAATACAAGTTCTTTAGAGCAGCGTTTCTCAAACATATTTCCTTTGCGGGATACTAAAGTACGTTTCAAACTTTCGTGATACCCGTGCATGTGATTTTTTTTTATCTATATGCAAAAAGCAAACACATAAAAATACATACTTTTCTTTCCTGTTATGGAACGATTGTGAGATACAAATATCACAAGCAAATTACGTAAGACTCTTGAATTGTACTGTATTAACATAAAATAAACTTACAATTCTTAAGCAGAAACATGAGAAAAATAGTACCACCAGAAATTTAAGAAAACATCAAGCTTAAAACTAGTGAAATATTTGTCCCTGGCGATTTTTGTGTCTGGTGATAAATTTTTATTTCCTTCTAGAGATAATTTCTTTAAGGAAGATTTTAGAAGACATTAAAAATCTCACGACACCTCTAACATGTCTTTGCGACACAGAGGTTGAGAAACGCTACTTTAGACATTCAGATACACTATGCCCTACCAGCTTTGATATGCTGTTAAAAAAATGTTGAATATTCCATAGCCAACCGAGTAAAGTAAGTGTGGCGCCATTCTCGAACATAATCCTTTATTTAATTCTTTACTTTATAGTATCCCAATTTTCGTTTTAGTTATCAATCGAGTTTGAATGTAATATCATGACAATAACTAGTTCAGTGATTGATTTAAATTCCAGCGTATCGTAAAAGTATATAAATGTAAATCTGAATCGGAATTACCGCCTATTTATATTTCTGCCTAGTGGTGGTGTTATATAATGCTAAGTTAAATTGAAAAATGTCAATGACATTGATGTGTATTTTAGAAAAAAAGGAGGTGGAAAATAGATTGGAACCTCAAAATGTCTATTTAATAATAAGAATGTATATATATATATATATATATATATATATATATATATATATATATATATATATATATATATATATATCTTCTGACAGTTAAACTTCAATAAATTACGTGGGGTAAAAAAAATAAAGAATTTGAATTTCATCATATTATACACGTACATATTCACACACACAATTTTGCAATTGGTCATTCACGCAACAAATCACAACTATTTGTTTGTTTGGTGATTTTTTTCGATATGTCTCTTTGTGTATGTATTTGAGGGAGAAAGTGCGTGTGACTGGTGGTGGTTAACTTGTTAAAAACTTTTCTCAACTGTGCAGTGGTTCCCGGGACGTTAAAAAAGAGGTATATGACATTCCGAACATGAGGGATGGCAGGTCAAAGCAGTTTTTAATACCACAGGCAATTTTTAAGCGTAAGCTTATCAGAAACCAAAACATTTCATACGCAATAAAACGACTTAACTTTATACAGCATTAAACTTCTAGGAAAATTTATCCATTTTTTTTTTTTTTTTTTGAGGGATAAAGGAGGAGAGGGCAGGAGATATTCTCTGAATTGAAATTGAAAAAAAAAAGTACAACTGATATTGATTTTGTTTTGCTTTTGATATTTCTTTCTTTTCTCTCCCTCTCTCTCTCTCTCTTTTTAGAACTATTAAAACCTCTCTATTCAACACTAATCGAATAAAACTTTTTTTTCCTCTTCTCGTTTGTACAAAACTAATGATTGCAAAACTTGAGAGACTTTTATGTTATCTCCAGAATGTTCTTTCTACCTTTTTTTCATTATTTTATTATTATTTTTTTCATTTTTGGTTGTACCAGTAACATTACGAAAGCATCTCTCTCTCTCTTTTCCTGATGCCATTTCCATAGGGCGTTCCCGATGCAAGTAACAAAAACGATTTAACTGCTGTAATAAATGTGTTTAATTCTGCCCGACTTGTAGATTTCGGTAGATTTAATAGGATTTTTGCTCCTTTTTTTGTATTTGGTTTTGGTATAAGTTTTTTTTCTTCTTTTCCTTTTCTCGATTGTTTCGTGTGTTGGAAATATTACCCGTAATGATTAAAAAAAAAAAAGACTTGTATTTAGGATACTGCTACCCTTTTTTTCGTTCTATTATTGAAAAATATATTCTATGTACAATTATAATTTTTTTTCTTTCACGTGTGTTATGTTTGAATAATCTTTCTGACTTGCGATAGTCCATCATTAAAAATAACTCTCGATTTGTTACTGATTTTAGCTTTTATAGACTGCAATTAGCCTTAAAAAGTAACTTTAAGTCTTAACACCGTGATGACAATTGAAAATGAAATAACTGCATCTACATTGGCACAGATATCTATTTTAGCGGTATTAGATTATTCTTAAAAGAACCAATAGTAATGTACCATTTACTCCAACTTAGTGTTCCCCATGATACTAAAAAAAAAAAGAAAATCTCGTCTCGTTTTCGCGTGATGTTCGAGACGAGACGAGAAATTTCATGAGTCTCATTTACAACACTAGTTTATCCAAATCTTGGACCTCAAAAAACTGTTTTAATGTCACACTAGCTGAACCTGCCCTCTCTACACAGCGCATCATTCATATATGACCATGAATCTCCTTGTCATTCCTCACAACATCTGTACATGTCCCTTTACAGACACAAGTGAAAAACGTCTTGATAGAAATCGAGAAGGGGTACCATAAAGGGGAGATTTTTCGATTATTTTTTTTCAATATCTCGCACCGTTTGCAAGATCGAGCCTACTTCCGGTTGGAGTTTCTAATTCATGTATGATCAGTATTTTCTTTCTTCTTGCATGCAGTATGTGATAAGCAAATAATGACATACACAATTAATTATAATGTCAGTGATATATGGTGTTCATTGGGGGAAAGCACTCCAAACAATAAAGATTCATCCTAGACTGGAGAAATAGTTCTTCGTTTTTTCACTACCATCGGCCATGAAACAAACGCCTGAGATATATGCAATTCCTTTATACAATTGTGTTGTGTTGGAATGTATAATACATAGTTATGATACTTTACTTTTTTAAAATTTCAACACATCCAGTATACCACTAAAAATGTAATAAAGAAAGAACGGCCACGTTTTTTTTAAATATTCAATTAGAACTGGACAATCTACATAAAATTTGGAATCGTCAAGTGAAAACTCATTGTCGAAAGGATTGAAGACAAACATAAAATTTTCTTTGGACACAAAACATATAAACCTACCATTTTAACATATAGATGATTGATATTTTTAAAAAAACTATAAGTATATAATTTGTTGTGCTAACACAATGAAGAGCATTTGTCAATGTTAAAAGATAGGCAAGTCATTACACAATACACTCCAATAAAGCACGTATATTGCACCCTTAGTTGACCACTTAATGATGCAAAAGGATTCTGATAACTTTTAGATAAATTCTCCAAAGAAGTCAGGACATAAATTTACAGAACAAGATAAGACAAAAGCAAAATTCTGGAGAATCCCGATGAGACGAAAAAAATTTATTTCTCGTCTGATTTCGTCTCGAAGGACAACATTACTCCCACTTAATTCAACCCCACCCAACCACAACCACAATAACCCAACACATGTTAAGTGTTCCTGTGTTGCCGGATGTACACTCATGTCCAGAATGATTGTCGCATATCTATAACTGTCTTCTTGTAAAAAATATAATATGATAATGATTTTGCAGGGTACTTTTAATACTGATACTATGTGTATAATCGGGAAATGTATATTTGTGGTAAAGTTCATAGGAAAAGAATTATAAATACAAAAATTAGAATGAGTAAATCAAAATGATGCTGAATGGACAAGAAATTTTTATTTTCGTTGTATTGTTCTTATTTACTGCTCTTTTGACATGAAATTTGCCACATACATGTCTTTGCCGATTATACACATACTAACGTTGTAAGAAATACCGGACGAATTCCCTATCAAATTATATTCCTACAACAACATATTTATAGACATGTGATAATAATTTTGGATATGAGTGTACATATTTCTTACCATAAGTATTTTACGTGTATAAGAGTACCTTTAATTTTATATTTGTTCTAAAACGTATGGCTTATGCAAACGAGAATATAGTATTTTTACTTATTAAATTGCGGCATATTGAACGTGGTAGAGAAAGAAAGAATTTATGATCAATCTCCTTCATCGCTCATAATATTTTCTCCATATACTTCATTAATCTAGCGATGAATTGTAGCCGCTTTCACTCCTTTAGCACTAAGAAAACGAATTACAGCCCGTATTTCACAGTTGGCGGCGAAATTTTCAATCAGCGAAGGCATCTTAATTATTCACAAACGTAAACACGGTGGACTGTTTCCATAGTGGCGTCTAAGGCTTGCCAAGAGATGTACGTACACAGCGCACATGCGCAGGATGTCGACCGCAGCGCTACAGCGGCCGAATTTTAAAACGGTACTTACTTAAAAAACACACCACGTATAAGAGTTCTCACATTTATACATCATAGTTCCTGAACTTTAAGAATGAACGAGTTCACATAAAAAAGTCAGTTTCTAAAACACTTTCTTATTGGTTGGTGAATGAATGATGTACAAGGGTATCGGACGCTTAAAGTAGAATCATTATTCGCGTTTTCATCCAACGCTTAGTTCCCGACCGAACACGGTAAATATTCAAATAATTATTTTGAATAAATCAAATATGATTATCACTTGTTTGTGCATTGTTTTCTTTATACGAGTATATATAGTCACAAGTGTGCCGTCTGAGATATTGCGCCGAAAGTCAACTGTGCTCCATCACTAATCCTGTGCAGCATCTAAATATCCTTTTTAAGCTGAGATTTATATCTTCTAATAATCGAGCAAACTAGTCACTATTTTAACTAATAGTGAAGAGAGAGAGAGAGAGAGATGAAGTACAATAAAATCATCCCCTCTGATATATGTGTGTGTGTGTTTGGATACGGGTTGAGAAACTAGTAGAAAAGCAAGATCTGGAAGACACAAATATTGAAGTTCTAGCACGCACTGTATAAGCCATAGATACAAATTGATTTATGTCCCCGAATAACGAGAGTCTTTAAGATCACAAAGGAAGTGGAATGGAGAAAGAGAGAGAGAGAGAGAGAGGAATAAAATAGAAAGGGAAAAGAAATTGGAACGAATGAGAGAAAGAGAAAGAGAGAGAGAGAGAGAAAAGAGGAATTGGGTTGCCTTGGGAACCGAGCTTTGTAAGAGAAAAATAAGGCAATGGAAAGAAGGTTGTACTCTTGTGTTATTTCTCAGGGAAAGGGAGAAAAAATAAAGTATTGTTCGTTTTTGAGTTTATACTCAAGAATGGAGTAGAAAATGAGCAAATAAAAGGAGGAAATTTCATTTATCATTTCTTGCATTTTATTTTTTATTTTTAGAAAAGGACTTCTTTTCGTTTCATGAAAACAAGTCAATTGTCTAATTTTAGTTCGGTGCATTTTTCCCTTTCGTTGTAATAGAAAGTAGACTTAGAGTTTAAAATTGGAAAGTTTTGTGCCATATCGCATTAGGTTGCATTTGGATATATATATATATATTTTTTAACAGACATTACTTGCTTTCATTGTTTAACATGTCTAAGCATGTCATGAAGAGTTCTACCAATAAAATAATTCACCAGTTTTTCACGTGATTTTTTTTTTTTTTTTTTTTTTTTTTACAGAAACTACTTTTAGACACAGTAGGACATTGTACACATTACCGAAACTCTTTGAACACCTTCAGATGACACATTTCATCCCTTGTAGATACTGTGTTGTCCAAGTATGTCCCAGATGTACTGTATGTACAAAATGTATAAAATGTATGTCGTCACTTTGTTTTCGAACTGTTTGCCGAGAAGAAGTATTTTAATTATGTCGTACTTGATACTTTTTTTTTTTTTTTTTGAGAATTGATGATTTTGGAATCATGAATCACACTTTATAAACACTATTTCATCAATTTTCTCCCTCAACATCTGTATCAAAAGTGTTTACACTGGAATTGATACTACTTGTCCCTTGTGACAGCTCGCTGCGCGCACGTTGGTGCTCAATGCTGCGTTGCCAGCTTTTGCGTCGGGTATTAAAACTACACGAAACACGAAATTATTCACTGCAAGTAAATCTCAATTTTATAAAATTAAAAGACACAAAAGAGAACTAAAAAGAATGCTCTCGATAACCAGAAGGTAAACAACTCAAGTCGACATTCGACTAAAAGAATGTGCATTTGTTTATATTCAAATTAGCAACGTGCGGAAAGTGTGGAATATTTAGCATTGCAACGCGAGAGAAATGAGCTACTATAATTGGCTGAACGTTCTGTTGCCATAGAAACAATCCTTCTTGGCTGATTGTTATGACAACGTGCAGGAGGAAAAAAAAACAGAGGAAAGCAACTCTCACAAGGGACAAGTTGCATCAATTGAATTATAGATGGTGTTTTATTATTATTATTATTATTATTATTATTATTATTATTATTATTATTATTATTATTATTATTATTATTATTATTACACTGTAAGATGTATTGTAGACATTTTTGTTCGCTGGTAAAAACTTCAGGATATATTAATCAATGACCAAAAGTCACTTCTAAAATTGGACAAATATTGGTTTCTTTTTTCAGTGTATATAAAATTAATAATTTTAAAAAATAGTCTTAATAATGATTATTAGGTTCTTACCTGTAGCAGTTGGTGGATCCTTCCTCTGTAAAAGTTCTATCTCTTTGGCACTATAATAAGTTAGAGTGCTTTATAATGGAGAAATGCTTTATAATACCGTGTACCTAATTCATAATTACACCGTTCTTGTATTCAGGGGTAAAAGTGGGTCCGAAAAGGTAGAGGGACTCATGACGTCACGTCGCCCCCCCCCCCCCGTGTCTATCTATACCCATTGTAATTTTTCTTAGGAAGCGGTTGGACGACGTAGATATTTTTTGGAAGTGGGTGTACGAAGTTCCTCCGAGTTCCCCATCACTTTTACCACTGCTTGTATCCTAATCCTGATTCTCAAGCTGTTCTTCTACTGTATCTTTTAACCCCTTACCGCATGCCGTGCCATATATGGCACATACCCTGTTTTCACTTTAGCTTTTGTGTGATTTATCAAAGGCACCAAATAACTGTTTTGTCTGCTGTGTGAGATATTGACGTGTATGAAAAAGAGATGTTGGTGTAATCTGACATGTTCTTTGTGAGTTGTAAGTGTATCATATATGGCACTTACTTATTTCTCGTCGGAATTAAGTGAAAAATCTAATATTCAAGTTTTAATTCATTTTTCAAGTTCCCATATGAGGATTTTCAATACTGATTATTTTTTTCTTTAAAAGAAAAAAAAACATGCAGAAAGGGGTTAATTTTCAGTTTGACATAACCTGTCTTGAATAAGGAAATGGATTTAGATAGTTACACCTGCTCCTACTCTATTGGCTCAGTGCCCTATCTATCTATCCATTCGTCTGACATTGGAGATTTTGGGGAGGAATATCATGAGAAGTATAATTAAGAATTCCCGTTTCCTGTCGTGTCAGTGATACAACCGAAGTAGCCGCTTTGTCCTTGATTGTCCACATCTGGTTGTTGTTGGGTTCGGACAAGTGAAAGAACTGTTTCCAATAGATTGGTGCCATTGAAGATTCCTGGAAGTAGGCGGCATTCACCCTCACGTTTATGTGCATAAGTTTCTCTTGTAACCATGTCTGTTACAAAATAGTGAGTACAAGAGAATGCTCACCGTGCTCCATATCCGATGCCACTAGCAGGGTATATCTACTCTATACGAAACGAGACTACTGGAATAATAACTTTTTTTTCTTTACTCAATTTACATTATATTAGATTATTCAAACGTTAACGGTGTTACATTATATTTTCAAGCTTAAAGCATGTCAGCACTATCCTCGAGATCGGAGTAATTTCAATTATGGAAGGAAATCGCCTGCAAACATCATTTGGAGAAGAATTGTGTTACCGCATAGTAACGAATGACTTCTGTACTCCTTTTTCAATGTTGTTCCTGTCACTGTACGAAGTCCTCAGTCAGCCACTCGTAGAATCTAAGTACATTGTCTTCCGTTATGTGATATGCATGGGAGAGGTACAGAGACATTTTCTCAGGCGACAACTCTCCTACAAAAACGTTAGCTTTTAGCCAATGTGTAATATTATATGACCATTCACAGAGATAGATCATTGACACTGTGTAACATACTGCTAGACAATCCCAAAGGTCATTAGATTGTTTCTTGATCATATCCCACAAAGCAGGTGCATATTCTGTCGTGTAATTTTGTAGTAGAGGAACCACATTTTGTTTTATGCAACGTGTACATGTATTAAAATAAGCACAAGGCATGTTTGGATTTGTTTCGATGCGTAATTTGTGGTTCTATATTAGATGGTGGTATTTTTCTGACAGCATAAGCATCACTCACTCACTACAAGAGCATTACCCACTACCAATCACAGCAGTAGTATTACTTGTTTTTACCACGTTGGTGTTGATGTGGTCATATATCCAATCCTGTTACTCTTGAATGGGTCCATTGGCAGGTTGTTGAGTTACTGTACGTAGATTCACTACGTCAAATATTCATATTTTTTCTTTAAATGAATCAAATATGGTTGCAATGACACATTTCTCTTCTTTGTATTTGAAAAATAAAGTAAAGAATTAACTGGATTTAGTGTTCCATTACTGAAATGCAACTATGGAATTATTTCTTTAACTTTTTTTTTTAAACTGAGAATTCTTTGTTGGAAGGTTTGCACTTTGTTGGTGTTTGTTTTAATTGTGTGTCAGTTGAATTACATATGTTGTCTATACACTGTCAAAGAGAGCTATTTAACAATATACTTTGAATAAGACTTTTTGATAAAAAGACGTTATGAGAAATCTTATATTTTGAAAGGACTACTATTTGAAGACTCCATCTAAGAAATCTTGTTTTACTTGTGTTGTACGTGCACTGGGTGGGTGAAAAATAACTCTCTCTGTTAGAAATATTTAGTTAATATGACTATTTGATTTCAATGGAACGCGTTTTACATTACATAGTGGAATGGTGCATCATTAGTGCAATGTTGAGAGTTCACATAGGCACCAATATTTGTATACTAGTTTTGATAATCGTCTGGGAATATCCTTGAATGACTGTAGCAGGAACTGTAGCCAAAAGCGCAGGGGAATTCCTATATAAATTTACTGAACCCTAAATAGTTTATCATCAGGTGTCCGAGTTCAGTAGCATTACTTAGATAGCGAAAACTAGTCTAACGAAAAAAGAGAATTTTGTGGAAAGAGAGGAAAGTTTGTACAGTCTTGTTTATATCTATTCTATAACCAGGCACATAACTGGCCACTCATACCACTTTGAAAATCCCTGTATTTCCTTTAATAGAATTTGTATTAATCAGTGGTTTATTTCCTTTTCGTCTTTCTACGTTGGGTTACAAATCTTATTAATAAAACATGAGACTCTAGTTGGGGGTACAAAACCGTTTAGAAAGAAAAATGGACGTCTAGGTTCTTGAGTGGTCTGTCGCAGGCCTAAAAATTCAGGGCTGCCAGTTCATACTAGGCGAAATTTAGGAAAAAGGGTGCCTAACCATATCCTACATCCTATTCGAATGTCTAAAAGAGACGCGTTTTCCTAATAAAATATTAATTTACTGCGCTTTTCTATTCTGTACGTTGATTGGTTATAATTAAATGTATCTTTCAGTAGTAAACTTGTAATATGAGACGTGTTCTTAAAGCTTAACGTGAGATCCGAAACCACATAATCTTGAATCGAGAAAAGAACCCGAGCGTAAACTAGTGATTCATTTTTATAAGATTATCCCATGCTTTTTGTCATCGGATTATCTATAAATTTAACTTGATTTTTTTTAAAGCATTTCATTCCTTTATATTGCTTCCTTCTTTTCTTGCTTTCATCTTTATTATCTTTGCACTTATTTTCCCATTATCTCTGTCTATTTGCGGGGTATCAAATTTCACATAAACAGACTTTATAGAAAGAAAAGGAAAAAAGAAGGAAAAATGAATAAAATATGTTTTTCAGCAAGAAGAAGTGTCTTTAATAAGTCTTCGACCGATGCAATATATTTTTGACAGGAAGCTTGCCTTCATATTTGAGGAAACCTGAGACCTCTTTCCTACTGATATATATAGAGTCCCCACTCTGTGTTCTGTATACGATATGTTAGTGTATGTGTGTGTGTGTGTGTGCGTAGATTCAGTTTTTACTCCGTTCTCCCTCCTTCAGTGTTATGCCCTGCGATGTGAAGTCGGTATATGTTATCCTTTCTCTCTCTCTCTCTCTCTCTCTCCTACGCAGATCATTTTGAAACAGATGCTACCGGTGCAAGTAGAAGGGAGAACCGGGAAAAACTGTGATTGAATGGGATTTGTTAGCGAGCGAAACAGATCTGACTCCGAGATTCCTCTAGAAGATACACATAGGCTATACGCAGAATGAGAGAGAAGGAAAGATATTCTGTTCCTTCGTATTGGTATGAGGATGATAGTACAACTTGTCTTGTGAGATTGGATACTTGGTTCTATGTTCATGGTATTCGAGGAAAGAAAGAAAAAATCTTGAAAAATTCTTCATTGGATTTGCTTAGCTGTCTTCCTCTACTGTACAGTATATATATATATATATATATATATATATATATATATATATATATATATATATATATATATATATATATATATATATATATATATGCCGTGAATACTTCGTTCTGGCGTTTGATTTTAAGGTATTAATTTTCTATATATGCGTGCAGCCTCTATCCACATATTCACAACGGTAAATTATTTGACAAATGTAAC
Source organism: Thermobia domestica (assembly GCF_964235325.1). Taxonomy (NCBI): domain Eukaryota; kingdom Metazoa; phylum Arthropoda; class Insecta; order Zygentoma; family Lepismatidae; genus Thermobia; species Thermobia domestica. The sequence goes on along the minus strand of NC_137454.1, from coordinate 80,627,508 downwards.
GTAATGGTCTAGAGCAGTGGTTTCCAGTGGTGGAGACACAGTGGTGAGGGTATGTTGCGAAATTCAGAATTTAAAAATCATGAAGCATGTAATCAATTTTGGGACAGACTTTACCAGTCAACGCAACAATATTCAAATAATAAATATTCGACGAATTCATTATCCGAATATTCGAATAAGGAATTAACAGCACTAGTCATTGCTTCATGGGAACTACAATTTATATTTAATAATAAAAATAAAATAAGTGTATTGCGATGTTATGAGCATTCAGTAGTGCTTCGTCAGTCGAAAAAAGTTAGAAACCAATGGTCTAAAGCATCGTTTTCAATGGGAGATTATTCGTCAAATCTAACACAATAGTCTAGAGCATTGTTTCTGAACGACAAATTATTCGTCAAATCTGACACAATAATCTAGAACATTGTTTCTGAACGGCAAATTATTCACCAAATCTGAAAGAATAGTCTAGAACATTGTTTCTGAACGCAAATTATTCACCAAATCTGACAATAGTCTAGAGCATTGTTCCTGAACGGCAAATTATTCGTCAAATCTGACACAATAGTCTAGAGCATTGTTTCTGAACAGCAAATTATTCGTCAAATCTGACACAATAATCTAGAACATTGTTTCTGAACAGCAAATTATTCGTCAAATCTGACACAATAATCTAGAACATTGTTTCTGAACAGCAAATTGTTCGTCAAATCTGACACAATAATCTAGAACATTGTTTCTGAACAGTAAATTATTCGTCAAATTTGATGCAGCCGGATAGAGCGCCATTCCTCAAATTAAGATTACTCAATCATTAGCCCACGACTTGAAAGTGTGAAGTAGTTCGTCTAAAAAGGAAATATTTCTTTGGAGCAGTACTTCTCAAGCTTTCGTTTTACTGAATACTCATGACTTCACGACACACAGAGGTTAGGGCAGATTAGAACTGAGCATTGTTGCGTTCTGAATAAGAATCGATTTATTTTATAATAAAAGGTTTCTTGGGTAAATATAAGCTCAGAATGTTCCAGATCTTATCAACAGAGTACGCGTTACTCAGATTGGAAAGCACTGCTGTAGAGGGAACATTGGAATTCACAAGAGTTACGTAATTCTGTTTTAACTACAGGAGTCGAAAGAAGTTTAAGTTTTTTTCTTTTTCTAACCTGTAAAAATCGCCTTTCTGTAAAATATCAAAAATATCAGTTTTTTTTTTTTTAAGTTGGCATATAATGTCTGATACATACGAATTTTCTTATTCTTTAGAAAGAAATCGTAATGTTTGTTGCTAAGTTCCTTTCTTTTCGGCTTCATTGATCTTTACAGCAGCGATGGTATAATACTTGACTCTTAGTTTATAAGAGATTCAAATCACATTTATTCTCAACTGGAATCGAATCCAAGTCCCCAGAACGTAATAACGTCTCACACCAGTTCTTGTCCAGCACAGACCATTAACTTTGTGTGATATAATCTGCTAAACAGAAAAGAAAAAAAGTGAAATAATTATATATTTTTTTTCGAGATTTCTTTTCTATCAGTATAACACTACAATAAGCAAGCGCGGCGCGACACAATCCATTACAATGCTGCAGTAAATCAATGTAATATACTTGAACAGACAGCGGAGCTGATGAAAGAATAAACCTAATGATTAACTTTGATGTGATTTAGTTTTTCAATTTTTGTGACTAAATTTCATTAAGATAAACAGATAGAAAATTAAAATAAAAAAAACGTTCTCTCATTTTATCCTGTCCTGGATGCATAAAAGTAGTTTGTTTTGACAACTCTTCGTTCGTGCTTTTTATCTCCCCTATCGTTTTTATTTAAAAAAAAAAAAAAAAAAAAAAAACGAAAAATAAATCTGAAATCTGAAGCAAAAGTTTGATGAGACAAAATAATTGGATTATAAAAGCTTTGTCTTCCCGTCAGGTACAATACTAGAAAATATATGCTGGGTATGGTTTCAGAAAACAATAGAAAATGCATGTGAGTAGGAAAAAGCGTTTTACATATGGTTTCACATTTTCTTTTAAAATCCACTATATCTTTCTCCTTATTTATTTTTTTCATACTCTATTTCCTCTTCGAATGGAACATCTTTCTAAGTTTCGATATTGAATTTTCATTTAACTTGGTTTCTAAAATACTCTTGTTTCTTTCTTTGTTAGTTGAGAAAAATAATTTAAAGAATTACGTGTGTTCTAGGTAAAAGTAATTATTTTTCTTGCTTACGTTTTACATTCGTATTTTTGTTAAAGAAATAGTTTTCACACAGAGCTAAGCAAGAAGTTTCATAAACTGTTTTTATGTTTTATATATTATATGTACTTTGCAGGGCCGAAGCTATGATACTACGTAAAAGCTATTTGTTAAAATAAAGATTTAAAAATATATGTAGAAAAGAAAATGAGGCTTTTAATCGTGAATCTGGTGAGGAAGTTGATGAAGGAACAAAAGAACGAAATAATTTTACCCACATTACTTAGATATTCACTTGTGCATGATGCCACTTACATTACAGGTGGAAGTAGTTATGACTACATTTCCTAGATATTCACTTGTGCATGATGCCATTTACATTAGAGGTGGAAGTAGTTATGACTATATTTCCTAGATATTCACTTGCGCATGATGCCACTTACATTAGAGGTGAAAGTAGTTATGACTACATTTCCTAGATATTCACTTGCGCATGATGCCATTTACATTAGAGGTGGAAGTAGTTATGACTATATTTCCTAGATATTCACTTGCGCATGATGCCACTTACATTAGAGGTGAAAGTAGTTATGACTACATTTCCTAGATATTCACTTGCGCATGATGCCACTTACATTAGAGGTGGAAGTAGTTATGACTACATTTCCTAGATATTCACTTGCGCATGATACCATTTAGATTAGAGGGGAAAATTCTTACGACTACATTTCCTAGATATTCACTTATACATTATACCAGTCCAATAATAAACGTTAAAATCTCACTCTGTACATCACGCTAATCCTACTAATAAACAGTTACGGTAACATATCTTCCCATCTGCTCTACCGCTTGCCTTACAAACAAAGTCTTTGAACAATTGTATAATTATATTGGGTGGATGGTAGAGAAATTTTAAAAAAAGAAATTAAAAATTTAAGCACGATTTTAATCTATTGTGTACAGGAGGCATAAGTTTCCGGTGGAACCACTAGTTTACCTATATACGATAGGGAAGTAGCTATTGCTACATTACCTAAATATTCACTTGCACATAATACCATATACATAGAATATCAATTACTGTTACTTAGGTACAATATTTAGGTATTTATTTGCACATTTCATTATCTAGATATTCACTTGAAATTCTTATCACGTATACAATAGGAAGGTATAATATTTCTTCATTGCCTAGAAATTCACTTCTACATGATAACACTTCTTCAGTTGGGAACTCAGTCTGGCTACATTACCTAGATATTCACTTGAGCATGATACCACTACTACAATAATAAAAAAAAGTAATTATGGCTACAGAACCTCCAAATTCACTTGCACGTGATATACCGATGCATAATCAGGCTTTCTAGTTATAATTTCACCGGGAGCGTGTAACCAAAATAAAACAATATTATTCCTTGGTGAATGAAAAATAGGGTGAAATATTTGCTTTGAATTGATCTTTTCAAATTCATCTCACTTACATTTAATATATATATATATATATATATATATATATATATATATATATATATATATATATATATATACACTAAATGAATCACATTGTCAAGACCTTTACACAGTAAAGAGATTTGAATGCCCGAAATTTATGACGTCATCAACTGGCAGTTTGTAGACGGTATCCTGCTTCCCGCCTAACTTTAGTATGGTTTACTCTCTTGAGTTATTCAATTTTATATATATATATTACTTCGAATACTGGAAAACCTAGAGAAGAGACTTAAGTGATTGTATTAACATCAGAAATACCGTTATAGACTTCGCATCTTTCTTATTCTTCTACGTTCAGTAAGATAACCGTTTTCTTCTTCTTCTTAATATTGAATCTTTCTCTGTCTTTGTCAGCTCGTTTACTTTGCCATCTTTTCGTGTGCTCCTTTTGCCTTATTCTTTTCTTTGTCTCCTTATGAATCACCTGTCTTCAAAGACAAGAGTAGACGTTGATGGAAAATCCGTGTTAAAATCTCCATTAGTACAGGGCTGCTTGGTTGATTTCTAGAGCGTCTTTACCTTTTGGCAACCAAATGGGTAGCTCTCTGCTTTCGAAATTGGATTAACTATTCAAAGGCGTTTTGGGAAGAAAATATTACTAATACAAATCTTTATGCTTAACGTAGTGATCCTGATGCCCGTCCATATATATATAAATGTTTTAATTTCTCCAATTTTATCTTTTTGTTTTTCGTAGATACTATTTACTATCTGCTTTACAGACGAGAATTAGTTGCGGGAAATTACTCCTGTTGTTATACACAGTAGCAGTTAGGAAACTAGACTGACTTACTTAGCTCGCAACATTGGAAACACGTGCAGAAACTTCAAGTAGCCAGTGTGGCGCGTGACCGAGTTTAAGTTTAATACCTCGTCACCTTCAACAATGCGAGAAATCGTGAATATCAAGTTCTGTGCCTGCTTAGGGAAAACTCGAACAGAAGCATTTTGAGATGTTGAAAAAGGTTTTATGTAAACAATTACCTTTCTTGCTGTCGTGTTTTTGAATGGCATAACAGATTCAGTGCTAACGGGGAGTCTGTGAAAGGTGGCAAGCGGGCAAGTCGAAGTAAGTCTATCAAAACAAATGAAATAATTAACAACGTTCGGAATATCATTTTGAGTGACTGAAATGCAAGTCCCAGGGTAATATGAAGCCTCGTGGGGATGAATATAAGGACATGCGCGCCGACTACGTGGGTGCTCCTTGACTCCAGCACCCACACAAATAATCTTGTGGGTGCGCCGCACCTACAATATTTTTATTTTAATAGAAACAAAATAAAATAAATATTTCTCACTTGCCATTATCAAAAAATAATAAACAATTAAAAACATTAAGATGGAAGTCAAAATTTCTGACCTCTAAAACAATTGTTTGTACAAAGGCAACCAAGCAACATACTTAAGCTAGTCACGTTGTACTTTATGTTCACAACAAGATCCTTGCACAGTTCTTTCTGTAATACCATTAAAATTATTTGCTTTTATGAAGATTTTTCATTTTAATTTGTGTGAGTATAATATTTTCATTTAGTAACGTGTTGATAATATCATTGCCTCTTGCGATTATTGCGCATCATGCAAGTTGTTTAAAGTATACACTTAATGTTACGATTACACATATTGAGAATATTTATTACAGTAACTTATCTTAACCGTGGACCCGGGTTTGAATCCGTTTCTCTTGCATTTAAGTCAGCCGTCAGCTAGGGCAGTCCCAGCTTATTCTTATAGTACCGGTATATTTTACTTTATCACAGCACAGTTCTTTATGACAGTGTTCATAGAAGATTTTTTAACTAAAAGGAAATCAATCAAAAAATGTCGAGATTCCGCTGACAACAAAACATAATATCCCGCCATTGATATGCACCCACATACATTTTGGAAAGTCGGCGCCGTTGTATAAGGAGACTATTTATGAAATAATATCGGAGGATTTAAAGAAATTGAAGCTAACTTTGAAGCGCGAGAATCTGCCTCAAATTTTCTAATTGCCGCACTGTGTACGATTGTGTATGTTAATACAATACGGGATTTAATAAATGCAGCAATGAACTCTTTTGATATCTGAGCAATGGCGTTGAAATATCTGTGTATTATTACAAAACAATGTAACAAATGTCATTCTTTTCATAACTTTAATAATTCTTCTTCTCATAAAACACTAAATTTGTAAGACAAATGTCTTGGTGTTGGAAGTTTACAACGTTACAAATTATAAATGCCAAACTTCAGAACGCAGTAAGCAGCCATATCCAAATTTCATCATATAGTATTTCGTATGAAATATTTGAGGAGGTAAAGATACTTCTTCTTTTTTTTCTTTTTTAAAAAAGATTATCTTCTGAACTATTGAAGTTGCTGGTATCCATTTTATGTGTAATGTCAATATACGAGGTTGTTTCAGAAAGTAATGTATCCAAGGTGATACCTTTATTTGTGTTTGACAGATAGCACCGATATAGATATCAGTGAAAAGCTTGCAATGTCACCTACAAATGGTGGCATCATTTTTAAACATAGTCCCAATTACGGGCAACACACTTGTGCCAACGCGAAACAAGGTTTTTATGTCATCGGCGAAGAATTGTGGTGGCTGCTGGCGACAACATTGCCGAACTGTTGCTTCCACCTCCGCGTCACAACTGTAACATAGACCCTTAAGGAAATCCTTAAGTTTGGAGAAGAGCCAAAAGTCCCAGGGCACAAGATCCGGGCTGTAGGCAGGATGAGGCAGAATGTCAACAAGACTTTGCCAGCCGATGGGACAACTTCGATTTTTTTTTAAGGGAAAAGACGTGTGGCGGTACTCCATCAACTGACGCTTCGTTTCCGGGACGTAATTGTGTATCTACAACTCGTCACTGGCTATGAATGTTCCTGGGCGCAGAACCTTCCGCCGTCAAAAATTCAGTGACAGCCCGCTGTTTCAACCAGATGTCACCACCGGATGCCATGGATTGCTCCATTACTTTGGAACGAGAAGAGATAGGAAGATGAAACAAGTGACATTCTATAGCTTAAATATAAGCACATTCATGATAAATAGTTCATAGTATATACAGTAATATTGACGAAGTAGTGGGCTTGGAGGTATCACTTTCTGAATTATCCATGTATAAAAGAAGCACTGACTAACTGATTGTTCAAGCATTTAGGCCAAACTGCTTAAACTAGAAAGTTGAAACTTGAAGAATACATAGGATTTGTGATGTAAGGTACGGTATCACTAAGGATTTTTTTTTTTCGGAAATGGTACGCAGAAGGGGGTGAAGTAGAAAGTACCAATTATTGAAATAAGACGTCCACATCTCGGAACTCCTTTGGTATTTGGACTATTTATTTAAAATAAAAAATGTTCCAACGGTTTTTCTTCTCTTTTTTCATATTTGACAAGAAAGAGAACAAAAGCAGACCGGAAATTCAATGTGGAAGAGATGAAATGGAGTTTTGCAATTATTATAACATGTCCATTTCTCGGAATTCTTTTAAGGTTAGAGACATGAAATTTGGTTTTTAGACGTTTCATTTAAAAGCAATTAAAAATACGTGTTTTGATACCTGAACTAGAACTGAACAAAAGGGTTGAGGGCGGTTTACCAAGAATGTTATGTGCAGTGTTCGAATTTCTTGCGGAACATCGAGTTCAGTCAAATTCTATATAAAATAAGCAAAAAAAGAAGAACGCAAAATATTGCCCACAGAAACACGTGAAAACATTCGCTACTAGTTTGATAAATATCGTAATAATAAGGTCGTTTGAAATATTATTAATCATTTTGAAATGTTCTGTATATTATACTACAAGACAATGTACTAAAAGATGATACCTTGTATAATTTGAGTAATGAGTTTTTTCTCTGAATACCAAATTGGGAAATAAATGTGTTGATGTAAGAAGTTAACAGCATATTACCGTTATAAAGCTTTCATTTAAATACGTAACTTCAGAACGCAACCACACTCAAATTCCATCATACGAGGGCTATCCAGAAAGTAGATTACGTTTTCGTCTGTGTCCGCTAGGGGCGGGGCTAGCGCGGCCATCTTGGGGTCAGAGCGTTGCGCAGCTCAGTCGGCATCTAGCCGTGCTAGTGAGAGGTTCGTGCTGTGCTCCGTTAAGATACTGTGACGGTTTGAAATGTCTGCGTTAATTGAAAATCCCGCGAGCTGCGAGGTGCGTGCAGTAATAAGGTTTCTGACAGCAAAAAACTGTAAACCGATAGAAATCTATCGGCAGCTGTGTGAAGTGTATGGGGACAACATTATCACTGAAGGTGGAGTGCGACAGTGGGTCATAAGATTTAAAAATGGCCGAACCAATGTTCACGACGAAGATCGAAGTGGGAGACCCAGCAAAGTGACTGCCGAACTTGTCGAAAAAGTCGATGTTAAAGTCCGTGAAAATCGAAAGTTCACAATAACGGAACTTTCTTTGAGTTTTCCACAAATTTCGCGAAGTTTGTTGCACGAAATCATCAGCGAAAAGCTTGGTTACCACAAGTTTTGTGCAAGATGGATTTCAAAAATCTTGACAGAGGACCACAAAAATCAGCGAATGACTGCAGCGTTGCACTTTTTGGACGCCTACAATAAGGATGGTGACTCTTTACTCGATCGCATCGTTACTGGTGACGAAACATGGGTGAAACACGTGAACTGTGAAACGAAATTGCAATCAATGCAGTGGGGGCACACAGGTTCTCCCCAAAAACCCAAGAAATGCATGCAAACAATGTCGGCAAGGAAGATGATGGCGACTGTTTTTTGGGACAGAAAAGGTGTGATTTTGGTGGACTTCCTGGAAAGAGGCACTACAATAAACGCTCAAAGGTATTGCCAAACTCTGCAAAACCTCAGAAGAGCAATTCAAAACAAGCGCAGAGGAATGTTGAGCTCTAAGATCTTGTTGATTCACGACAACGCCCGGCCCCACACGGCAAATGTCACGCGTGAAGTTCTTGAATCTTTTCAGGGGGAGTTGTTTCCTCATCCGCCGTACAGTCCCGACCTGGCACCGAGCGACTTCCACCTATTCCCAGCAATGAAGAAGTGGCTGGCTATGCAGCGTTTTGATGACGACGAACAGCTGCAAGAAGAGGTAACGAAGTGGTTGAAGTCGCAGGCGGCCGAATTTTTCGACGAAGGAATTTCCAAGCTCGTACATCGCTACGATAAATGCCTTAATTTGAATGGTGACTATGTCGAAAAGTAGTATTTGTGTGTGGCTTTCATCTGTATATAATAAAATTTGTTTCCTATACTTTGTTGATTTCTTATTCCAAAACGTAATCTACTTTCTGGATAGCCCTCGTATTTCATGGTAAGTACTTGAAGTAAAGGATTTTCTTTTTTTTTTATGTTTTCTAAAGTATGAAACTTGCTGATATTCAGTGTATAATTAAAAACTGAAAATTCTAATCCGCCAGCGGTTTAAGAGCATGAAAACGTTTTTCGAGCCAAGATATGGTAGTAGTAGTGTCTCTTTGGTGACCTCTAGTGGTAGTATTTATCGAGATTAACCTTTCAGCGCCATCTGCTCTGGTTATTTATTCCATTTACTAGCAGATTCTGGTCATGACACTTAGTTATCTTTTCTCAGAGAAGAAATGACCCCGGCGCTATGTTAGTGAGCTAGCTCTTCAGTGTTTTCTTTTATGATCAACTTATGTTTTTTTATCGTTTCATTACAATAAAGAAGGGAAGAAAGATCTATTAAAAACTACGTATGGACGAGATTCAAATACAAACACGTCCATTCCTGACCTTGTATTCTTGTTATTTTTCGAGATACGTTCGTACAAAGGCTAAAAAGTCGTTATAACAGAAATGATGAAGTACATTCCCTTATTTTTAGAGGTTTCTTTTTATACATTCACACTGTGTGGCGATTTTCTCTGCGTTTACAGCAGTTTTACTGCATTTTAATGGAAGGCTGTTATCTCTTGACGCTTACAGCTTTGATGACTGCAAACTTATATATTTCTCTGTGTTTGCGTGTGCCAGAGAGAGAGAGAGAGAGAGAGAGAAAATGAAAGAGAGAGAGAGTTGTTTCTAGAACTACCAAATGTTTACAGTAATTTTCTTCTTTGCTCAAAAGCTGTTGACTCTTTTGGAACTGGACAAGTAATGTACTTACTAACGGAAGGCATGAATCTGAGGAAAATCATAAAAAGGGGTAAGAAACGTCCTAACAAACAAAATAAGTGGTATATAAAGATGTCAGCTGCAAACACTCATTTCTTTTCTGAAGGAAAACTCCTCAAGCACACACCCTCTTCTCGGGAAAAACTCTTGCGCCTTCGCTCTTAATTTACATCACAGTAATGAAAACAACAGTTGGGAAGCAGTTCCACGTTACGCGTTTGCTTTTCTTAATATGGTTTTATCTTCCTTAACCAGTTTCCCCTCACAAAAGGTTTTAGGTCAATTAAAGTTACGACATCTGTCAAGATTCTTCTTGCATAGTTAGTTCAAGAAGTTAGAAGGAAGTGCTAATGTTAAAAAAAAACATTAATTACTTTTCCTTTTGCTTGTAAACAGTGCTTTCTTCCATGATTTTGGGTTAAAAGACTGAATAACATACAGGGGCCAAAATCATCGCGGATAGTACATTTCCACATTATGAATTCACATTAACAATACGATAACTGAAGTAATATAAACAGAGAACGCACAAACTGTAATAATATGTGGATAAATGATCGCAAGATGATAAGATAGACTTTCTGGTATGTTAAGTTGGCATGTTGTGGGATCATATCAAAAGTAACGCTAAACTTTATTTATTTATCTATATACAGGCACAATAAACACCGACAGGTGCTCAACACAACAGACTGGTGCCCAATTAGAGTGTTGAAATAATGCCATATATTTTTACAACAGTTGCTTTTAGTGCCGTACAGGACATTATGCGTAATGTTTTTGACATAATTTATTGTAGACTGCGGATATTCTCCAGACTGATAATTTCAGCATTATGTTGGTCCTAAACTTTTGGCAATAGAAGATACCTGTATTATTATAACTAAAGGAACATTGAAGTTTAATAATGATATAAAGCTTGAAAAATCGAATTCATTTTGAACTATTTTCTGAAGGAACATGAGTTTGGTAATATTACGCCTTTGTTCTAAGGAGTAAATATTAAAATTGTATACCAGTGTACAATGGTTTTCAAGTGAGGGATAAATTCCAGTTACTTTATATATCAAATACCTAAGAAATTTTGATTAATCTTTTCCAAATTGTTGGCGATACTTTTGTTGAGAGGAGTTCCAAATCACAACAGCATATTACAACTTGGAGCGTACATATAAGCAATACATTTCAAGAGTGTTTCATTATTACTGAAGTCCTTACCACTTCTAATTATGAATCCTAATAATTTAAAAATAGCATAAGTAACATTTCCGATGTGTTTAATGAACATTACTTTCGAGTCAAATGTAACACCTAGCTCTTTAACTGTGTTAAGTCTGCTTATAGAAGTATTACTAAGTTTATAATCATATTTAAGGGAATTTTTGTTTCAGCTGAGCGATAATACGTAACACTTATTGCTTACTCCAAGTTTATTGACTGAATACCAGTTTGCAATACTCACTAAGTCGTATTATAAATTTTTGAGGTTTTATCATGGCGAATTTTTGAGATCATCAGCGAACAATAATCTTCGAAACAATTATTCGACTGTAAATCAAATAACTGCTCACAATTAGTATTTAATTCCGCAATATATATATATATATATATATATATATATATATATATATATATATATATATATATGGCCGGATTTAGGGGGTGCAAAGGTGCACGTGCACCCTCTTCGTTGTAAATATACACTACCTAAAGTGAGAAGGTGGCAGTGTTTTCCAAAAATCAGTAGTTTCAGTGAATTTTTTGAAGGTTGAAGGAAAAGGATTTATCGACAGCAGACACTTAGCATTTCCAGGGCAATTCCTCATTCACACCACAGATGCCTAAAGGCATTTAAAAAGCTCAATTTAATTCAAATGTACTGGCAGTTATTTGGTGCACTCCCCTCAGAAAATCCTGGATCCCGCCTGTATATATATATATATATATATATATATATATATATATATATATACGTAAGAATAAAATACTGTTTTGCGTACCTAATCTACATTATTCGCATAACAGCATTGGAGGAAAAGTAGCATGAAATTTTATGTTTGTAAACTGCACAACAATCATAAATTAATAAATATATATAAACACATACATTAAAATATATATTCAGGGTGGACCAAAAGTAGGTATACACCCTTACATTGATCAAGTATAACATTCTAGTTTATAGGTTTATTTGCCTCGGCTGTTCCGAGCTTAAGATGTAAGTAAAAATACACTAAGAACAAATAAAGAAACTAAGTCTAACTAATGGATAACAATATGAAATGATATAAAAAGCAATGGGTTGATCAGTACGGGACTGTATACCTACTTTTGAGCCACCCTGTATCTATCTATCTATCTATCATATATATATATATAAAATTTAATAAACTAGTGCAGTTTACTTAGTCTCAGCCACTAACGATTTTATCAAATATTTAGTTAGAACTTAGTGGACTAATTTCACCAACAGATTGGCAAGTGTAAAACCTAGTATTGCGTGTTACACACAGTTTATAATTGTAACGTATGTCATACCTTTTGATTAAATTTGATTAAAATGTGAAACATTTTTTAAGAGCAAAGCGAACAATGAACAAAAGACAGAGAGGACATTTTTTTCTCTTTAGATTAAAAAAGAAAACCCGCTAATATTGTTCTCTGCCATAATTGACGTATAAAGTTAAAATCACACACACACACACACACACACACATCATTTTGTGTGTTTTTTTAAATACAAACTAGCATTCGTAGAAAAGATAAAACAGGAACACTGTGTTTCTTTTTTTTAAAAAAAAAAAAAACAAAAGGTTTTAAAAAATAGGGTAATTAGGAAATCAACACAACAGTTTTAGTAGAAAGCATAAAATGTTGATGTACCAACAGGTCGACAAAAGCAAACATTATATGTATATATATATATAGCGGAAAAACTGTCAAGACTATAAAAAATTGCACAGAAACTGTGACATCTTATCCCACTAAAGGAAAAAGACAAAAAAAAAAAATACTCAGTAGGCGGTCGAAAAAGGACAGAAGTTTCAACAAACGCTGCCAGAATTGAAGATGATATGGGGAAAAGTTGCTAAGCTTCTCGTGTGTCGTTGTCCATTGCAGAAAACAAAAGAAAAAAGAAAAAAGTAAATCCACCACATAGAAAAAAAAGCAATGTCTCTGTGTGTGTGTGTGTTTTACACATATACAAAAAAATAAGTTTGGTTGGTTGGATCTGTTGCAGAGCGTTAGTGAACGAAGACGCGTAGTTATCACTGGAACAGAAGAGTCGTTAGCATCCAAATTCCTCCTCACTAAACGTTTTCCAGCAATGCGTTCCTTTTTTCAAAGCTTCTTTTTGTCCCTTGCAGGAACGTTAAGGTTTTTGCGTCGCTTTTTATCAGTACTCTGCGTTCACTTTCCCCCTTAGCACACAGCTACCCATGAGACCTTACGAAAGTCATATACATATAATACATACGTATAAAGAAGTAAACTTCCAACCCTTCCCCCAGCAGAAGTTCTGAAATAAAGAAGAAAAGGATATACACAAAACGCATAAGCATATTATGCAATTCCGGTGCAAACTGGAAGAGTTAAAAAAAAAAGGAAAAACGAAAACTTTTATTTTTTTTTAATAAAAAGTAACTAAAATATAAATGCATAAAAAGAACTGAAAATCTAAGTCTGTAAGAATTTTTCATATACAAACAAACAAAAAAAAGAATTTAGAAAAATTCTGCTGAAAATATTGTACCTAAAAGAAGCAAAGAGAGGTAGCGTAATATCCTCCCATATTACATTGTATAAAATTTATCACTTTTTTTTCATTTCCAATGGGAGTGCACTCATTTGATTATGGGGAAAAGTGGTTTTATAGAAAAATCGGAATTTTAGCTGAAAATGAAGAAAAAGCGTACTAGAATAATGTAATTTGCTACTCCATTTTAATTGCTCTTTTTTAAAAAATCATGTTTTTTTTGTAGTTTTTTTTTACATGAAAGTACCTACGAGTACATTATAAATGAAAGATTAAGTTTAATCTTCTTGCAACCACCATAATTGTTAAAGGTACGATGATAATAGTGTATTTGTTATATAAAAAAAAATCTCTAACATTTAAAATACTGTTTGTCAGAATTTAATATTAAGGTTGTTATTAGGTTGGTTGATTTGAAATTTGCCATTTCTGTCTCAAGTTATGCTTCTTTCTTGTATTGCTTCGACAATTTTTCGTTGGGTTACAACTCTGAGATGACACATTTGTGGAGCTACACAAACACACACACAGAGAGAGGGGGAATATTTATATACAGAGTGTTAATAAACCATACCGACAAACTGTAAGAGGTGATTCCTCACATCAAAATAAGAGAAGGAGTTCATATGGGCCTATGGCGAAAAGCACATGATTTCAGAGCTAGGGCTGTCCAAAATCGCGAGAAAGCCAAATTTCAGCAAGCCATATTTTGAATTCCAGAAACTGTGGATGATGGTCCTTATCAGCGTAAAGGAAGCCAAATATAGTCATATTTCATCAATTTTCAATAAGTGTACAGGGTATTACCTACAATGTGTAACTCTCAGATATGCTCTTAATGGAGTTTTCAGATATATCCTTATTTCAAGGAGGGTTCAAAGTAGCCAGGAGCTAAGCTTTGACAACAATGGACATCCAATGCTTCGGAGGGAAGTAGGAAGTGTTAGTAACCGGCAGCTCTATGTTTACTTGTGTTGTGATGCGATGCATTTCGTTACAGTATATTTCACGTTTTCTTCACTTATAAGCGTGAAAGAAAACATCGCAGCATGCGTTTTTCCGAGTACGAGAGACCGTGCTCCTGACGATCCTTCACACGTCTGACATTGCGCCAAAGAATTCCGTGTTAACTTTTATCAAGGATTATCGTTTTCCTACTTTAGACCGATCATAACATCAGAACATATCTCAAAGTCGGTTGATATCATGTCCGGGAATTTCTCCCTGCAGGGAATAATCTGTACACCCATTGAACATTAATGAAATATGCATTTTTGGATTGCATATGCGTGATTTCCTTTATTCTGATAAAACCCACCATCCACAGTCTCTCGAATTCGAAATAGGGTCTCTTGAAGTTTGGCTTTTTCGCGATTTTGGACAGTCCTAGTTTTGAAAATATGCACTTTTCTCCACAGGTCGATATGAACTTTTTTTTTTCTTATTTTGATGTGAGGAATCACCTCTTAAGTTCACTAACACCCTGTGTATCATATATATGCATATAATGAGAAGTTAGTTTCTAGAGTTTTATCAATATTCTTTTCTTTGTCTTTGAACGTATGTTCAACACTATACATTAAATTAACTAAATTATATTGCCATTTCGTAAAACAAGGAGGGAAGGTAAACATGTTATTGTTTATTGGCTGTTGGTGTTTCTTTACACCCATTCATCTTATCAACGATTTGTACAGAGCTGCATAAGCATATTCTGGCACTTTAAATTATATTTCCGACCGTCTCTTCCCTCCTCCCAGGGGGAAAAGGAAACCTGAAATAGTTATTTGTTTTGTATTGGTAACTTATACCTGGTTGCCTTAACACAAATATACTGTAGTGTATTGCAGAAACATGTTCTAATTTACAACCACTTGCTTCTGTTATTTATATCTATAAATGGGAATGGATTTTATAAAGGAATCAAGCGATAAAAAATTCCTCTCTTTTAAAGTTCTTCTTCAGTTATTGGTTTTTTGCGAACTAATAATAATACCAGTAATGGAAAAGATGGTTCAAAATTTCATCTTTTTCTTTGACAGTGATATCTGTGTGTATTATATTCGGTGAAGTTGTGTATATACAAAAAAAAAAAAAAAAAAAAAGTGTGGATTGAAGAGTGTATAGCGAAGTCGAGAGAGAAGTCGCTTTAACTGAATGATGAGATTTTACTCTGATTCGTGAGAAGAAAAGCAGAAAGGGAAATCCACTCCCCCGTCCCTTCTTCTTCTCTTTGATAGAATGAGTGGGAAAATCTCATTGAAATTCCCTCGACTGTTGAAAATATTTCTCTTCTATCGTTATTTTTGAACCTTTTTTTTCTTTACTTATCCCTCTATCGTATATTAGAGAGGAAGGGACGAAGAGACGAAGAAGTAGGATGAAGGTGTGTGCATATAGGGGTAAGTAAAGAAGGATCCATACATCCGGAGTGAGTTTGAACTACCAATAACCCAAGATCATGCGATTGATGAACTCTGACGTTTCGCTTGATTTTCGTGTTTGGGAGAGCGGGTACGGTGGTTGATGATCCGCTTTTGAAGATTCTGATGATGATGACGGTGATATTGCAGCATGTGTGTGCCATGCTGCACCGGAGGCTGATGTTGATTTTTTTTTTTTTTTTTAACTTTTTCCAATGCGAAAGCCGCAAGGGCATGTTTGAGAAAAGCTGTCTAGTAGATTTATTTGAGAGAGAGGATAAGTCAAGTTGTGCCGAGTACTACGGTATTTTTTCCTTTGCTTTCTTCTTATATGTATATATCAAACAAATCATTGCGTCGCACAGCTTTTCATCATACCTTTGATAAGACTTCTTCAGCTTACTTGAGTTATATCACGGCTTTCCGTTCTCCGTCTAAAATGTTGAGAAGTCCTTCGCTCATTTCTTATAAAGTAGGTAAGAGTTTTCTTTAAAACCTTTCATAAAAGAATCCAATAAGCATATTAACTAGATTATGTAGGAACACGCGCACTATGGTGAATGAGTTCTTTTTTTTTTTTTTCATATTATCTTGATGAAAATGCCAAAATTAAAAGTCCTATTGTATAAGCCGTACAATTTACCTAGGTAAATATCTCATATTATGTCAAAATAGATCCATTAGATTCTCTTGGCTGGGATATACGTATGAGATCACGTAAAATTCAACATAACCGGACACTGAATACCACATCATTGAAACGCAAATTTTATAGTAGGGAATGATTTTAGGTAGTTTGAGGACTCCAAAAATGTAATAAAATTGATGTTGTATTATCTTTATAAACAATAAGGAATTTACCGTAAATTTATTTCGCCGATTTGCCGTGCAAATGCAAAGAAACCAAATTGTGGTACAAGCTTGCAAATTACTCAACATAAAAGATATTTAGTTTGTTGAGGCTTCAACAACGCCATCACGCGATTCAGGTCGGAAACATATGTAAGAACAATGGAAGATGTCATTGCACTTACATGACAAATGAACTTTATGAACGCTTCTGTAATCTTTGTGTTTTATTAACAAAGAAAATAAATGAATGTCGTGAATTCGAATTCTCGTAAGGGCTTCGGTGTTACGAATTATCCTTAGCGGAGCATGACTATGAGAAGGGCTTCGGTGTTAACGAATTTTCCTTAGCAGATCATGACTGTGAGAAGGGCTTCGGTGTTACGAATTTTCCTTAGCGGAGTATGACTATGAGAAGGGCTTCGCTGTTACGAATTTTCCTTAGCGGAGCATGACTATAAGAAGGGTATCGAATTGTCCTTAGCGAAGCATACTATGAGAAGGGCTTCGGTGTTATGAATTGTCCTTAGTGGAGCATGACTATGAGAAGGACATCGGTGTTGCGAATTTTCCTTAGCGGAGCATGACTCTAAGAAGGACTTCGGTATTATGAATTTTCCTTAGCGGAACATGACTCTAAGAAGAACTTCGGTATTATGAATTTTCCTTAGCGGAGCATGACTCTAAGAAGGACTTCGGTATTACGAATTTTCCTTAGCGGAGCATGACTGTGAGACGTAAAGAACAAAAATTAAATAAAATATAGCAGACAGTAAAAAAGAATCATACGATTTAAAAAATCAGTTTCGTCCGGTTAATGTTAACCACTGGAGAATGTTTGGTGCAGGACCTAACGGCGCGGTGTAACTTCTACTACCTTTGTTTTAATAGTACAAATTTCGATATGGACAGGTACCGTTAAACACGCCATTATCCGTTAAGATGTTAGCAGATTGATTCCATTAACAAACTAGCTGTAGTTGTCTATTGCCAAAATAAATAAATAAATAAAAAATTAAATTAAAATATCGCTTTCGTTGAAGAGTTATCGTATGAACTAACATTACAATCCTGTAAACCGCAGTTGCGTGATCCTAACAATTTTGTTCATGTATTTACCTATTTATTTTGAAAAAAAAAGGAAAGCACTCTATAAAATATTTCTGAATACGCTTGGGGCAAAGATACAAATATAATCATTTTTACGCAATCAGATTTTTATATACAATTAATCAACTACTTCAACGATCATCAACCATTACAGGTATTCGGTTATTAATGGCAAGTAACATGCCCTGAACTGTGAAGCTTCAGCGTTCCATCGTCTTAAGCTGATCTTTTCGTATTGCCATGTTTGCTCTTTGCTATTTTAACACTGTCAATCAATTCTAGTCCTTTCTTCGCTCTTTCCACTTTTCCATTCCTTCGTGCATTTTATCATGTTTCTCATGATCAAGTTTCTTCTCAGCTAATATCGCAACCATTTTCTCACTCTCTTCTCAATTATATCTAATATTGGAGTTTTGTCCCCCAATATTCCTAACACTTCATCATTTATTTTACGTCCGACGCAGCTAATATTTTCAGTTCTTTTCCACATCCACATTTCGAAAGCAAACAATCTTTTTGTCGCTTTTCCGTATTGTCCATGTTTCTTCCTCTTCAGAGTAAAATTCACTACACAAAACATGTTTCTGACCCTTAGAGACACTACACAAAACATGTTATTATACTCTGTGTCACCCGAATTTGCGTATGGCATCAGCCAATAGGCTCGCTGTTATTAAACCTTCAGGGATTAATCTAATCATTCATAATTGATTTTGTTCGTATTTCGTGGACAATTATGAGTGATTAGATTCATCACTGAAGGTTTGGTAACAGCGCATTGTATAGTTTTTTTGTCCGTAAATTTTTGTCCATATATCGAGAAAATATCCTTTTCTTTCTTCTAAATGCTTATTTCACCATTCTTGTCTTTGCTTTCAAATATTTCATATTCGCAGTTGAACAATTTTTGGTAAATATTCTCTCTGTCATTAAATATATATACATATATGGCAATTTCCGTCTCTGATATGTAAACTTTACTTCCATATCTTGGTGTTGGTAGAATCTGAGTCTGACTGTGTCACGGCAAACTTGAACTGAAGCACGTAGTGTTTACCTTATCACGACTGTGCCACTCGTCCTCCACTTACACAACTACATTCTAAATACTTACAGAATAGCAGCAAGGTCATCCAGAACAGAGTTAACACCGAGTCGATTGACAGCAAGCGTTGATTATGTATCAAATTTTGTATTTTTTTTTCAATTATTGCTATGTACTATTACTATAATTTAATACAGTCCTGTATTCCTATTTTTAAATAACTGGATGAGTTGACAGGGAAAAGATTAACGACAGTAAATTAGTTTTAAACGCACACTTCATTTATAAGTTACCCATTATAATGAAGTTATGGGGCGTTTACACTTAGTCGATTTGCGTTCGATTCAGTTGAATTGACGTCACTTTCAACTTAATCGACCGTGTAAATGGGACTTCAACTTAATCGCTTGTTGATCGAAGGCGACTAATCGACTGGCAACTGAATCAAAAGACGTTCTAATTTCTGTGGTTGAAATAATTGAACACATCCATCAATCTGATTCGGCCTAGTTACTTCGATTTAGTGGCAAATGCAGCGAGTCGATTTAGTCGTGCGACTAAATCGACTAAGTGTAAACGCCCCATTAGAATCGACTGGATATTTGAACTACCGAATTTGTTGGTTTACGTTAGTTGAAGGAATGAATTCTTCAGAAAATCCGTTGTTGTTTACGGTGTATGTGAGCTGCCACCTGGTTTGCATAGAAATTAAGAATATGAACAAAATCTTTAATTAGCTTCGAATTCGTAACATGTGTTTGGCGTTGTTTGCACAGAAACTACGAATATGCACCTACTGTTTAGTTGTGACGTCCAACTCTGCAATACCGGTAACATGTATTTAGGATCGTTTGCACAGAAACTAAGAATATGCATGAACTCGTATTTAGTTATTGCGTCTAGCTCCTTCGACATGTATGTGGTGTTGTTTGCACAGAAACTACGAATATAAACAAACTCTTTAGTTATTGCGTCCAACTCTTTCGACATGTATTTGGCGTTGTTTATATAGAAACTAAGAATATACACAATTCTTAAGTTATTGCATCCAACTCTTTTGACATGTATTTGGCGTTGTTTGCACAGAAACTACGAATTTACACAAACTCATTAGCTATTGCGCCCAGCTCGGTCATAAAATGTATGTGGTGGTGGTATTTGCACAGAAACTACGAATATACACAAAATGTTTAGTTGTTGCGTCCAACGTTTTCGATGTGTATTTGGCGTTGTTACATAAATTCTTAAGTTATTGCGTCTAGGTCTTTCAATATGTATTTGGCGTTGTTTGCACAGAAACTACGAATATATACAAACTTTTTAGTTATTGAGTCCAACTCTTTCGACGTGTATTTGGCGTTGTTTAGACAAAAACTACGGATACACACTTTTTTAGTTATTGCGCCCAACTTTGTCGTAACGTATTTGGCGTTGCTTGCACAGAAACTAAGAATATACACAAACTCTTTAGTTATTGCGTCCACATGCTTTCGACATGTATTTGGCGTTGTTTGCATATAAACTATGAATATACATAAACTCTTTGGTTATTTCGTTCAGCTCTTTCGACATGTATTTGGCATTATTTGCACAGAAACTACGAATATACACAAACTCTTTAGTTATTGCGTCCAATTTCGTTGTGACATGGCGTTGTGTCTAGTTACTAAAGTGGGCTGGGAGGCAATGAGAGAGAGAGAGAGATAGAAATCAGCAACAATTATCAGATTAGTGTTTTGATTGGAGGACCAATAATCAGATTACTTTGGTACGTAGTACTTAATCTATCCAATTGTGGGATATTACTTTTGTTAAGCTGATTGTAAATATCGGTAAACAAACGGTGTGTATGTTTATTGGTGGCGAAAGTACGTTCGCTTTTTTTTTTTTTTAAGTATTATATTTTTCTACTACTGTATGTCCCTTCTGCCACTGGTAAATTTTAAAGTGAAGAAAATAATGCTTGGATGTGTTATCTGTCGCAGGTTGTGCGCAACGCGCTCTGTGTTTAAATTGTTGCTCTTTTTGTTGCTTTGTTTCTCTCCGTTCTCTGACGTCCAACAATTGTGTGTGATAGACAGGAAGCTAAAATCAAACTGTCCCCCCTTTCTCCCCTTCTGTCACCAAGCTTTTTCTTTCTTTCTTTTTTTTTTATTACTTCGCTCCTTTTGTATATTGTGCATGTTTGATTGGCTAACAGACCAAACTGATAAAAAGCGACAGGACCATCGAATGGGCAGCAGAATAACGGGCCCTAATTGACTAATCCTATGCAGCAACAGCGAACATTTAGTTGTGCCCTCTATACGACTTTTTTTTTTTTTTACTTCGTTCTTTCGTATCAGTTCTTTTATAACATCCGCATTATCATATATAATTTTGATCTGTTATCGCATTGTTGTCGATCCTCTTTCTTCTTTATAATGTTCATTTAATGACTGTAAAGAGAATTACAATAGGTAAAGTGGGCATTTATTTTGAGTTTCCATGTAGAATGAAAATTTACATATATACAGGGCCGTTCATCTTTAGTAATAAAGCGGATCTAGACTATATATATTTAAAATTTGGTTTTGTTTAGAGCTTAACGCCCCTTTCAGCACGGATGTTATGCAAGACGTGGACCTACAGCTCAGGAGCGTCATTTCAGATTTTGCTTGGGGGGAGCAAGACCCCTTGATATAAGTAAAATTTCGCGTTTTTCACTGATTTACTACTATTCTATTGATATAATCTACATACATCTCAAACTCAGGGGAGGGCAAATGCCCCTCCCTGCCCCCTTAAATGACGCCCCTGCTACAGCTCCTCGTGTAATCCTCGTGTATAGTGTTTCTTCTAGGCTTAGTTCCAGCCAGTGGCGGATCTAACTCGGAGCCGGGGGCGCTAACCCCCAGTTTTTTTACTGACAAACATGATTTAAATTATTATTTAAATATTTTTGGAAGTTTATAGTAAACTTATAATATACACGGTCCATTATGAAAGTAATGCGTATGATTTTATTATGACGCGACTATCCATGGCAGCGCGGTAAAACCGGTCGGGCAATGTGGTGGTGGGAGGCCTGCCCTTCCAACGCAGTCGGTCGCCAGTTTGCTCCGAGCAGTGTGAGCGAAAAGACATGCCTCTGCGTGAAGTGTGTTTTTTTTTGTTTTTTCGACTTTGTAACACGGCGGGATGGAGCGTTCGCTTGCACAGCGATACGCCATCAAGTTTTGCGTAAAGCCTTTTACCTGGAGGTGCTGAAGAGATTGAAACGCCGGGTCGCGCGCGTGAGGGCTGACATCAAAGACACGGTCAAGCTCCACCATGATAATGCCCCCAGCCACACGTCTTTCATCGTTACCATCTTCCTGGCCCGGAGCAACACCTCGGTGGTACCCCATCATCCTTACAGTCCCGACTTGTCCCTGTGCGACCTTTTTTGTTTGTTTGTTTGTTTGTTTCTTCGCCTGAAGAGAGAGATGAAAGGAAAGCATTGGAAGACCGTGGAAAGTAATCAAAAGCATGTTACAACGTTCCTGAGAGACATTTCCGTCGAGGACTTTCAGGTGCCTTCCAGGCGTGGAAGACATGTCTCCGCAAATGTATTGATGCAGGGGGAGAGTATTTTGAAGAATCGTAATCATTGTACACGTCCGATCAATAAATCTATTTTCCCAGAAAATGCGCATTACTTTTATAATGGACCCTGTACATACCATACACTGGGTTCTGGCTGGCCCCCTCAGTTTTTACCTTCTAGATCTTCCACTGCTTCCAGCAGTATTTCGTACAGGCCTGCAGAGTTACGAAACTGTTCTCTCCTTTTCCTCCCTTTTCCCGCCTTGGAGATTAGATTCCTTCACATGAGTTCCGAACCTGGGCCACCCGCGCGGAAGTCGTACGTGTTACCTAGGAGGAGGCTTCTGGACTGGCCTGTTTCTCACTGTAAATAAAAATAAAGAAAAGTATAAATACATGCTTTTATGGTACTTTATTTCATTATGTAGCTATATTTTGAAGAGCGAAATTGAAGTCTATTTCAAAACATAAAGTCCTCGTTACATATCTTTGTCTGAAGAAACCTATATTCCCGTTCAGGATATAACTGTAAGGTGTTAGTCAGTCTTCAATTAAAGGTCACTGTTCGAATTTTCGTACTTTATTTATTGTTAAGGAAATGCCAGCAGGTGAGTTCTACGAATGTCTCCTGGTGCTGAGAATGTCATGTTTCGAAATAAATCTCACAATAGCTTAAAAATTTAAAAAAAAAAAAAAAAAAAAAAAAAACACACTAGTATCCAAGTAATGAGTACTGAAAGGACAATGTTTTAACTTCGGTTCGTAGTCTCCTCATATTTTAATAATAGTAATAATGTAGAAGAAGCAAATGTATGTATCCCTGGAGATAATCTAAAATGACCATTTGCCAGAGTGGATTTGATTCCAGTGGTAGGAGAATTTCTCCAGACTTCCCCTTAGTCCATCTGCGGCTGAATATAGACAAGTATGGGATATACTACTTTTCGAAATATATGATTGTTTAAAAATACGATTTTGTAAAGAAAAAGTCCACCTTTTAATACTTTATATGGATTTTAGACAGCGCCGGGACACGTATCATGTGTCATCGTTCCTCCAGAGTTCGGCCTCACAAAAACGTGACAGGTATTCATTCACTAGGGCTGGCCGGTGTGGAACCGGTTTTTGGCCCTGAACGGATCCGGTTCCAGAACCGGATTTTCGAATCCAGGTCTGGAACCCAGTTCCTAAGATTTGGTTCCGGAACTGGGTTTTCGGATCCAGGTTTGGAACCGGTTCTGAAAACCGGAACTCCAAAAATCGGTTTCTCACGAAACCGGTTCCGCCGGAATCGAAACTTTGTGACCATCCCTACCATTCACACTACAGCAATAATAGGTAAAGATGAAAATTATGTTACAACCCTGATATTTAACTTTACACAGCCCCGAAAATGTGAAAGCTGCTACTGATTACAAGGTCATAGAATTATTCTAGCCATAATCTTAAAGTAGCTTTTTTTTTTTTTTAATTCAATACGCGAATGTTGGTCATAGGAATATGTTACTTATGCCAGTATGTTCAATAAATGGTACCATCATTGAATCGTGTTTTTGTAAAACGACACATGTCAAATTTTGTCAGACACGAAATTAACGACAATATTGTGTTTGCTACGCGTAGATATACATTTTGTGAGGTATCTACACCTGCCAAGCTCTTGCCTACACTTGGTATATTAAAAAATAAATAGACGTTTTTGGAGAAACTATACTGTGTAGTATAGTTTTTTTGTTCTTCTCAAACTTGTGTCGTTTTACAAAAAAAAAAAAAACTTATTGTTAACCATTGCTTTTGTTTGTGTGTTTTAAAATTGTGTTTAACAAGTAATGGAAGACAAATAATATTCTCAATACCTTATTTTCTCTCCCTTTATTAATATTTTATACATCATAGTTTGTTTTCATACCAATCAACTGAAATCAAAATCGATCGAGTAACTTTTTGTGGTAACTGCAATAGTAACAAAGCAATGCCTAAGAGGATAACCTAGTAGTTTCAGTCTGTTCATCTGCAGGAGATGATTAATTGCAAGATTTTGGTGAACCTCAAGATTTTCTTGTCAGACGTGACCTTTTATGATTCAAAAATCCAATTAAGCGTAGGAAAGAAGCTTCTCTAAATCAAAACAGGTGACAAATTGCTCTGGTTAAAAGATGGGCATTGACCATGAACCAGAACAAAACTTTACATGCCGTAATGGGATTTTAATTGTTGTGCTGTTTATCGGAGAATTACGGTTATTATCATTATTATTATTAACGGGGTTTGGTTTACCAAATCTCCTTTATACAGGGCGTGTCAAAACAACACCGACAACTTTTGGGTGGTGACTCCTGACACCAAAATAATACAAAAAATTATAGATCAACCTGGATGTACAAATGCTTCCTTTGGGAGTTATAGGGTGCCCAAAACATGAAAAAATGAACTTTAAAGGTCCATATCTCCAATACTATGGGACCTACCGTAGTCGGGTCAAGACTTCACTTAGGAACTAATATGTGCCCTATCCAAACATCCAAGATTCAGAATCCTGAGGTATTTCCGCGACAGTTTACAATTAGCAAAACTCCCTGTATAAAAGTTGTTGCGTGAGTACCTTACGATTCAGAAATAAATAGTTTTGGATAGCGCACATATTAGTTCCTAAGTGAAGTCCTGATCCGACTACGGTAGGTTCCATGGTATTCTATAAAGTTAATTTTTTCCTGTTTTCGACAGCCTGTAACTCCGAAAGTAAGCGTTTGTGCACCCAGGTTGGTCTATAGTTTCTGTCTTATCTTGGTATCAGGAATCACCTCCCAAACATTGTCAGTGTTATTTTGAAACACCCTGTATATTTACTCCTCACCCGGGAAAAACAATCTCTACTTGGTGAATCACCAACAATTTTGGCCCAGGATATACAGGATCAAAAGTTATTAACCAACCTCTTTGATAAGAGGTAATCCATCGACCGGAAGTAGTAGAAATCAACCATTTCCAGTTTTAATGTTAATCGCTATAGAGTAATGGATTACGAGAAGAGATTTTCTGCAGTCAATTAAGCATCTCAAGAATATATTCCATCTCCACTCTAATCTTATTTAATCTTTTTACTAAAACCGGAAGTGGTCGGAATCTTACTACTACTTCCGGTTTGAATACTGAGAAAATACAAACCGTCATACAAACCAAACTCCTTCACGCGATGTATACGCGACAATACTACTTGTTAATTGCTAATTTTGAAATTTTGTTATAGATTTGGAACAAAACGGTTTTTAATTCTTTAAAACAAATCCATTGAAGAAATGCCTAGGTTTTCATTATTGCTTAAAATAAAATTTGACTTTAATTCTAGGTTACAATAATTAGGTTACAAATTAAATAGACAATTAATTTTCAAAAAAGTAAAATCAAAAAGGTATACTTTATTTTCCATATTATGTTTTTAAAATTAGAGTTTATCAAGACTGTAAGAGCCTTTTTAATTTCAAGTGTGCCCTTGTTGGCGCTGCTATCGTTGTGTATTTTCTCGTACCTCCTTCAAAAGAGGAGGGACAAGTTACTATGGCCGATTTCCTTCAATAGTTAAATGCGGACAGGGTTGCCATTCCGAATTATTTCCCGGGCTTCGCTGTGCACAGTCTTGTTTAGCCATTGTAAGTAGCCTACGATCTTCACTCGCCAAGACCAAACGACTAAATGACAAATTGGCAACACAGCCGAGGTCATTCACTTTTCTCCCCCAAAGCAAAGTTATTTCCTCCGTAAGGGGATGGCGGGACTGGGACTGAAGTATATTTCACATATTTTCCGAGGACACACTTAAAATAGAAAGCCTCTAGACAACTAAAATCGTGCTTAAGAGTCTTCATCCCGGCGAAATTAAAATACCGCTAATTTTACATTAATTATGTGATATCTTCAAATAGATAAAAGATAATCGAAATGTGGAACAAGAGCGCCTTAGACGATATCATTTTACATGGGATACCGTTATCAAGACTCACTTATCTGCTTTCGATTTCGAGCCATTTTGAAAATCGGCATTTATTTTCGCGTTTCTAAACAGCTGAAAACATAAAGCCACTAGGTGATGATACCGCACGCAAAATAATATTGTCTAGGGCGCTCTTGTTCCATATTTCAATTATCTTTTATCTATTTGAAGAGATCACATAATTACTGTAAAATTAGCGGTATTTTAATATCGCCGGAAAGAAGACTCTTAAGGTAAAAACCATAGGCCGTATTCAGAGTCGTTCTGACGTGTGATTAACGTCATACTAAGAGAGCCTGACTACTGCATAAAACACATGTCTTTTTTAGTGCTGTTTGGCTGCTCTAGTCATAGGGTATGAATTACGAGAGTATCTCCAAACGTTTCCAGCCTGACACCAGAAATGAAATCTTTAAGTTATACGTCCCACGGTTATGCTGTATAGGGCGAAGGAGATGCTAGTGATGAGAAACGAATAAAATGGTGGAATGAAGAAAGTGGGAGAACCCCGAGAAAACCCACGCACAAGGTGTTTGTCCATCACAAAGTTCACTTGGCGCGAGCTCGGATCGAACCCAGGACCCCATGCACCAGAGGTAAACGCTCCACCACTGAGCCACCGCGGCCCGAGCCTGACACTAGAGTTTCCAACTCAAATTAGAAGAGGCCTATAGTGAATGGATTAAAATTACGTACAAGGGCAAAATGCAGTGGAATTTGACAATTTGCTCAAACTTTTTATCACTAAACATGGTTGGGAGGGGGAAATATCCCCGTGGGGATGCATCAATGATTTCTTTAGGGCATCAACATTTCATTGACAGGGGGAAATCCCCCATAGTTCCCAATAGTTCGCATCCTCCTAATTATATGTAGCGTTCATACGATGGTTTTGCCAATCTCTATGTGGATACTGTATGTAGTTGATGTTAAAA
This sequence comes from Thermobia domestica, assembly GCF_964235325.1. Taxonomy (NCBI): domain Eukaryota; kingdom Metazoa; phylum Arthropoda; class Insecta; order Zygentoma; family Lepismatidae; genus Thermobia; species Thermobia domestica. The sequence goes on along the minus strand of NC_137454.1, from coordinate 80,599,958 downwards.
ATTTCAACGACATCCTGTTCCTCTTACAAATTACATGCGTTTCCTATGAACTCTACAATTATGAAAATGCCATTGAATGACGAAAAATGACATTCCTTCTCATGCTTTTCGCTTGTCCATTTGGAAAATGAACAGCGATAACATGTCATGCCCTTTGGCATTATAAACATGTGTATTTAATAGGAGCCTGGTTCACAAATGATACTCTCGTAATTTCCGTACATTATAGGGGACAACAAATAATGAATATTTATGAATCTGCATTGCCTGTTAGAGAGATTTTCGTCATCTGTTGTGTGCGTACGTATATCTGTTTGAAAGTAATCAGGTGAGCAAAGTATGAATGCTGATAGCGGTGTTGGTAGCGTAAGGATTAAGGCTGAATGTTAACAATGTATTTTCTGAATGATAGAAACGGGTAACATGTTCAATCTTGTATACAAAAGTTTGTTCATGTAGCATGGAACTCTATTTAATGGACAGATTTGCATATACGAGGGTGGGCTGATAAGTCCTCGGCCCGACCCAGAAGGACTTGAGCTGAAGGCATGAAAATGTGAGGCTATTCAACATAGTCCCCTCGAAGGTCAACACACTTGGCACTTCGATGCTGCAATTTCTCCAACCCCTTCCCCCCCAAAAAAAGTCGATATAGATTGATACTGGCATCACTTATTAATGTGGTAATCGAATTAAGTGCTTGAAATATTTGTAGAGTAATGCTAATGGCTCCAAGTTAATATGCAACGTTGCCACATTGTGAAATTTTGATTCCCTATAGCGGGTGAAGGAGGTCCCCGAGGGCAAACCATCATATAGCATTTTTGGTTTATTTTGACCTGTAGAGTAGTGCTCTGTTGTGCGTAGGCGCCATTTTTAGAACACTCGATATATGGTTGTATACATAGGAGTAAGATAGTTTTCAGTATTTTCTATAATCTTGCATGCGTAATGCTCTGTCGGCTACATGCATAAACTGCCATTAAATAAGGGACTGATATTTTTCATTTGATAGGGCACGGTAGCTCAGTGATAGAGCGCATATCTCTGGTACGTGGTTTCCCTGGTTCAAACCCCGGTCAAGTACTTTTGTGGTGGACAACATCATGCCTGTGGGTTTTCTCGGGAGTGCTTTCATTTCCTCATCGATTCTTCTATCATCATTCATTTGTCTTAATTATCCGTCTCCTTTAGCCTAAAGGATAAACGTGGGACGTTAAACTAGAAGATTTTTTTTTAATTAGTAGTAGAAGACGATTGTACGTCATTCAAGAACAAAATGCCAAGATTTTGTTACGGAGAAAGTCGAACGTGAAAAGCTATTGTATTCACATGTCCTGAAATAAATTAAAGTTAGTGTAAATTGAAAGACTGCCCAAAATATATTGAACATATTAGGGATCGCATGTAAAATTAAAAGGTAGTAATGTTTTGCTCCATTAACGTAGCTGATTGTGCATTGCCTTTTCTACGCTGATAGAACTAAATGTACGCACATACCCACGCACCCACCACACACACACACACACACACACACACACACACACACACACACACACACACACACACACACACACACACACACACACAAAGTGACACAGCTTTTAAGCTTTGGGCACTCTTTTTTAAAATATCCTTTCTACATGAGCTGACTAGATTGTTCGATGTGTACAGAGAATGCTCCACCTTCTCTGCCCACTGGTCCTCCCCCACTTTTACCCCTACCCTCACATACACTCACAGAGTTCTGTGCTTATTGCCACCCGTTCAATTCCAGATGGTATACGACGCGGAAAATTAATTGGGTTTACGCGCCTAGGCTATTGTAACAGCCATTGAAAGAATGAAAAGGGTAGTTTGTAGTATAGCCAACTTAAACTTATTTTTTACTTTAACAATTGTTTTTCACAGATAGTTGATGGGATATTTTGCTCATTTTTTTTTTCTGTGCGACAATGGATGTTGAACACGTTTATGCGATAGTATCATTAGCAATATAATCTATTACGTTAAAAAAAATGATTTGAAGAAGTAAAACATGAGGTAGGCACACATTTAATCTTTCAGAACACATTCATTAATTGAAGACCAGAAAGGTGGAAACAGGAACAAGGAAGAAATTTAGAGAAAAACAAATTAGGAAATCTAAAGTTTTTCCCCCACAGCATAGCAAAATCATTTATTTGACTAAAGCGTTGGGTGTTTTTTTTTAAAATCATAATTTAAAAAAAAAAGACTCCCCGAATGTGCAACCAAGTGTCAAGATTAATTATTTCTGCCTTTGTATATTTGGACATCTTTTATTTTTTTTAAATATTTTCATCTTAGTTTTTATGTTTTTATGTTATCCATACTCGACATACTGTCTTTAATTCTTTGAAGCACGGTGGTACTTATATGACAACACATTATAGATAACGTTTTAGTAACACCGTGCTGCAAAGAATTAAAATAAAGAGCAGAAAATGAAATATTTCAGTTTTACGTCCCATGGTTATGCTGTGTAGGGTAAAGGAGATGCTAGTGATGAGAAATGAATGAAATGGTGGAATGAAGAAAGTGGGATGAAACGGGAGAACTCCGAGAAAACCCACACAATACGGTGTTTATCCACCACAAAGCTGAGTTGGCGCGAGCTGAGATCGAAACAAAGACTCCATGCAAAATAAGGAACAAATTGTAACATGAATATACATGAATATACATGACATGAATATACCGTATATTTACAACAAGTAGTATGATGGATTAATGGATACATCTGTTTCAGGAAAGAATTTGTATACTCTAAATACCATTACAATTCATATGCCACATTAAATATGTAATACTAAAAAAGTAAAATAAAAAAAAAGAGATAATAATCAAGGTATCGAGTGCGTTTTCCAATAACAGTGAATGCTAGTCTTTAAAATCTTAAGTATAAGATTTCAAATTCTGAACTCAACACACATGGTGTACACTGGTTATGCTAGAAAAATATTCAGATTAGAGCGCAGTATATCTACAAGTTTTGCAATAAAATTGGTAACAAAGAAGTAGCATTTACTACATATTTAAATATACTGTATATGCTAAATTTTGGAAATGGTGTAAAAAAGTGTAGTTAAGACCTGGCAAAATCTCTTTCATTGTGTTTGTATTAGGTGTCTGAAAGCTTCTCGAGTTGCGTAAATATACTAAATATTTCGCAGTTTTCGTGATTAGGGAATGAGTTAGGTAACGCTTTAGAAACTCTCAGTATGCCTTACTACGATATCGTTATGATGTAGTATGTGACAATATTATACTATATCATCCGCAAATTTTCAGCTTAGAAAGGAGTTAGGTATTAAACTTTAAATACTTTATTTTTAGTAATAGTAGCTTCGAAATATCTGAGGAACAATATTTTATTTAAAAGATACGACCGAAAGCCAATTCGCACTAGAATGCATATTAATTTGTTAACAATAGCATATGTAAAAAACATTAATAACTATAATATAAAACATTAAGACTATAACAATTATGATTTACAATACAAGAGACATTTAGTAAGAAATTTTCGTATTAAAGTGACATGACAATGAAGGCAAGTATGCAGTTTGAGAATTAAATGCGTCCTAGCTGCGCGAGATAAGTCAACACATATAAACCGATAATAATACAGAGTGGCCCAAAAGTAGGTATACAGTCCTATACTGATCGGTCACAACATTTTATATCATTTACTTATTGTTATCCATATAGGTACTGACTTAGTTCCTTCCTTATCTGTTCTTAATTTAATGTCACTTATACCTTAAACTCGAAACAACCCCCCCCCCCCAAAAAAAAAAATCATTATCTTACTAAATTAAAATGTCATACTTGATCGATGCTGGTGTGTATACCTACTTTTGGGGCACCCGGTATGTAGTCCTAATTAGGACAGTTTCAGAATTGTTTATGCCTTCATTACTTGTCAAATATTCGTTGGCAGCCGTAACAAGAGCCTGATTTCTTGACAGTATTGCAAATCAATGTCACACCAGTAATGTTAACATTATCTAACATTATCAGTTATGTAACATTATCAGAGGAATGTTACGTAATTCATGCATACGTAATTCATTATACGTAACATTCCTAATCCTAATCAATGACGACGCTAGTGGGAGGCAAGGAAGTCATTCCTCCGGTAGCATCGCCTGTTTCCCCTTCCCCGACTACCCCCAGAGATGCTGTACTGTAAAGTAGGTCAAATAATTATTATTACAGCTATTATTTTCGTACATAAAATGATACCTACCCACCAAAAACTTCTCTAACCTTGCATTTGCCCCATAAGAAATTTAAACTAGCGTCGCAGGTTCCTCATTTTCAGTTTTGTTCATACGCTTTTGATCAGGGGGGAAAGAAGTGGACCCTACGCGACTACAACAGTAGACATTCATAACTTTTCTGGATTAATTGGCTAGAAACTTGTCTTCAAAAGAACATTCAGACAAGACAAGATTTCTTGTGAGTTCTTTAAATTATTAGGGTTGTCAAGTGTACTTTAAAAAAAAAAGTCAGTACTGTATAACTATTTTTATTTCCTCCTTTAAAACTATTGAATGCATATTGTTGATCAAATTTATTGATTTCTGAATAAATCTGAATGTGTTGAATTGTGTACATGGAGTTTGAACAAAATGATTTTAAAATAAACTGATTGTTTCTCTTACATATATCCACCTTTTGAATAAGAACTCTTGTTGTGTTTTCCGGTACTGCCAGTTATTTTCTTCTTTTCTTTCCATGTTCATGTATTGTTTGATAATATAAACGTATCAAATATATTCAGCTCTGGGTGTCCCTGACAACCATTCCTACGAAAAAAATGGAACAATAGAATTTCTTTCTCTTTGTCCATATTCACTTTTTATTCGAAAAGTTGAAGAGGGTGTAAAAACCCATTTCACATCTTCGGGCATTGGACGCATTCTGCAACCGAATGATTCTATTGTTTTCTATTGGAGTGCGTTGGTCATCCGTAATCTACTCTGCATTCACTTCATCCATACATGCATCTGCTCATCTCATTTCTATATATACTCACACTTCTCATCCAGCACCCTTTCATTTTTATTTTGTGCTCATCAGAGGCAAGTCAACTTTTTTTCTCTCTCTCTCTCTCTTTAGCTTACACAATTCCCATTCTTTTTAGTTTTTCTGTCTCTCTCTTTCTCTCTCGCACACACGCACACTTATGTAAAACAAAAAAGGATGATGACATACTTCATGTATGTGATAGGATGCGCAGAAATAATAGTGAGTGACATACAAGTTTCATGTGAAAATAATTTATCTCATCCCACTTACGGTTTGTACCTACTTCCTCCTGTAGCCGTTCTACTATCTTCCGTTTCTCGTTATAAACTCACCATCTCTAAAATCTTCTAGTAATGATTTTTTTCACAATTTTTCTGTTTGTGAGTGTGTGTAATTCATTATTTTACTAACGACGGATAGAAAATTAAATGTAGGTTGGATTGTTCTCTTGAAAATCTTGACAACTTGTTATGAACCATACTATGTCGTGAGTTCTTTTAAGTGTACTTATTCGATTTTAGTATTTGCTACATTGCTTTACCGCCGTGCAGTGTGTTTGTCAGATGAATATACGTATTTTTATATACCGTATAATAGAAAATATAAAACAGCGATTTTCAACGCTTGTATTATAATATTAAATATTTTTGAAATGAATGATTGTAATCATTGGACCCAGGCATGTTGTCAGCATCAAATTAATTGGAAATATGATATAAGAATAATCGTATCGTCATATCAGAGCTTCAGATATTAGAAGCAGTTTGGGTGCGTATTTTTCAATTTAGCGCAGCTTTTAGACTCCATGTGTAACCATCTTTTGCACATAATAATAATAATAATAATAATAATAATAATAATAATAATAATAATAATAATAATAATAATAATAATTTCACAAATCACTAATGTAATTGTATTAGTAAGTAATAACAAGTTGTAAGGTTAGATAATAGCGAGTAATCAATTTACAGATTGACCATCAATTAACAGTTTTAGTGTAAATACAGTTTAACAATTGACGGAATTCCAGAGTTATTATTCACTACAAATTTTCAAGTCGCCAACTTACAGAGTAACTATATGTGAGTAAAAAGTTTGATATTTGAGACCATATAATCAAATAAAACATTATTTTATTGTAAACCTTACAATAGCATTACTAGAAATATTGTGGAATATTTGTAATTTCCACTGACAGACATGTTCCAGAAATATTTTTTCCAAATATTTTTTTAAGCTTTTAGGAAAAATTAGATTTTTTTTTGAAAAAGATACTTAGTTTATTTTTGTATTTTTCTGCTATTGAATAGGTACCGGTAACTAATATTTTGTTATATTATTATAGAGTGCAGTATAGTACCATAGCTCCATATTATTATAGAGCCAGCCATAGCTCTTCATGAACTTAAATTTAGAGGAGTTTAGTATTATCTCTAAAATATCTGCTCCTTGGTACTGTAAAAAAATCGAAGTGTATTTATTGAAAAAAAAACACATTAACAGTGGGAGTGAATATCGATGAAATGAGGCATAATTACAGCTCACAGGTGACGAGAAGAACCCTAGCAGTAGTAGTATGACGTAGGTATGGGCTCGCCCACTTTTCGCACGGGGGTTTCAAATGACACCACGGAATAGCACACAGATAACTACCCGGAGTAGCAGACGACATCTAAGTATAGACCACACCTCAAAAACCGAAAATGGACTTGACCATGTCGTTGACCTTTCCCCGCTTCCTCTGTTTTAGGGTTCTTCTCGTCATCTGTGAGCTGTACCTAGTTCTTGTGTAGACATGGTATCGCTAATCCTAAAGGTATCCAGATCCCTATTTCAGTTCATCATATATCGTTTCGAAGAACTACACAGCCAAGAAACTGTCCACTTTACTCCTATTGTCTTGATCCTGCTTGAAACGTTAATTGAATTGTGTTGAATCTTTTTCCGAGAAAATTTTTCAGAGTCAGAAACTTGCTTCCGGTGAGGCTTAGAAACCCTTTCAGTGTAATAGCCCCATGTATGTTTTAACATAGTAAATACTTGTTTATATATTTGCGAACTTATCTTTTCGGTAAACCTCACCATCTATTAGTTCATAATATTTTGACATTCTCTGCTTCGATGTTTGGTGATTTGTCTTCGGTTTCTAAGTATTTATAAATATGAAAAGCGCATATATACAACGAATGAAAAAGTTTTGCAATCTTTCATATATTTCTGCGATCCAGAGATAAAAGACCATATATCTGCTGAAAATACTGTTCTAAAAGCTGCAAACTTACGAATACGGTAATGCTTATTCGTATGATTTGCCTGTTATTAATAACATAATTTCAACTAAATCTACAGATATGGTATTCTCAATTTGAACTACAGTTTTCTCCAGCTTGATGATTATCCCTGTAAAATTATATGTAACGTTAATGCCGCTGAACATATCTTAAAATTAACCGCTGGCGTGGTTTAAGATGGTATTTTATGCATACTTCATAAACGATTAGAAGTATTTGCATATTTCTGAGAATACTGAAATATCATGGGAACTTGGAGGAACATTCCAGCCCTTCTTTGCTACTGTGCTGGTACCAGTGTATCCATTTTAATTCTGCTAATGCAATACTGTATAACAATATTAATGTAATGTGATATGGGATTTCTTCGGAATGCACCTGTTTATCCATTAACACTGACGCATCCATGATTTTGTTTGTAAGCAGATGAACTCAAAAATGATCCTTATGGTAAAATATTGATACAATTCTGTTCTCAGTAGTGTAATTATTTATATTGAGATAAAATGTTACTAGTATAAATGGCTTATTCCCTTCCTTGAACACTTAAGCCGGATTAATATTTTAGGAATATGATAATGTTATGTGAGTAATTTTTATTAATTTGTAAATATTATCAGTGTGTTAGATTTTAAATTCTGGTTATCCAGTATAGTTGATACAAATCTTGTGAGGTGTTAGAAGTATTACTGGAAAGAAAAACTTCGGTGCTGGAGAGCTGGCAACACTGACACACACCATACAGCATTGACTGCTGTTTTTGCTGGCTGAATTCTAGCCGCGTAGAAACCAGTACGAAAAAGCGAGGTCATTTGTGTGTGGGAGTGTGTGTGTGTGTGTGTGTGAGAGAGAGAAAGAGTGAGTGAGTGAGTGAGTGGATGTGAAAGTGTGTGAACGGTATAGCACAGATTGTGGTAAAAACATATTCTGGTTGTCCCCGCTGTATGTAACTTTCGTCGAACCTGAAGCACTTCTGGTGGTGAATTACTGATTGCGGCTTTTTTTCCCCCTTGCACGTACAATTTGGATGATTCCATACGCCCTTCACTCTGTTTAAAGTACCATCTGTGTAACTACCATTGGGACCCTCTATTTCTAACGTATAATTTACCTGATTTTTTTCAAAACCTTGGTGTACAAAGTTGAGTTCAGATTTTGAGTTAGGAAAATTAAAGTAACGTGCTTAACTCTGGGTGTGTACCTGAATTATGATTTTAATCTTTCACTTATTGTATAAAGTTTATTTTGATCATTTAAAAGATATCGAAGACTCTACTTTGCATTCGTAATCTTGTACATATGTAAGTCTGAATATCCTTTGTTTAAAAGCATACATTCAAATGTAAATGTTAATTTTCTGTTTTTATCAAATTGAGAAAGTTAGACCTGGAAAATACTTTGTGAATTACTTTCGCATGGCTTTAGTGTCCGTAGTTCGATTCCTGCGTGAGGTACGAGTATTTATGAAGTTAATCGAGCATAATGCATTTGGAGAGGTGGCTTAAATTAAGACGTAACGAAATCTAACCTAGAAGACTTAATTGCTATGGGAGCCGATGTGCTAAAATTACATATCATTCAAAGAGCAGGTTGTCTGGCAAGCCATATCCTTTTATGAGTTGTAACAGCAATTTAACTGAGATCTAATATATATATATATATTAGTGGAAAATATGAAAGATATCAGAAGCGAATATAGTTACTTGTGCAAAACCTCATTACTTGATTTAAATAAACAACGAAATAAATTTAGTTCATCACACAGTTTATTACGGCCTGTAAGTTAAGAGAGAGGGGTGATAGATGCACATGATTAACAATGCAAAAGTTGGTCAAGTGGGAAAGTGGAAGAAACCAACTACTCCGAGAAAACAACTATCCCAGAAGCTCTATTTTGTCCTTCGGAAATTCATATAATCTGGGATTAAACTCCTTCCCTGAGTCAATGTCCTCTAAGAAAACACAATTTATGATGAGACTTCATGGAAATCTATTTAAGTAACTTAGGTTTCATGCTTGTTTTCTTACAGTAGCACAGATACAGCAGTGTCTTTACTCCAGAATATTTGATTATTTAGAAGTCTGTTTAAGTAACGGAGCTTGCAATACATATGGATTAGATAGTTCACTAGTAAAATAATTGCCTCTAAAATCTTTTTATACAACCGAAACTCGCAGACTTACACTCTTACAATCGATAGTGGATAATTCACTATCACAATAATTTCCTTTGACATCTGTTTAAGTAACTTAGTTTCTATTCTATACTTGCTGTCTTATAGTAGCTGTGTGGGTCAGGATTATTTGTTAGTAAACCAAGCTTCTCTGGAATCTGTTTAAGTATCGAAGTTTTCGGAGTCTCCTGTCGTATAGCAGCTAAGGCTACTTTTTTTTTTTCCCCTTAAGAGGCCTAATCGCTGTGAAATTAAAATACCGCTAATTTTACAGTAATTATGTGATATCTTCAAATAGATAAAGGATAATCGAAATGTGGAACAAGAGTGCCCTAGACAATATTACTTTACATGAGATACCGTTATCAGGACTCACTTATCTGCTTTCGATTTCCAGTCATTTAGAAAATCGGCATTTATTTTCGTGTTTCTAAATAGCTGCAAACGGAAAGCAACTAGGTGACTCGTGATAACGGTACCTCACGCAAAATAATGTTGTCTAGAGCGTTCTTGTTCCACATTTCGATTATCTTTTATCTGTTTGAAGATACCATATAATTACAGTAAAATTAGTGGTATTTTAATTTCTCAGAGATTGTGTAACAGTATTTAATGGCTAAACCTAATTAAACAATACTTTCCTATTGTTCATTGAAAAGAATTCATTGACTTACGTGGAATGCAGAAACTTTTTTCAAGTTATACATTCCCCCCCCCCCCTGAGAATTGTTCACTTGTTTTGTTTGTTGCTTATATGAACAAATTACGAAATAGCTTTCGGAAATTTCGTGTGTAAAATTTAAAATCCCATTTCACTTTTAGTTAGCAAGTCAGGTTTAAAATAAAATAAATTTCGCGGGAAAAACTTTTACTTTCTCTTGGATTTCCTGCTTACTATTTTGGATTTGTGGTAACCTCATTTTTCACTGAGCATTGCCCAATAATGAAATTGAATTTGTATGGAAGAAATAATTCACCAGAGTCTTCTAATTACTAAAAAGTTTTTTTAAAAAAAAGAAAAAAAAAGACAATTGGTACGACTTTCTTTGATTGTCAGTATTTAGTAAGAAAGATTCTGATGTTTAGTAAGAAAGATTCTGATGTTTAGTAAGAAAGATTCTGATGTTTAGTAAGAAAGATTCTAATGTTTAGTAAGAAAGATTCTAATGTTTATTTAAGAAAGATTTTGATGATTAGTAAGAAAGATTCTGATGTTTAGTAAGAAAGATTCTGATGTTTATTTAAGAAAGATTTTGATGATTAGTAAGAAAGATTCTAATGTTTATTTAAGAAAGATTTTGATGTTTAGTAAGAAAGATTCTGATGTTTAGTAAGAAAGATTCTGATGTTTAGTAAGAAAGATTCTGATGTTTAGTAAGAAAGATTCTAATGTTTAGTAAGAAAGATTCTGATGTTTAGTAAGAAAGATTCTGATGTTTAGTAAGAAAGATTCTAATGTTTATTTAAGAAAGATTTTGATGTTTAGTAAGAAAGATTCTGATGTTTAGTAAGAAAGATTCTGATGTTTAGTAAGAAAGATTCTGATGTTTAGTAAGAAAGATTCTAATGTTTATTTAAGAAAGATTCTGATGTTTAGTAAGAAAGATTCTGAGCATGAATGTAAGAAGATTTCGTTGCAGGCTATAACAAAATTCACCTATAGAGACCAATTATTGAACTCCGCTGCAACCATCGAAGCTTAACTTCGTCTATTAACATTTTTTTGGAGCAGTACCAAAGCCCCATTGTCCTGTATATAATGATTATACTTAAACCGAACGATTATTTCCGTCATTTTTCTTACGTTCTTAACGGTGATTGTAGAAAGTAAGCGGATTGGTATGCTACTGATGTTATCACGATGATCATCCTCGTTCTTCTTCTTTTGATATCCGGGACATGCTGCAACGTTGATAGACGCTGTTCCCCTTTCCTACACACTCATCCTCTTCTTCTCTGTCTCTCGTGATGGAGTTAGTGGTCAAGTTTCATCAGTATGTCGTCGTCCATGTGATATGGGAGGAGGTAACAGGGTAAGGGAACAAATGGGTATGTGTATGTGTGTGAAGCTTGGGTTGATGAGAAAGACCTCGGAGCGTTGGCGTTGTTGGAATTTGTGGTCTCAATTTCTTCTCTTGTTTCCTCTTCTCTTCCTCCGCCACCACCATGTGTCGCTTTAACGTAAGAGGGTTCATTTCCCTCGCCGTGACTCTTTCCATCTTCCCGTGGGATCATTTACTACTACTGCCTCCGTGATTCTGTTAAGAGATAATCGCCTTTTCTCCCCACTTAGAGCATGTCATCTAACACATCTTTTTATCCCTTTATCTCTTTATTTCGATCCTCTCTAGCGTTTCCGCTATTTTTTTGTGAGTATTTTTTGTAAATATTTCCTTTCTTATTTCTGGCAACAAGTGAAATCCCATGTAGCTGTTCAGTTATGAAGTACAAAAAGGTAAGAAACCAAGCATTGAACTAATATCAAATCTTCTATGCTAGCACTTTGATAGCATGGAAAGTATGCAAGATACATGTATATATTTTTAGTTAGGAAACCTTTTGCAAAGAGACCTTTGGATATGATATATTTAGCAGGATTTTTGCACACGTGGATCACAGCATTCCAATTCCGGCTAGACTGTCTTGTCACAGACGGCGACGAATCTCCTGGTTTCTAAATTCATAAAGTTGGTCACCAATAGCTGCAAGTCTACCGACTTCAATCCTAGAACATATTGGCTAGAATCCTGGTTAGCGCGCTGTATTTCGGAACCTACTAGGAGTGCATATTTATGCCTGAGAGTAAAACTCGAACAATTATCAAATTTGAACTTTAAAATCATATTCGATCATTCGTAACACTAAATGTAAGGGAACGTTCCCTTCCAGAATAGATCATCGAGAATCCTAGAGCTGGGTAGAGGCAAGGTTCCACATATACTAAGCTTCGGTACATACACAGGGCATGTCGGCCTGGCTGCTTTCGGAACCAGTGTAGAACAAGGTAAAATTCTCTTCCCCACCAAGAATCGAACTCCTGGTTGGAACGTAGACGCCTTACTGATACGCAATTACAGCTGTAGTCGTAACATTGTTATTCCATGAAGTTATTCATTTAGTAAATCGGACAATAAATTTTATCGAAGAAAATTAAATGAAGGATTTCCCAAAGATAGTTTTTTTTTTTTTTTTTTGCCATTGAACTTCTGATGATGAGTTTGGATAAGTTCCAGCCGAATGAACACTAGTTTGTATTAAAATGAAGACAATTGTGCAATACTTTTCGAAATAATTTGTCTATTTATATCATTTCGTCCTTCATTTAATTTTTTCATGAAAATCAAGGATATTATGTATCGTACGAGTTCAGCCGAACTCATGCAATCGGGATATAAATTGGTATGTTGGTAGATATTGATTATGTTGAACAGACTTTCATTTCCCGGGTTATAGCGATAGAAGTGTGAATCATATGTTCAGAAACAAAAACGCATACACCAAACTTATCCGGTTGGGATCAAACTTGGCATAGTGGTAGAACTTCGCCACTATACTACTATAAAATTGTGTGAAATGTGTTCTGCAGGCTTATAGTTCCCGAGTTACGTCATATTTTGCGTCATATTTAAAAAAATCACATAAATCATCCAATCGGTATCAAATTTGCCATGATGGTACGCTTTAACCAGTTATTTAAGTGTATGCGGAGGCTTACAGTTTCCGAGTTATGGGAGGTCGAATTTTGCGTCATATTTTCATAAACAAAGCCCATATTTTTTGTATGTAAATGGTCTGATTGAAAGAAATTTCACATGACGGTAGACCTTAAGCAGGTATATAAGCATATGAAATACTATGTTGTGGAGGCTTACGGTACCTGAGTTATGGGCGGTCGAAGTTGGCGTTATATTTTCATAAATAAAAAACCCATTTACTTTATATGTAAGTGCTCTGAACGGGACCAATCTTCATATGACGGTAGACTTTAAGCAGATATATAAGCGTATGAAATACCATATTGTGGAAATTTACGGTTCCTGAGTTATGGACAGGTCAAATTTCGCCTCATATTTTTGAAAGCTAAAAACGCAAACACAAAACTCGTCCGATCGGAATCAAATTCGGCATGGTAATTGAAATTTGTCTACAGTAAAAGCGTGTGAAATATTACGTTGTGCAGACTTTGGGTTCCCGAGTTATGCAGAGTCTAATTTCAAGTCATTGGACATAACAAAAGACATGATAAATAGAATTTAAATGGTAATTAAATGTCAATCTTGTACAAAAACAGTAAACAATTCTAATTAAGGGTGACTTTTTTTTTTACGACTATACATATTTCACTTGTATATAGAAGTAACATTATCATAGATACTTTGATTTGAACATCAGTACTTTAATTTAAAATAAAATCTAAAAGGAAAGACATGAATCAAAAAAGTTTTGAGAGCGTCGAAATGTGTCATGCGATATAGTTTGCTGTGTTAATCGTGGCCTTGAGAATTAGTGTATTATTCTAACAATTATTCGGTTTATGAGTATTGATTGATAATGAATACTTAAAACGAATATTCGCATATTCATATAATAGTGGGGAAAATAGTAGAAAAATGAATATTTGAGCAATTTTAACAGTTCTATTCGAGACAGTTGTACATATCTTTGTACAGTGCGAAGACAAGAGTTTTAAAACGGAGTAGTAATATGTTTGTTACCATCAGTCTACTCCATGGACTTTGTTTTATTTGTTCCCATTATGAGTAAACTAGGGATAGCTAGAAAATTTCAGATCCAGGTTACTAGATTTCAAAAATATCTGTTTCATATCCAGTTTGAATCGGACACCTGCTCCCAGAGTCGAGAATCGGGGCACCAGGTTTCAGAACTGAGAAACAGGTATCCAGATCATTATTACATTTAATCCCGGTATTTCAGAATCCAATTCTCCTCATTCCTAGCGTGAACATTATTCATCACCTTTGTATTATTGTTATTAACCATAATTTCGTAAATACAATCTCGTTTTGTCACGATGTTTTAGTCTTATCTACATAAATTCATTTCTAGACCTGTGTCATATATTATAGATATTTTTGTTATTTTGCACGAGCTCTATGTCGTCTTTTGCAGCCAATTGTTTGTTTGTTTGTTTGTTTGTGTGTGTGTGTGTGTGTGTATAAGGTATTTTAATTTTTACCTCGTTTTTGTGTCCACTAAATTACTTAACACTACAGGTAGATGAAGAGTATCTACCCAGATCAATAAGCAATGGGAGCAGTAATTACAGGAACACCTGGACATGAATGCTGTTAGCAAACATCTGATGCGTGATTTATTGCAGCATTGGCAACCAGTAGTTATTATCGTATTAAATCTCACTTCCAAAATTTAGAATTTTGAAAGACAATCGAAATTTGTTTAATCTCACCTATTACTTGAGTATCACCTCTCCTAATATATATTTTCTCAGCTGTTTGAGCTTTTAAGATGTGTTTATTTCAGATTTGAATAGTTGGCAGACATGAAAAGATCAGGAAAATTGACAAAACTTTGTCCCTAAAGGTTGGGTGGTCAATTATCATAATTGATTGGGCTTTGTTTGGGTGGTCAATTATCATAATTGATTGGGCTTTGTTAAATTATGTTATTTAATTTTTATTTATTTTATTTATTTAGCAATCACCAGATAGAGCTCAAAGGCCATTTTATAACAATAACAACAATGAAAAGAACTTGGGAAGGTATCGGCCAGGGCCTGGCTAGCAGGTACCATCCCGGCATTTGCTGGTAGGACTGAGGAAAACCCGTCAGGATGATCGGCAGCAGGAATCGAACCCACGACCTCCCGAATGCGAAGCCAGCGCTCTACCACCTAAAGATGCTTTTATTGCACTTGCCCCTTTCTTTGGTCTATTTGAGTCAAATTTTGCAATGAATTTTTAAATCACCTCTATCCAACTTTCTTAAAGTTTTGCAATCAAATTTTCACTGATTGTAATAATGTGAAAAGTAGAGTGCGCAAATACGCCATGGTGCAAACTACATTGAGGACGGGTATTACTTATTAAGTACAATACAGTATATTAAATGTATGAATGTGCCGAGTTATTTCTTTGTGTATTCGAACGTGTAAAACACAAAATGTTGCTGTCAGAGGATTATAACTTACTAGTTAACTGTTTTTTTCCTTTTTTTTAAACTCTTGTCTATTTCCTTTCCCAGACAATATTTACGTGAGAACGCTCGAACAAGTATTATGCACAATCTACCCTTCCTGCTGTATATAAACAGGAATGGAGCTCATAGGAAAAAAAGAAAAAAGAAAACTTGTACACTACACAGAACAACATGAATAATACATCGAAGCTGAGGTTCGAAATGCCGCAAAGGGGGAAAATGTTAACAGTATATATTCAACATGGATTACCTTACTGGAAGGTGTTGGTGCGCACAGAAAAGCACACATATCGTTTCGTTTTTCCTTGTCTTGTTGAGTAGTCTTTGTAGGAGAAATGTTTTGACTGCAGGTATAATGAAGTCGATTTGAATACTGCTTGTATACATTCTAGTAGATTATAAGCAATTAACGATAGGAAAAATGCTCTAAGTTGAATTACATAATTTCGTCAATGTTTTCATCAACTGGCGAATATCCTATTTTCCATGCACAACGAACCGGCGAAGGTACAAAATTTGACATTTTGAGTTGAGTTGAGTTTAGCGTCCCTTTCAGCAGTGAGACTATATGACACGTGGACCTACAATCAGTAGGACGTGGACCTACAATCACGCGGAATCCGAAGCACATGAGCTCCCGGCGGGAATCAAACATGAATCTCCCATCTCAAAGGCGCGTACGCTAACCGCTTAGCCACGAAGGACCTCTTGACATTTTGAGTTTTTATCGATGTTTGCATTAGAACAACTTTTACTTTGTTCTGAAGTGTGAAGCTTCCATTAACTATTGGTTAGACTTGTTTTTTTCAGTGATTCATAAGTACCGTGAAATTTGCTATTTTCGAAATCAAGATTTTGCACACTCACTGGTTCGTGATGCATGAAAATGGGTATATCCGCCAGTTCGTGGTGAAAAATCGATTATATATATATATATATATATATATATATATATATATATATATATATATATATATATATATATATATATATATATATATATTGTGTGTGTGTGTGGTGCACCAATTGATAGATTTCGTTACGCTGAACAAAATTGTATGACTGAGTATAAAGCATTATACGTAGTTTTCGAGAAAAATCGAGACAAATCAAGTCTTACGACGCTGAAAAATATGTCATCCGTTTTCAATAATAAAGTTCAATAGATTATTTATTGTGCACTTTACATCTAACAGCGATCATTGTTAACAAGCAGATTTCGTCTTTTTCTAACGTTAACATACATACCCCATAAGAGTGGTAGATACCCTCTTAACAGTGACGCATATACGAGGGCCACTATATATATTTTTTGAGCTTTGGCAACACTGATTATAATTAGGCGCCATTTTTTGTTTGCATAGAAACGTTTGACATTGTTGACCATAACGTACTTCAAATATTTTTTCAATAGCTTTATTTGTGTTGTTTACGTTGACTTGAAGATTGCATGACAACTGAAAAATGGAAATAACTCGTGAAAAATTTCGTGCGATGATTTATTACGATTTTCGACGTGGATTATCAAGACAAGAGTGCATCGATCAACTTACTTCCACATTTGGCGATGAAGCCCCATCCTTTGTCACTGGGAAACGCTGCTATAACGATTTTACTCGTGGCCGCCATTCGCTCACTGACGAAGGTCGTCCAAAATCAGTTGTTATTCAAGAAAACATTGATGCTGTGCAAAACCTAATACGCAAGATCGTTATGTGACATACTGTGAGATTGAGGCAACTCTAGGCATTAGTTCCACCAGCATATATAAAATATTACATGACCATTTAGCTGTGAGAAAGGTTCGTTCTCGTTGGATCCCACCACATAATTTGACAAAAACTCAAAAAGAAGCTCGCGTCGATTAGTGCACACAAATGCTCAATAAATACAATAGCGGTGCTTCAAAAGACATACATAAGATTGTAACAAGTGATGAATCATGGATATATGCATATAAGCCGGAACGTAAACAGCAGTCGACAGCATGGGTGTTTCAAAATGAACCAAATCCAACAAAAATTGTTCGCGCTCGAAGCACATCGAAACATATGGTCCCCCCCCTTTTTTTTTTCGAGAAAACTGATCATGTGGTAACTGTGCCTTTAGAGGAACGCAGAACGGTCAACTGTGAATAGTACACAATTTGTTTGCCGGAGGTCTTCGGTCAAACACGGAAAACAAACAATCGCCGTCGGATCATTCTTCATCAAGACAATGCAAGCTCTCACACATCTCGTCTAACAACCGTCACGAGACTTATTGTTCCCGAATGTCAAGAATAAATTGCGTGGACAACGATTTTCGTTGGCGGAAGAAACAGCAGCGGCAGGAAAACCATATTATGGAAGTGTCTGAAGAAGATTGAAAAAAAAATGCTTTGACAAATGGTTCGAACGAATGCAAAAATGTATTGATCATAAAGGAGAATATTTCGAAAAACAATAAATCAATTTTCGATGACATATTACTGTTTTTTTTTTCATTGTTAGGCTCAAAATATAAATAGTGGCCCTCGTACCACAGAGCTTGTGTTTTGTTTTTGATTTGTCTTAAATGTTCCTTCATATTAATATATCTCGACAGCGGTAGAGATCGGTAATAAGGACTTGACGGACACATTGGCATCATTATCATCATTATCACCATTAATATTCTGTTATGACATTCAAGAACTAAGAAGTTTCCTTTGAATACAGTCTCCTTCAGTAGCCTTTTCTTCTTAGGGATTGATGTATTTAATACTTGAGATCAATTTCCTCTTTTCCTTGTTGCTTTCCAACTATGGTATGCATATTGATGGGAACTCTTAAAAGTACAACACTGTCCCCCCATCAGTAGGTATCAGAGGAGAATGCTAAGAGATAACGTGAAGTAGTTACGTGATATGGACTAAACGTTTCAATTCCATCTTCCATATCCGCTCTTGTTTATCTATTGAAAACAAGAGGAAGATCTTTACTTGTTCCTGTTTCGAGAGATTATTTGTAGTTTACGTATTGCGTCCCCATAAAGAAAAACCATAGCAAGAGAAAACGAGAAAGAATTTCTTGGTATGGATTGAACATCCCAAGAATAGATTCTATCTCTGTCCTTATTCGTTTATTTAAACTGGAAATTGTTGCTTTGCCGAAATTATTGCTTTGCCACTTCCAGTTTCAATATTGAGGTGGATTCAGCGTCTCAAGAATAGATTTTAATCTCTACCTTTATTCGTCTGTTGAAACTGGAAATAATTGCTGTATCACTTCCAGTTTCAATATTAATATAGATTCAGCGTCCCAAGAATAAATTCTACGTAGGTATGTCTACCCTTTATGCATTATTATAACTGAAAATAGTTGCTCTATCACTTCCAGTTTGAGTATTGAAGTGGATTCAGCTTCTCAAGAATAGATTTTATCACTGCCCTTATTCAGCTATTGAAACTGGAAATTGTTGTTTTGTCACTTCCAGCTTCAATATTGAATTAGATGCAGCGTCTCGAGAATAGATTTTACCTCTGCCCATATTCGTCTATTGAAACTGGAAATAATTGCTCTATTACTTCCAATTTCAATATTGGAGTCATATACCAGCTACCCTCGTTTCACAGCAGTGTAAGATGAAACTCATTTGTCTGGCGGCCATTAAATTTAGCTAACAAATATTATTATTACCCTCTTATAGACGACTAGGTCACTACAAACTGTGTTTCGTCAGTTGAGATACATGTAGATATTTGTAATCAGATTGCCTACGACATAAGAGTTGCGACTCGTCTCGCACATCATCTCGAATATGTGTGGGGAAGTTTGTTTGTATTCATTGGAAAAACTGTATCGCTGTGGAAATTCTATCTCTCGTTTCGTGTCGTGGACGATTTTAGTTCATAAATAATAGCCAAGTAATTGTAATGACGCAACAAGTTGCTGAAGTTCCTAGGATGTATTTTTGGTATTCCATCATATATATATATATATATATATATATATATATATATATATCGGGTGTTCTGATAATGGCACCCACAAACTACAGAACACTATTGCACAAGACAAAATAAAAACATGTATAATTATATACCTTTCGGGGCCTCGTGAGCAATCTAGTCCATCAAATAGTTACATCGAATTCTTCTAGATGGCAATTAAAATAGATAAACGTTGGCGCTAACACTACTTATTAGCTTAACAATTGATATAACTGCTTGATGAATTCGTAGAGCTAATGATTTCGATTCAATCTATGAAGCGCCACATAGTGAAATTTTTGATTCTCCGTAGGAAGGTATACCTTTATATAGCATTTTTGATCTAAAGAATAACGCTCTCTTGTGCATGTGCGTCATTTTTAGAACACCCTATATAGATTCATCTTTCAGGAGATAATAATTGCATTTTCGACGTCCGTACCACAGGATCATGAGACTGTTATGATATTTCTACAGGCTGGAGGCTGATTCTCTGCGGGAAACCTTTGATGTTGTGTGTTATCCTGCTTCTATTTTCATTACGTAATATAATGCAAGCAAATGCATTATCTAATTTCGCCTACCACAATTTTCTACCCTGGTTATCGTAGAATATATTGCTTTCGGCTTTCTCGCTCCTGGAAATCAACCAAATTACACGAAAAAGGTCAATAAAGTAGCATTATTTTTTGTTTTAATTTCTTCCTAAAAGGTATATGTTCTTTTGTGATTAGCTTTGCACCAACATACGAGTAAATTAAAACATCTTTATACCCTTCTATAAATAGACATGGATAATGTGTTCCGTGAAATGTACTCCTTATTTGTAAAACACATTTAAAAAAATACAACCAGCTCACATAGATTACAAAATTAGAATCTAGGTTGTGGATAGAAGTTGGCATAGATGGAAGGTTTCATTATCTGAAATTCCTGGGTACGAAACGTGAGACGATCAGTCGTTTAGACTTCCAAACTATGTTATGCATAATGTGGGAAGTCTAGCAGGATTTCTTTGTCCATGCCTTTGTTCGTGTTTATAAACAGAAATCAGAGCAAAAAAACGGTTTATGAGATAGCGAGAAAAATGTCCTGTTAATCTAGATTGAGCATTCCAGGAATAAGTTCTGTCTCGACCTTTTATGTATTTATTAAAACAAGAAGTGGTTGAAATCGTACTGCCATCTGTTAGCGATTGGGTATCTGTTACACTTACCTTAACTATGTTAAATACCGATACCATATTTTATTATTCCATAGATTTAATCCGCCGCTCCCACCGGGGATCGAATACAGTACTTTCGGTTTTAAGTTAGGCACCTTACAGACTATATTACTGCACCTCCGACGCTATGTTTCTTTCTCTGCAAAAATATCCAAACGTAAACAATAACTTATTTTCAAGGTTCTAAGAGACAGAAAATATAAGAAATTTTGTTTATTTGTTGCGTACATTGTATATAAATATATAAGCAAACTTTTCCTTGTGTTACTAGGGACAATATTTTTGCGTTGTTCCTTCTACGTCTTTCATTTAGAATTCATTGGAACTTCTGCGTCTTGTACGAAATTCCAAAACCGCGTATATGCATCTTACGAAATTACTCGCTTTTGGAAAAACTTGCTTTTCTTTCCTTCTAAATCAAATATTAAAAAAAAAAGAAAAAAAACGCTCAAACACGTATTTTTTTTAAATGTAAAGATATTACATATTTTAAACGAAAACTAATTATCAAGATACAGGGAGATTCCCATGGCTGACCGTAGCTGAGGTAAGGAGGGAAGTTGTCCCCTTACGTTTTCGGAGACTACTCTGTTCTCTAGTTCACTTACAGTTGTTAATAAGGATGTGTACGTAAATAATAGTTTTATATGATGTAGTATATACACGCGTATATCGAGGAGTATATGGATTGTGTCGGTTTTTTGCCACCCCTCCATGGAATCAGTCCTTTGCCCTTCCCTGGAAATAATCCTGTGGGCGTCCCAGACCATTTTTCTCTCTTTTCTTCTTTTTTTTAGGTCAAATATCAACAAATGCTTAAACACGTGTTTGATTATTTTAAAAGAAAAGTTCAAATACGAAATTTTGCGTCTCTAACCCTAATGTATTGCGAGATATTGACATATTTTATAATAATTGCAACCCCTTCGAGTTTCTTTTACGCCGAAACTTAAAAAAAATCCTTAGTGGTACACTACATTGAAAACGTTCTGTGTACTTCCTAAATTTCAAGTTTATAGCTTAAGCAGTTTGGCTTAGGCGTTGGTCGTTCGGTCAGTCACATAAAAAAAACATCCTGTGCACCTTCTAAATTTTAAGTTGTAATTAGCTTAAGCAGTTTGGCGTAGGCGTTGGTCATTCGGTAGGTCACATAAAAAAATCGTGTGTACTTCCTAAATTTCAAGTTTGTAGCTTAAGCAGTTTGGCTTAGGCGTTGGTCATTCGGTCAGTCACATAAAAACATCCTGTGCACCTTCTAAATTTCAAGTTTGTAGCTTAAGCAGTTTGGCTTAGGCGTTAATCATTCGGTCAGTCACATAAAAAAAACATCCTGTCTACTTCCTAAATTTCAAGTTTGTAGCTTAAGGAGTTTGGCTTAGGCATTGATCGTTCGGTCAGTCACATAAAAAACATTCTGTGTACATCCTAAATTTCAAGTTGTAGCTTAAGCAGTTTGGCTTAGGCGTTAATCATTCGGTCAGTCACATAAAAAAAAACATCCTGTCTACTTCCTAAATTTCAAGTTTGTAGCTTAAGGAGTTTGGCTTAGGCGTTGGTCGTTCGGTCAGTCACATAAAAAACATTCTGTGTACATCCTAAATTTCAAGTTGTAGCTTAAGCAGTTTGGCGTAGGCGTTGGTTATTCAGTCAGTTCTTCTTGTATATACAAAAGAATTGTGTTGTTTTTATCCGCACAGAATATTTGCCTTTTGTTGCAATATCAGATTCGTCACTTGTAGTAGTGATATTTGCGTTTTAATATCTATGAGTATACTTTTTCATCTTTCAGTTGTTTTTAATATTTTGACGCTATTTGTATGGTGTTTTTTTTTTGTGTGTGTGTGTACCTGCATTTTATTTAGCTGTGTACTTGCTTTCACACTACAGTTCTTTTTTTTTTATTCTGACGTTGATAAATTTTGTGGGTGGAGACTTGTGTCCTCTTTTAGAACCTTTCAAAACTAAAAAAAAAAAAAAAGAAAAAAAGAAAACGCGACTACAGAGTGATAACGAGGAAAATATTTAGATCGTCTCACTTTGTCTTGCTTTCTCTTTGCACATTATTTTTTTTTTGTTTTGTTTTGGGAGGGGCTGGGTGGGTAAAAACCCCGTTCTTTGGTTTTTTCCCGCTTCTATCCGGTGACGTTTGTAAATTGATCCTCTAGAGAACAGCTCTTTCCTTTTTTTCTTTTAGTTTTTTTTAAACATTAAATAGAAAGATGGTGTCTGTTTTTCCTTTCCAAGAGTAGTCAATATAATTCATCATATCACAGAAAGAATGTGTCTATTTAAAAAAAAAATATTTTCGTTTTACCCCTTTGAATAGTCTTTTTCGTTCAATTTTTTTTATCCTTTCAGTTTCTTCACTAATAAGGATGCCAATTCGCAAACTCCCACAGGATATGACCATAATATTTTTATTGTGATGCTTTTTATAATTTTTTTATAAATAGATGCCGCATCTTTCTAAAGTTTTTTTTTTTTAAACGTAGTCACACTAAATGAAAGATGATACAGTCTGTTTTTCGATTTGATATTATTTTCATGCGTATTTTTATCTGAAGAGATTGAAAAACAGGGGATGGGGAATAGCTAACGCTCTCAGTCGTATCAACGTAACGATGTGAATTCAAAAAATATACTTGATTGACGTATCATATCGTCGCATGAGAACTAGAGGAACGTAACTCTATTTTTGTAGGTTCACAATCGAGAGGACAAATTATTATTATTATTATTATTATTATTATTATTATTATTATTATTATTATTATTATTATTATTATTATTATTATTATTTAGAAAGATGTGTTTTTAATAAGATGGTAATTGAGCTACATTACAACAGATGATCGACAAGGAGAACAGATGGCGTTACGTTCCATTTACACCAAATGGGGCTTTCAAAATTATGTTTAAACATGAAGAAAAACGAAAATCGCATATTTGGAGTTACGTTTCTCTGGTTCTCATGTGACGATATGTAAGTTTTGGAACTTATTTTCTTTTTTTCAGTTAGTCTAATATAGAATGTTTCGAAAATGATAAAAACTTATTTGAAGACTAATGGCCAACTTAAGTTATTTAACAATTTTCAACACATTCCTTAATTTTCTGAAGTTCAAATGTTTTACCTAATGGCTTCACATATATCTGTTTTTTCCTATCTCAATCATTTTCGGCAACTGTCAAATGAAAAGAAAGAAATATAACATCAATTAATCAACTAATAGACCAGCCATGTACGTACAACTACCGGCCCCCAGGCTAGTCTCGGCCCACTGGATTCTTTTACCCGACCCGCCTAACTTGTTATTTGAAACTGTATTAATTACATAATCTCTTAAACTGAATTGAAAATTTTTCCTGGATAACTGATGTCCACTTCGAAAATATCGTCCCATTGGAACATTCAGTGTACGTCCAATCATTAAGAGACTATTTCAGAACATGAAGGGTCAATTTTCCCACTGAAATGGTAAATGAATCTATTTTTTTCTGCTTTTCGTAGTAAGAAAATATTTTTTTAATTATTATTATAACAGTTTTTTCGCGTGCCAGTGATATTAGACTACGATGAACGAATTTCTGCATTGAAAATCCTTGAGTTTTACGTCCCACGATTATGCCGGTTAGGCTAAAGGAGACGATGATGATGAGTAATGAAGGAAATGGTGGAATGAAGAAAGTGGGAGGAAACGGGAGAACCCCGAGAAAACCCACGCACACGGTGTTTGAATTTCTCCATTGAATATACGTATCTATTAAATTCTTCTGAAAATTTTATACACTGTCTCGTACGGCCCTCGATGTCAGTAAGTCCATTGTGATTTGCCCATCCTTTTTTCGAACTTGCACATGCCTGTAATAGACTATAAAATATGTATATTTTTTAAAGCCCTGGCTACTCCCATTTCTTGTAAATCTAACAAGAGACAGTTTAGTATTTTGGCTTAGAGGTGAAGATCTTAAAAAAAGAACAACCAAAACATATTCGCTTTCATTAATCATCCATTCCTTTTAGCATATAAAGCATAACAATGGAGGTGACTTTATAACAATTTTTTATTTATTTATTTTCAGCTTAGTTATAGATACAACTAAGGGTTCATTTTCACTCTAGAAATTAATCATTAACTATTACGTGTGTGGAGAAATTTTGTAGAGCCCATAATTACAGATAATATTCCAGTTTCTGCCTGATAGAGTTGAAGTAAAACTCCTGTAATAGACTTTCCTAGAATAGATGGTCTTGGAATATTAATTTAGAATGATCTGATTGTTTAGGGAGAATATTAGTGCTCACCCATCTCACTACATATTGTTGCAGCATTTAGTTACGGGGAGTGCTCAGAAAGTAAGGTTACAAAGCCTGCAGTGAAACGTGTATATATTATTTCACACAACCAGTACAGCCAACATAGTGCGAACATTATGTTATGTTTCGACATAGTTTCCGTATCGATTGAAGAACTTGTCACATCGTGGAATGAGTTTAAAGATTCTCTCTTGGTAAAAATCCTGTCCTTGCGTGTCCAGTCACGTTGTCACAAAGTATATCACCACCTCGTCTGAAGCGAAGCGACGGTCTCGTAGATGCTTCGAAATGACATTCCCAATTCTGCCATCAGATGCCGCAACGTGATCGTACTTTTGTCCTAAATCAGTTCCTTCACGTGAGCTGTGTTGCCTTGCTGGGTCGGCCACTGCACAGCTCCTTGTAGGTGACGTTTTCTGTATCAGCCCGCAAACTTTCGACACTATTCTGCGACATGCTAAAGAGACATTACATAACAATCTCTCTGTAAACCTCTACCAACTGCCGGTGAATTTTAGCCACGGTTATATTTCACCCCAAGAAATTGAATAACTGACCAAACTTTTTCACGAGACCAGTTTTCCAAAAGAGTCACCATCAGTAGGTTCTTTCAGAAAAAAAAAATGTTCCGAGAGGGCACTCTTAGTATTTTGGGGGAGCACTGCTGTTCTATTTATTATTATATTATAGACTGTATTATTATTAGACTATAGTACTATATTATTATTTTGGTCTCCTTTGGTCCCCCCCAAAAACATGGCTGGAAGAAACACTGGTCGCCATTTGTGTTTACCTACAACTAACGCCGTAGGTAGCGGGTGGCTGAAACTCTGCACAGTTGCCAACTCCATGCATTACAATTACCACACACTTCTCATTCCGCTATAACAGACGGAACTCCAGAAATATCCGCCTTGTAACCTTAGTTTCTGATTCTCCCTTGCACTACCAATTGGAGCAAGAATTACGTAGAAAAAGAAATCCTGGGTAATCCCTTAGGATTTCTAAGTAATTTTAAAATATTTAGACCGTGTAGTACCGATCCGTTAAACATTGTGATAGCTACGTATATAAAAGACAAATGGGTATGTTAAAATATTACTTTTTCTTTGTTTTTTTTTTTCATTTAAAAGTTGTTCTCAATTCATGTAAATTGCTGCGAACGTCACTCTACTTTAAAAAAAAAAATACAATGGCGCTAATGTTGCTCTTGTTTCTCTGCAGAATTCTATTTTACTTGCAACAGAAAAGGATTTCAGAAAAAAAAACTCTCGTATAATAGAACTTAATGGGTCGTCGTGAAGGTTTACTGTGCTTTTAAGACCCTATTAATGCAAAACTTTGTAACAACTAATGTCTTTTTTCCCCCTCTGTTCTCTCTTAAGTTGCTTCTTGTGCTTATGAGCTTTTGGGCTGATCTTACAGTTAGCCCAATACTGCCGTTCTTGTTCCCTTCTTGTTTATATGTTTTCTATCTCTCAATAGAAGTGAATTGTCACTTTGAGATCTCTCAAGTTTGTTAAGATTTTTCTCTTCTTTATTATCGTTCGAAGTTTATTTAAAACGGCAGAAAAAAAAAATGTTCACATTTCTAAAAGATGCAGGAACAAGGAGCATAGTTAGTGAAACCAGTCTTCGCAATATAAACATTGTATGTATTTTCTCTCTTTTTTTTATGTACGGCATTCATTGTGAGAACCCGACATGTTTTCATTTGCTATCTCATTTATTTTAGGAAAGTAAATATAACTTTCTAAAAACATTTGGGGGGTGGGAAGGAGTTAATATCGACAGTATAACCGAGTTAGTGCCGATAGTATATAGGATTATCCACAGTGATTCTGTTTCCAATCTGATGTAATATTTGCTCTTTAGGCAAAAAAATGGAGGGAAAAGTAGCAGTTTAATATTAGTGATGCATTTTGTTATTATTGTATAAGCAGATGATACACATTATCCTATTAATGGGAACATTTTGTAATGGAATATTTTTGTTATTTGTTTGTTTAATGGGTTTATCATAATATTTCTAAAACTACTTATCGTTGTGAATGATCTTCCCTATATATATATATATATATATATATATATATATATATATATATATATATATATATATATATATATATATATATATATAAATGGATGATCGTGATCATATTTAGGAAATCTATGTAGCATTAATTAAAAAAAAGGAGAAAAATAATTCAATCATATTATTATTTAACGGGAGGCGTAAGCTAAAACAATTACTATCGTGCTTTATAACGGAGAGGTCGGCCTCCACCAGTAAATAACAGTTAGCTATAGTGTGTGTGTGCGTTTTTTTTTTTTTTTCAGTTTGTTCTGAATTTATTGAGGTTTTTACTTTTTTAAATATATATTGTGACTTATCCCCTTTCACTTCCCTTCCCCAGTGTTTATAATTAGAGTGTAAATTGTCATCACTTGCTGTTTCAGAAGTTTAAATAAACATTAATATTAATATTTGATGTGTATTGATCCGTCGTACATTGGCGTTTGTCAGGCCTGATTTAAACGAACAGCTATTCTATCTAGGCTTAGAAAATGCTTTATCTGTGAAGTAAATATCTCGGATAATCGTATAATTTTAAATTGTTTCCAGTAATCATGCGAGGAGTGAAACAAAAATTTCTTCAGTATCGTTTTTATCTAACGTGAAATCTTCAATCTAACGTCTCGCTGTGGGCTAGAGGAGACGGATGATTAATAGAAGCGAATGATTATGACGCAATTAGTGGGGTAAGAATAGAGGAGGAAGCGGGAAATCCACTCACAGGCACAATATTGTCCACCAGAAAGTCACATCGCGTAGAATCGAACCAGGAACCCCTGAAATTCGCTTCTCGTCAGATGACCGTTCGTAGTTACCAGATGATATTAGCGTTGATATGTCCACCTGGCACCGTGAAGACAATTGGAGACTTACTTGCAAGAAAAAGTAGCAGACTGAAGTCTACAAAGAGTAGCCGATGAGCCGACCACACATCACCCCCAAAAGACGGTGTGGGTAGGAATGTTTCGCAAGGAATTTAATTTATATTCATGAAAAAATAAGGCATCAAACATGTACAAAACAATACAAGGAGATGCTCTCTTTCCACTGTGTACGAAAAAGTATATATAAGAAGCTTAAAAATAATAATAAATAAAAAGTGTATCTAGAAATTCATAAAGTGTAGGAGGTTGCACTCTTAAGGTGAACTCTGACATTTACTGAACTCAAGATATGACAGAAGGGAGGTAAAAGTTTTATCTAACGCTAAGCAATATTCTCACTTTTATTCGTTCTAAAATTACCTGCATCGAATTGTTGTAACAATACATGTTATTTTTTGTTCTATTTCTTTGTATAAGCAATCGAAGAGATTTTCACGAAGTCTCAAGAAACCTATCTTGCATCAATCTATAGGGTCAGTGTTTATTTTGTACATTATTTAATATTATCATGTATTTTATGATCAATATATTTTGTTGAGCTATTTTGTTGAGTAAGTAAAAGCTAATAGCAACGCTGCTTTATAGTCCAATTGTTCCGGCTTCCATTCCCATTCGGGGCACACAATGTTGAATTTAATTCTAAGGGAATTGAAGAGCTACCTAATTTAAGAATTAGTGAAATTCTGTTTATAAAGAAATAGCAGTGATGGGAATCCATGTGCTCACCATCAATTCATTCAACAGATAGCCATGTGGCCTGCCATTGCCCTTTTTCAGCTGTAACTCCATCTTTTATTTATTATTATTATTATTATTATTATTTTTAGTATGAAAGATAAGGACAAATCTTAGAAACGTATTTGCCAGATAGGACATGTATATGTAATATTCAAAACCTCGAGGTTTAACTGACGCATCTGAATTCCTTTTGGCCTGAGAACTGAATTTTCGCTCCTAGCTAGTGTCAGCTTGAACGATCGAACTGCCACCTTCAGAGAGCTATGCAGGTAGATACGTACGTCTGCAGGGAATCTTTTAAACATCTATATCTCTCTCTCTTTCTTTCTTTATCTCTATTTCGTTCTACACTTTTCCTTCATCTCGTGCTAGTTGCTGCTTTCCATTTTGTAGAATTTCGTCGCCTTTGGGCTCAAGTTTCTTTAAAGTTGGCAACACATTTATGTAGTACCAGTTTCTTGAAAAGATGAGAGAAGATTGCGAAACACTTTTTTAAAGTTGATTTTTTTCCCGTAAGTTCTATCTCTCTTACACACACACTCAGATATATACTTACACAACAAATATACTTTTACAAACTTATATGAAAAGCAGATTTTTGTCTCATTTCGCTGGAAGCTTAAAGTAAGTCCAAAAGGTACAAACCCTTTACTTTGCTCTGTTCTAAACTACGTTTTGGTAGTGACTCTGTGCCTAGTTCTTGCCATACGAATACTGTACCAGTATAAATGCCGAATACCTTTTATTTTCTGACCTTTATTTTAAGTGCGTTTAGCTAAAATCAGTATCTTTCTAGCTTAGCTGGTCTACAAATAAACCTCAGGGTATTAGATGGAAGATGAAGTGTTTCAAGGGAACGAAAAGTATTGCGTATTATTAGTTCGTACATTTTCGGTGCTCCTGTAAACTCGTATTAGCATTTTCTCGTTTTAGATTCCGTGCTTAACTGTACAAAAATCCACTTTGCACGACGATCATTTTGTTAATATCAGCTGCGGTGAAACTAATTTTATACTAACTTCTCCCTCCCATGCTAAGCTGAAACAAACCGTTTGCTAATAAAGATTTTTAACTTGAGAAGTTTTATAAAGTTTGGGAGGCTCGCATACCACAGAGTCTGCAGGGCCTTTATCGCCGCCATTGATTACTATTTTTAGTCATTTCATATGAGGTTACTTTGTCTTTATGTCGCATGCGTCCTAATCCTTTCCTTCTCTTGATCAACTGTCCTACACCCGAATCCCTCCTGCTGATGTTCCCGTTAAACTTTATACTCAATATTTCGTTTATTCAAAATGAAATAAATATTGAATTCTTCGTTATGTTATCTAGCCCAGGGCTTTCTACACTGTGCGCTTGGGCTATCTTATAAGGGGTGCTGCGAAATATTTGGAAAATTTCACTGAAATTATACTGATTTTGTGTCTCTTCTCAGACTTATAATACTTCGTGCTTTATTTTCATAAATTATTCACGCATTTAAAATATGTATTTCATGTTTTATGGTTCCTATGTATACCACATGCGTGTATAAATCTATATCTAGCTATCTAGTTATATATATATATATATATATATATATATATATATATATATATATATATATATATATATATATATTGAACAAATGTGCTGATACGAAAGACTTGGTGAAATGAAAATAGTTGAAGGAAGTAGGAAAACTCCACTAGGGAACAGTCGTGTCGATCGCAATCTCGTGTGGCCTGTGATCGAACCAAGAACCCTTTATAAGAGAGATCGGTGTTCTGCCGCCAAGCCATCGACTTCCGATCACAATAAAAGTATTAAATAAATCATTATAAACATGGTAGTTTTTCTTTAATCAGTTTCTCTGTTTTCTGTCCGTTTGTTATGTTATTGTTTGTGTTTCCCACGAGACCAGCACAATATTTGTCTCGAATACCTATTTGCGGAGAAATATGTTTTAAATTCGAGACGAGACAAAAAATGAAATGACATCTTTGAGTTTTACGTCCCAGGGTTATGCCGGTTAGGCTAAAGAAGACAGTGATTAAAGAGAAATGAATGAAATGGTGGAATGAAGAAAGTGGAAGAAAACGGGAGAATCCCGAGAAAACCAACGCTCACGGTGTTTGTCCCCCACAAAGTTCACTTGGTGCGATCTGGGATCGAACCAGGGATCCTATGCACCAGAGGTGAACGCTCTACCACTGAGCCATCGCGGTCCTCAAGACGAGACGAGACGAGAAATATAACATTTTTTTGTCTCGTTTTCCAGACGAGACGATAAATTTCTCAAGTCTTGTAGACAACACTAGCTCACACAAATAGAATCTCAAACTACTAGTATTATAGTGTTATACAATTCATAGGATAAAAATCTGCAGATGGACAGAGTGAAAGTAGGAAAACAATGAAGAGCAGTTGTCAACGTTTAAAGATACACAAAGCATTGCACAATACTCCAATAATAAATGGTGTTTGAATGTTGTTACCGGTATATCAGACCCTTCGTCTACTTCTTGTTACGCGGAAGGATTTTGATATTTTCTAGATGATTAAAAAAAAATACAATATGAAGTCTGTGCAAAGAAAACGTATATACTCTTTAACGTAACGTAAAAAAAAAAATTGTGGATTAGTACAAACTTAATTTTGTTCAGCCATATCCAGTACAAGTTTCATTCACAGGCTGAGTAGCAGTCTTCTGTCTTGATGTTGAAACTTTTCTAAAATCATAGCCAAAGGGGCAAGACTTGAAGCTGTATAATGTCTTCTGGATCTTCCCTTTGTACACATCACAAATGGAACACAGTGCGTCTCAAATTTGTCACCAAGCTGTGTAATTTTCAAGTATATAGAATGTTGTGTTTCAACCTCACTTTCAAACATCAGCGACATTTTAAAACTTGAAACATCACTGTAAGATAGACTTTCGTGTATATATGTATATATCCCGTGAATGAAATAGACGTAAATAGGCGTTTTGCTTATCCAATCTGTCGTTTCTTGTCCATTCAATCTATACTTCTGTGCAACCTATTCTTTTTATATAGGTGTAATATAGGTTACGTATACATTAACTTTTGCAGTTTGTATTCACCAATTCACAGCGAAGCAAGATTTTTTTTTAAACTTTTGTCTGAGGCAAGAGGGATCAAAATGAAATCAAGCTCTAACTTGAAAATAAATATATAATTTGAGGACAAAGTTTTCCTTGTATACTTATTAATTAGATAAAAAGGAAAACAGAAGAGAGAATTGAGAAGAGTATCATATTTCAATTCCTTTTGTGAGTCTGAGCAAGAGTTTGTAAATGACACTACTGTTAGTAGCGAAACCAATCAATTAGCAGCTGGGTTGAAAGGAAAAGACAGAATTTCAAAACTTCTCCAGTGATTTTAATCTGATTTGAAAGTATGTTTTTCTTCCTAGACATATACAAGAACCTTAATCAGGGTAATTAGTAAGTCAAAGGTTTATATAAACTCTCCAAATTTATTTATTATCTTTTTCTTTTGAATATATATAGAGCCGGATCCAGGATCCCTTGACGGGGGTGCACCAATAACTACCACTACATTTGAATTAAATTTGAATTTTGTAATATCTTTTTAAATGTGGTGTGAATGAGGAATATTATTTTGCTTTGTGAATTCTTTTCCTATAATCTTCAGAAAATCGACTTAAATTATTTTGCAAAACTTCGCTTTCTTTTAAAGCCCCAAACGGATATATGACAGCAGAAAGTTTCGTAAAGAGTTGCTATTTTCACTGATAACTTTTCCTTTTATATAGTCTATATTTACAACGAAGCACCGCCCCCTAAATTCAGTTTTATCTATGTATCTATCTATCCATCTATCTATCTATCTATCTATCTATCTATCTATCTATCTATCTATCTATCTATATATCTATATATCTATATATATATATATATATATATATATATATATATATATATATATATATATATATATATAGAGAGAGAGAGAGAGAGAGAGAGAGAAATAAAAGATAAGAAATGGATTTGAGAAGTGTATTAAATGCTAAATTACTCTTATGAGAAACAAACCAGCAAGGAAAGAATGTGATTAAAAAAAGATTATTTTAAAGTTTATGTGTTTAAATTTCTTGTTTGAAGTGTTTAAGCTCAGTCTTACGTGTGTTATATTAAACAATATTACTAAAGGTAAACCTCATTTTAAGATACATCTGAAATCATATTTTACTAAAATATTCATTATGTTTTGTTGGAAATGCTATAGTTATTTCATTGTTATTTATAACAAAATGAATAATTTAATCATCATAAAATAATTACTAGAAGTGTCATATTTTCTACTGTTCAAAATGTCTTATGCAAACACTGTATTCCAAATATTTAGTAATGCGGTAAATTAAGTGTTGAGTTATATAGACACTTAGCAAAACTTATCTTATTTCGGGCATCGATGCTACGGGAGACTGGGTTTAAAATTGGATCCGATCTGCTTCTTACAGGAAAGTATCCGAAGCAGTTTCCTCAACCGAGAATCGAACCAGAGACCACTCACATAGAAAGGACACTCGTTAACCACGAGGGAGCACACTTCCTATTTTAATGTCATAATTATTATTTGATAATCGATCTTTGTATTTTAAATAATATTAATCTTCCGTTTTTCATTTTCTTTATAGGTAAGAAAAGATTCTGCATGCTGAGGTGTTGGATGCTGATATACTTATGAGTGTAAGTAGATTCAAAAGATTTCGTGGTTTATTTATAGTTAATATTTTGTTGTGGGATGATCTGTAAGTATTCATAATATTGTATCTGTATAGAATTTATATATTGCGGTAAACTACATTATTCGTTAGTGCTTGAATTTAATGAGTCGCATAAGTAAATGGTCGTTGCGTTCTAAGCAACGATACTTAACATTTAATATTTTATTGTTGTAAATGGTAATGTAGCTATGAATAACATAGTATGTGGAAGCTACTTTCGAGTTAAACCTTATTTTGAACATGTATATTGGAGATGTGGCAACATCCGACTTTTCTTACCTCGAAAGTTAAGTCAAATGTGTAATATACGTATAAAATTACATCCAAACTGGCAATCAAGATCTGGTAGAAAGGGTGGTGAGATTGTAAATTTTGTTTTCTCTTGTTTATTCGAGGGTACAATAGTTCTTCCCGTTTTGTTCTGTGCCGTATTTCAGCGTATTATATTCAAAAGTATAAAAGCCTAGTTAACTTCTTACTATGTTTCATATTTCAAAGTGTCTACGGATTCTTCTGGTTCTTCTATTGCACTTTTCTAGTGATTTTATGTATTTGTATTCCTATACTTCATTATTAAGCACCGATGCTATGAAAGATTAGTTCTATTATTTTTAAAAGGAAAGAGGACTTGAATACTACGAGAACGTATGAGAATCATTGTAGTCCCAGCTGGCTTTTAACCTAAAAACACAAGAACCGAAAGCAACTTCTCTTGCCATAAAGTATTTGATCTTCGTGTAAATACTCTAACGTACTACAGAGATTGAATAAAGAGTGAGTTCTCTTTGAATGTTTGTTTCTAAAATACTTTAACCTCAAATGTTTGTTCAAAGTCCGATGAACGCAGACTATGAAAGAAAGAACCAAAGAGCTAAGAAGATAAATAGGAAAGGACAAACGTGGAAATTTTATAATGCATACTTTCTCTAGTTCTCTAGCTTCACTTTTAACGTTTTCACTTTCTCCAATAAAGAAATACCGCTTTGTTCAATGGATTATTTGAAGTTTTACCCATAATGCATTTTCTTTCTCATTCTTAATTCTTTTTGGTCTTTTTTCTCTTTCTAACACGTGTCAGTAAACGGAACAATCCTCTCTGTTGCTGGCACGTGTGGTAATGACCACAGACTTCACCAGCTTTGAGTTTCTTTGAGCTACTGTATAATCAAAGCTGGCCGACTGGAAAGATTACTGGCTGAATGTTGTCATTGTATGCTCTATCTTTCTACTTTTGGGCTAGGAAGAATCAACGGTCTTCCCTGAAATTTTTCCACGCGCGTGAGGGATCTCGTATATGTACGTTTATTCTATAAACGTTTCATTTTCTCTTATAGCAAGTACTTTGAAAGCAATTTCTTTCTTACTGGGAATCAAAGATAAAATACACCGCATTGCATTTAATGCATGAATTTCTTTCATCACAAAATTTGGAAATGAAAGATAGTTTATGTAAAATGTATGTATGATCACTACTTGTCTTAAGGATTAGAAGGCAAAAATTGCTTTCGGTAATGTGTGTGATGTTAACTCAATTATTTATGTACAACCACAATGTTTTAAGTTTTTATCACTTAGTATCTGCTACTAAATTGTCACGTAGTCATTATCTTGATGTAGACTTGCATTATGTTTAGAAAGGCCAATTTTCCCTCCTTATGGTTGATATACATGCATGTGTATTTTGTATTCTAACAATATCAAATGCATTGTCGTAATAGAATATAATAAAAGTTGTAAGACCATTATCTTATAATCTGTGATATTGTGTATGCTATCGCTTTCTGGGTGGAAAAGAAAACACCACAGGAAAACTGAAATAATTCCTAGTAGAAAGAAACCTTGCGGCCAGTTGGCGCGTGCTTGCCTTTTGACTTTCTACGTTTTGTACTTGAAACGCATGAATGCTTTCATACAATCTGCCCTTTGTTGTACTTGCAAGCGATGTTTTAAACCCTTCGCAGAGTGTCATAGCATCACAGACCGTTCATTGGCTATTGACTTGGCTTGACTTGTAAAACGCTTGCCTCAAGCTTGAATGGAACACTGAATGCAAGGTTGCCCCGTTGTAACTTTGATGCTGGAATCCACCTTGCGACATGCTTGCACGTTTTCCAATCAAGCTGAATGCAAGCTTGGCTGACTTTCAATTCAAGCTTACAGCAAGCTGTTTGCAAGTTGTATCTACTTACTAGGGATTGGTTTCACTTCAGGTATATAACATATCTTAGTTCTGTTTAAAGCATCAAAATTGCAAAATGTGTATAGGAACAAAAATTTCGTACGATTGTCTTATTTAAAATTATACCATTGAACTTCCTCGTCTAAACCCCAGGCGTCCAGCAAATCAGAGGTTCACATGCCTGTTTCCACGGTAACGTTACATTATAACATATGGGAATGTAAACGTACGTAAGACTGCATATAATTTGCCTATTTTTAATAATTATCAAAGTTTCTTAGTGAATAATTTTGAAAATATTTATCCCAATTAACGAAATAGAATATTTTGAATACGATAATACTAAAATAACATAAATTTACATAATTTATAAGAATGTTCCTAAATATATGTATGTCGACGGGTAACAAACTTGATCATTAGTATCATTACGTCCACATATATACTACCTAGGTAGTTAAATAACAATATGATTAACTAATTGACATAATAAAACCTTGGAAAAAATTAAATAAATTTGCAACAATATATGATAATACTAAAAACAATACTACAACAATACTAAAAAAAATAACACTTTAGGAAAAATTAAAAATGAGATTCCTACACCTGGAACCCCAAATGACAGTTATAGCTTTGTCGCGTTAAGTGTGAGATTAATAATATTTCGGATAGCCTAATATGACATATTGTGGCTATTATTTTTAAAATCATGTGATGCCCAGAGAGATTCACTTGGGTTTCCGGTTTCGCGTTAAACTTTAGATTCATACGTTATGCAACCTCGCTTTTCAATAGGAGCATTAAACTCAGAATACACATAGACACAAATTTCTCTATTACCATTTATATATAACCATATATATATATATATCTTTGTTTTGTGTATATTCAATGTATATCAGTTACGCATTACTTACACTAGCGGACGTCAATTCGTGGAACAGCTGTTAGAGTCTATTGAACCATTCAAATGATCTATCTGTTCGTTCCTTTAGCATGGCAGGCATCTCAGTCTACATTGCTTAACGTTATTCACTTATACATTACTCGACTCATCCATATGCATGATTTTGTATTTGGCAGATACAGAATGAAATTGTGTGTGTGTGTATGTGTGCTGGTATTGGATAAGTGGGGAAAGAAAAGGCCGTAAAGGCGATGCGTAGAACTTTCATTAGAAGGAGCATCATTTTTCGCCTGTACAGACCGCTATGCATGATTGCGCAAAGAGATGAGAAGGGAATGCGTATAACCACAGCCTAAACCATTGCTTTACATTATACATAAGTCTCTCCTATCTATCTCTCTTGCCTTATTAAAAAGACTCCAGAATTATTGCTGGACATGAAAACGTAGCTTATATTATTTGGGAAGTGTGCTTTCTATATAGAGTATATCTTTAAAACTGCATTTTGTTGTAAAGCATTTTAAAAAGGCAGTAATAGTTGTCAAATGCATTTATGATGAACTTATGTTAACTTTATTTATTTATTTATTTATTTATTTATTTATTTTTTGTTCAAATCCTACAGTATCGCGAGAGAACAAAATAGCACATATTACTATTAATTTAGTTTTTTTTTTTTTTTGATACAAAGAGAACATACGGTCCTGAAAATATATTTCCAATTGATGAGTTCCTTCGAATGTCATTGACAATTGTTTATGGAAGACAAGTATTCCCATTCTTTTTCTTATGACTATACAGATCTTCATAATCTTAAATAGCTTATTGGGTAGTGTAGGATTAGATTGGATTTGTTTTTTTAGCGATCCTTCCAGCAGCGAGGCTATATTATACGTGAACCTACAGGTTAATGTAAGAATCAGACCATATGAGCTCCCATCGGGAATCGAAATTGATTCTTCTGCTTCGAAGATATCGGGCAGGCTAATGTGGGAATTTAGACTATGATTGCATAATCGCTTGTGAGTATGAGACCGTTAAAGGTTACTTGAAATTTCGGATAAAATTGAGATAATAAATTAGAGATAAGTATATTTATCAACTTCAATATATATTTTACCGAGTATTTGTGAAATACGATAAACAACAAACAGCACAATGTGTTCATCGATGCGAAAGATGTACACCTTGTCTCAAAAAGGTTGAGCGCATTCTTTACTGGTGTTTTGAGGCAATAATTTTCTAAGTCCAGCTTCGGGTATCTTCGGGAAAAAGTAAGCCAGGTTCGAACCTCCAAGCCAGCCTTTGCAATCGGGAAAAAGTTTGCAGATGTGTTTTTCTTCTTTTAAATATAATAAGACTTGTTACCAAGTGTTTAAAAAAGCAACATTGATTGAAATACTTAATGATACAATATTTCGAAACCTTTTTTTTTTTTTAATGTCAGCACATGCTTGTTTGTCATTTAGCTCTCCATACGTAATGGAACATTTAAATACGTTAAAGAATCTTTCCATATGTAAAAGAATGCTCAAAGTTAAGAAATAGAACATAATTATCGCCTGAGTACTAAAATAAAAGTCAAAGTAGAACAGAAACAGCGTTTGTCATGGATATGAATGTCATAATTATCTTGAGATCCTTTATACATCGCTAGAAGCATAGTTCTAGAAATCCTTGCGTTAGCTCATTGGTAAGCTGTCGGATTTCAAATCTTAAGGTTGAGAGTTCGAATCCCGTCTAGGTTAGTCCTTTTTTTAAAAAATTATATTTTCCGCAATGCATGAAAAATTATATAAAATAATTACATTAGAATACATAAGTTGTGTATATATAACATAATCATTGCAGAACATAGTAATTATTATGTTTAAAATATAACATCTGAGATAATTTTCACAGTAGGTCGGTATTATATATGAGGATGTAAATACAACTTAAGAAACTCGTTCAATAGCAATAAATAAATCATGTAGTGTATTTATTTGCAGCTATTTGTCATATAGAGGGTAATTCTCAACATTCATAATACAGAATGTCATTTATGTTCTTGAAAAGTTATTCGATGCATAAACAGAAGGTATAAACAGAGAATCCAAAGTCGGAACGCTCACAAAAAAATTCATGAACCCCAAAGGTCACGTGAGCAGACTGGAATTGTCCTTATGAAGCGTGCCACAGCAGAAAGTCTTTACATAGATTTTCAATTCAATTCCTGATATATGCTTTTGCAATGTGGAAGTGGTGATGCCTTCAGTCGCCCTCTCTCGCTCGCTCGCTCGCTCACTCTCTATTTATACAGAATATAAAAGTGGATTTATGTGTGTATTTCAACATAATTCTGATATATCTAGAGCAATTTTAACTATATTTCTTACAGTCTGGAAAAAGAGTACTGTCGGGATACATATCAAAAATGCTAGAAACGGGTCAATATTAGTATCGAATCCATAGTTTCGTGGTCGCTTAGGTGAATGATTCTACTTTCAATTCAAGTCCAACTAAGCTCTCATTAGCACCCAGGGTGGTTACGTAGCGACATAAAGATATCGAAATCATTCGATATTAGAATCGAATCGTAAGTTTTCAGCGCCGCTAACAGTGCAGCATTTCCCATTAGTCCACAATAGTCCACATTTCACATTAGTCCCATTGCCTAGAGGGCAACATATTTGCAGAGTGCAAAGTTTAAAACTTGAATAATATTTTATTTTTTTCCGTATGAAAAAGTTATAAATCAAGAGCAAATATACTATTTCACGAACAGTCCTCTTTTACTATTCTAATATGTTTAATAATAGCGTAAGAAATCTAATAGTAATTCAGAACATGTTTCACAGTTGTTATTTTTTGTTACATAGTTGTAGCTGTAGCATGTAGTGAGTGGAATTTAACTGTAATAAATTCACTAATTAACCATATTCGAATTAAGTTTTATTTTTAAGTTCGGGATGAAGGGGCGGAGAAATATGTAGTTATTGGGGGCACCGAGCTTTTCTACATTTTACTTTCAAGATCTCCATTTTTCTTTTGTCATTTGTTCCTAATAAAAACAGTTCAGTCACTTTTGGATTGTCATAGAATAGTAGGAGTTGGATTTTGGGATGCAGCCTGTGAGATTCTAGAGGAGCTAACTGCTTGAAAAAGTATTTTTGAATCATCTGTAACATATGAAATAAGGATATGTATCATAAAAAATTGAAAGTAACTATGTCTGCGTAATCATCACGGTCAAATTGCAAAGTCAAATAAATTGACGTTTGGTATATAATCAGGCTCCAATCCCAACTGGGAAGTTATCATACGCGCAGTGGCGTATTTACGATTTTGTTTCGGGAGGGGCTTTGCTAACTTTCGGGGGGGGCTTTGCCTGGAAATGTAAAAATTCTGCAAGATATTTCATTTACTTTACTATACTAAGTAAGATTTCGGGGGGGGCTTAAGCCCGGAAGCCACCCCCCTAAATACGCCACTGCATACGCGTGTCACTTTCATTATAATACATATCCTTAGGGGGAGTAGAAGTCCGAATTTTTGCGAAAAATTGAGTTGAGTTTAGTTTAGTTTAGCGTCCCTTTCAGCAGCGAGGCTATATGAGACGTGGACCTACTGATTAACGTGGAATCCGAACCACATGAGCGAAAAATTGAGTATCTCACAAGCCGTTCAACTGAGAGCTGAAATTCAGCATATAACTCTTTATTAAAAATAAAGAGAATATGTCCTGGCATTTTTTAAAATTATCTTTTATGAGCGGGGGGACGGGGGTGCATTTTCTATATATTGGAAATTGGTAGTGGGTTGATTTGTAAAAATAATCGAAAACGATTGATATTAGTTGATAAACAAATTGAGTAATGCAAATTAAAGTTCTTTTTGAATTTTATACCCACTGCTTTCTATTTATAATTGCTGAAGCTGGTGTTTAATATATGGAGCGTTCCGAGCATAAGGCAATCAAGCCATAAAGTTAGAGAAAAATGGCCATAAAATTTGTATTCTAAACTTAATTACATGGGCATTTTCAATTAGTACGGCATGCTTAATTATATAGAAAATTAGTTTCCCCCTCTCTCTCTCTCTCTGTTTTTTTTTTTTTTTTTTTTTTTTTTTTTTTTTTTTTTACGTTGGTCTACTTTTCCTTGATTTGAAACTTTCAAATTTCACCCTATTTTCTACTGAAATGTGTCTGTAAGGCAACAAAGAAATAATTATATATGATAAATTTAAATTCATTTTAATTTGGAAGATGAGAAACACTTTGCCATTATATATCGTAAAGGTCAGACCCACCAGTA
The DNA here is from genome assembly GCF_964235325.1 of Thermobia domestica. Taxonomy (NCBI): domain Eukaryota; kingdom Metazoa; phylum Arthropoda; class Insecta; order Zygentoma; family Lepismatidae; genus Thermobia; species Thermobia domestica. The sequence continues at coordinate 80,558,919 of NC_137454.1, read as the reverse complement.
TTGTAACAGAGAGGTGCTTGAGCCATTAACGGTAGAAATTCAAACTCCGATAAGTGATAATTTCACAGTCTTGTTTTATTACAAGTGTAACCTCTTTAGCCAATGGAGAGGAGGACGTGGGCCATCGGTCAGAGTTGATGTCGATGGGTTTTGGTGGGTCGGAGTTGGTCACAATGGTTCAGAGTGGTTCATAGTTGGTGGTGGGTCAGAGTGGATCACGATGGTTGATGGATCAGAGTGGGCCAATGGGGCATTTGGGTGGTGGGTGATAGTGGGTCATGGTGGGTCGTGGATCAAATTTTCATTGACCCACACCATCTCTGGTTAAAATTGTACTAAAGATAAGAGGCACCGAAGATGCATGTCGGCTATTATGCTCAAATTTTGCTCATGGATAGTACTCCACCAGGAAGCAATAAATCTGAAACGGTTCACGGTATCACCTTCTAGAACTCGAGATGTAGGGGTTTGTCTGATTGGCTAAATTAAGACGTCAATGATTTATCCTTCAACAACCAAGCTTTTTATGATCGTTTCCGTGGGGAAGTCAGAAGAACACGTGCCTAGTAATCATAATATTGATAGTTTGCGTCCACCCCGGGTATTTGTTTTGTGTTTTTTGATTCATCTAAATATAAACAAATCACACATATAGGCATTTTGACATATTTTGGGAGAGTAATTTTGTGGTTCGTTGGCGTTTCATCGCGTCTCTGCTGCTGGTAGTAAAGTTTTCAAAATGGAACTTGGGCCACCACGGATCGTCGCTGCGGGGCCACCAATTTCTGGCGAGAGGTCAATAGTTGACCATCTGTAGTCCACCGACGCTTACAGCTTAGAGTAATGAACGATGTCTTTGCCTTGTAGAGTTCATGACTACCGACGTCGGCAGTCAACTAGCTTTTAGTATTCCTTTACTAACCATCTATTGTTCATGTTTGTACACGGTGTTGTCATAATAATAATAATAATAATAATAATAATAATAATAATAATAATAATAATAATAATAATAATAATAATAATAATAATAATTATTATTATTATTATTATTATTATTATTATTATTATTATTATTATTATTATTATTATTATTATTATTATTTGTAGTAATAGTAGTATAATTGATGATAGAATAATTATTGTCTATGTATTTTCCAGGTAGGACTACACACAGGATTTTGCTCGTTTTGGTTCGACTTGACTCTAATCCGAGTCGAGTTGGAAGATATTTTTCGCGCCGAGTCCAAGAGTAGACCTCAAAGATGTCTGTTTCGAGTCGAGTCTAGTTTCAAAGAAAAGTCGTTCGTGCCCATCCCTACTAATGAGAGCTTAATCGGAGTTAAGCGAAATTGAAAGTCTCACTATTTATCTAAGCGATCCCGAAAACTATGAATCTAATATCGATCATTTTCTACCAATCTTTTATATGTATCCCCCTCCCATTCACCATAGGTAACCCGACAGCACTCTTTTCGAAACTATAAGAAATGTGGTTAAAATTACTCTAGGCCAGTGGTTCTCAAACTAATTCCTATCACGATCCCCTTTTATCACACGCTCTTGCCAGCGACCCTTTTATAATTTGTTTTATAATAAGCTTGTGTGGGATTTTTAACATACCTATTTCTATAATAGTAGAATCCATTTTTTTTGTTTATAGTGAACAGTGCCATGGAAAATCAGCGCCCGGGGCGAGAGTATAGTACGATGTCACCGTATATATGAGTGACGTCGACAGACTAGCTACGAAGCGCCACCAGGGTTGGCACGAAGCTCAATAATATTTTCAAAATAAACCCTACCTTTCCTTAATTTTGAGCACATTTTATTACGTTTCTCCTTCTATTTTACACATGTGCACATGCACTTTCCTAACATGAGTAACACACTTCCTCCGAAATGTGTGGCCCCTTTTTTCGGCGCCCGGCACTGACAGTGGATACAGTAACTGTAATATCTATATTCCCAACGACGAAGGTGCTGGTTCAAGATGGATGTTAAACTCCTTCATTGAAGAGGCCATTAACGTATCCGATCTAAGCCCACAACTTCTTGACCAAATAATAGAATGATCATGCGACAAGTCTTTGCAACTGGTTTTTTGTAACGAAGACTTGGACAAGTTCTGCCTGATGAGGAGAGAAGAATATTCTGATCTGGGGATTGCTGCTTTAAAAGTAATAATTCCATTTGCTATATCGTACTTGTGCGAAAGTGTGTTTTTTATGGTAAACATTAAAACAAAGATAAGAAATCGCTTATCAGTTGAAAATGGCTTGATAATGTTCGTCATGAAGATTGAACCGGACATTGCTGAACTAGTGAAATTACACCATGCTTAGGTGTCTCATTAGGTTTTAATTTTAATTGTATTTCAATGTGCAGGTTTTGTTGCATGTGTATTTTTCTAGTATTTCTATATACAGTTCTCATTAGTTTTATATCATACCTCTTTGATTTAAATTCATTTTTAAACAACTCTACTAACTAACTAACTCTATGGCCTATGGAACCCGGAGGTTCAATGCCGCGTTCACAAAAGCTCTACACTGACTTCTATCCTTAGCCAATTGGATCCAGTTTCTACTTTGTATTCGTATCTCAGCGAAATCCATCTTAATATTGTCATCCCATCTGCGCCTAGGTCTCCCTAACGATCGTTTTCCGATTGGTCTTCCAGTCAAGATTTTGAAAGCGTTCCTACTTTCTTCCATTCTAGCTACATGACCTGCCCACCTAAGCCTTCTAGACTTGACGACCCTAACAATGTTGGGTAAACCGTATAAATTATGTAGTTCCTCGTTATGAAGTTTCCGCCATTCCCCATTCCCGTTCCTCTTGGGTCCGAATATTCGTCTAAGGATCTTGTTCTCAAATACTTTCAGTCTATGTTCTTCCCTCAAAGTAAGCGACCATGTTTCGCAACCATACAGAACAACAGGCATGATTATCGTTTTGTATATTTTAAGCTTCAAATTTCTCGACAGAATTCGCGACGACAAGACTTTGAACCGAATAGTAACACGAATTCTACACCCTTTGAAAATGTTCAGTAGACTTATTTTTTATTGTTCTTTACAGTGTGTATAAAAAACAAAAGTATGCTTATCAGAACAAAATTAAAAATAATATTTAAAAATAATTTCTGGTATTAGATTCTAACTATATTTATCTCTTCCGCCTATCTTCGCGATCCCCTAGGGGCCGCGACTCCCAGGTTGAGAAACCCTGCCCTAGGCATACATGAGTTATGTTGGAACATACATACACACACTTTTATGTGTATAAATGCAGATAAGAGAGAGTTGAGAGAGAGCGATTAAGGAATTACCGCTCTCAATCTCTTCACTTTACTTTTGCGATTCGCGAATTTCTTACGTGACAGTTTGGGGCTAGCTAGTTTTTTGTCTTGGACCACGATCCGATTTTCGATATGCTCTACCTAAATGCTGTAATGCGAATATTGAGAAGTTATCTGCGATGAAAGTTGCTGCAAATAAATACATTACATAACTTATTTATTGCTATTACACGATTTTTTAAATTTGTATTCAATATTCACACATAACACACCGACGTTCTGTCAATACCTCAGATGTTATATTTTAAAGATAAGAATTACTTATGTCGTGAAATGATATGAATATATATATTCAACTGATATATACAACTGATCATATGAATATATATATTCAACTGATATATACAACTGATGAATTGTAATGTAACTATTTTACATAATTTTCATGCATTGAGGAAAGTAGAATATCATAAAAGAATTTCACCTGAACGGGTATCGAACTCACGATTTAAACGCTCGGTGGTGTACCACTGAGCTAACATGGCCGCTTTTCGGAAGCTGCTTCTGAAATATAACTGAGCTCATACGTAAATGCTCTTTTCCGTATGGAAATCACAATGACGAAACGAGAGTGTGAATACATAGTCTCGAAATATTGTATCATTAAGTATTTCAATGTTACTTTTTTCTACACTTAATACCATTTCAACATGTCTTATTATATTTAACAGAAGGAAAAAACATATCTGTACATCGTTTCCCGATTACTAAGGTTGGCTTTGGAGGTTCGAACCAGCAGCTTTAGTTTACTGTTTTCCGAAGATACCCGAAGTTGGACTTCGAAAGAGTTTGTCTCAAAACAGCTATCATCATATCGCTCAATCTGTTTGGTATATGGTATATGTTTTTATACGTGTAAAGTCAGTATAACAATTCATTCTTTAAACAGCTTTTCGTATGTATTAATATTCCTTTATAAAAACTGTTTTTGATATTATTATTACGGCACACCATTTTCAGATTTCTTTCGCGAGTCGTTGACCAAGTCGTTCCCCACCAGCGTTGCCAGACTCACAGCTCGGAATTATTCCAAAACCTGATCGAACTTATGCTAGATTCGGTCAAATTATGCTAGATCCTCATAATTACTAATTCAGGAGTTTAAAAAGACGAAGTTGAGATACGATAACGTAACTTAAAATACACAGAGAGCAAGAATGCAATATTTCACGCACCAAAATTTTAACTCAGCTAAATTAATGCAGTCGTTGCCAGACTCAATGGCGTATATATCGTATAAATGAATGCAAAGTTTTTGTTTACATATTTTGAAAGAAAATTACTTCGCAGCATAAGGGGAGTTGGGAATCGTCTGCTAGGGGGGGGGCGGCAGATTTTTGGTCGGTCTCGGAGCTGTCATTTCAGGAATAAATATGATCATGAAGTCAGAAATAAAGATGGTGAAGTTGTCAAAAAGTTGGGGGGAGAATGGCCCCCATAGCTCCGCCCATGCCTCGGAGTTAAAGGATTAGAAAACCCTGGGTGGAGCCACAAAAAATCCCAAAGACGTTTCGAACTTACTTCGGAAAATAAGACTGCCTGTATGGTTTACCGACTGTATGAATCAATGGAAGAGGATACATTTCTGCCGTTCTTTTTCTTCCCACGACCAACTTCTTTCTCATCTCCAGGTTTTACTGCTTTCTGATAAACTTGCTGAAATTGTGCTAGATTTGGGCAGGATGCTAAAAGCAAGATGCTAGAGACATGCAAATTATGCTAGATCTAGCATCATTATGCTAGATCTGGCAACGCTGTTCCCCACAATAGGCGTGTCGTGGAAGTAACCAATCACACGTCAGGTACTAGCTTTTACCTATTGCTTCCTTCTCACAGCTCAGAACATTGGTAACTATGGATAGACGTACAGCAGTAACTTTATGGGAGTTGGAAGGTTATTCTGCAACTGCAGCTAGCAGGCGAGTAGGTGTCCCGGCCTCTACAGGAAGGCGATGGAATCGGAAATATGGTGCCACAGGTCAGACTGATAATTTACGATCTCCTGGTCGTCCGCATGTGTCAACCGAAGCCCAAGATGCGAGATTAGTAAACGAAGCCCGGTTAGACCCACTAAGGACGTCTAGATAGCTAAGGGAAGTTTCTCTCTTTCCTGGTAGAAAGCATACAGCTCTGCGAAGGCTTCGTCATGCTGGGTTACGTGGCCGTGTTGCTGCCGTGAAGGAATAACTCTCAGACGACCACAAAATTTACCGTCTCGCGTTTGCACAGGCGAATGTGGGTCTCAATTGGGAAAACGTAGTTTTCTCAGATGAACCCATGTTCACAACATCAAAGGAGGGACGCCGTTTTGTGTATCGTCCGAGAGGCACCCGATATGACCATGGATATGTGGCTGCTTGCAATCGCAGTGGCCATGTATCTATTTTATGTTGGGGTTGGATTTCCAGTCGCGGAGCAGGACAGCTTCATAGAATTGAAGGACATCTGGACAATGCTCAGTACTTAGACATTATCAGTAATATCATGGTGCTATCTGTACGAGTATTTCAGCCTGATGGTGTAATTCAGTTCCAGCAATACCAGTCGCCAATACATACTTCCCGTGTGATTCAGGAATGGTTCGCAGGGCATCCTGAGATTGATTTAATCGACTGGCCGCTCGTGGAGCAGACCTCAATCTCATGGAAAATATGTGGGCAGAAGTGAAGCGTACTCTAAGGGAAAGTTGGCCTGAGGCAGATCCACCAAGAACTCAGGATGACCTGTGGCATCTTGTTTCCGAAGCATGGCTGGAGGTAGGGGATGGAGATAGATTTGTCACCCATGTAATAGATTCCATGCCCAGAAGAATGGAGCGTGTAATAAATTCAGAAGGGTCTTGGACACAATATTAATGTCCCCGCCTTAACTCCCGAAAACAGCCCTTTTCAGGGCTACCTAAACGCTTCTGAAAATATTTCTAGAAGTAAACCACTCCTTGTATCCTATTTCTGTGCAATCCTACTAACAAAAGAATGATTATTAGCTGTAGGCTTTGAACTCAAGACCTCTTTATTGGCAAGTCCGTACTCTACCAGTGAGCTAACATGAACACGCAAACCCAACCTGAAGAAACACGACTTTCAATTTCTGGTATTCGATGACAATGATGCTCATATATTTGGCAAATGTTGTATTCAACTTGGGATATTCCGCAACACACACACACATAAACAAAGCGAAAGAGAGAGAGAGAGAGAGAGATGAATATACAAAAGCATATTCAACGTATTCGAATGAGACTCTAAGTAACGACATTCCGTTCTAAAGAGAGTTTGTGTTTCTTCCCGTGACGTTAAGGGGATCGGGAAAAGTTATGTGTCTTGAAGCAGGATACGACTTTGGACTCTGTTTATACACTTTCTATATCCGTAGGAATATATTGTATTTCACGAATGTAAATGACATGCTGTAATGAGAATATTGAGAAGTTACATCTGTATGACAAATAGATGCAAATAAATACACTACATAACTTATTTATTGCTATTGAACGAGTTTCTTAAGTTGTATTTACATCCTCATATATAATACCGACCTACTGTGAAAATTATCTCAGATGTTATATTTTAAACATAATAATTACTATGTTCTGCAATGATTATGTTATATATACACAACTTATGTATTCTAATGTAATTATTTTATATAATTTTCCATGCATTGCGGAAAATATATTTTTTTAAAAAAAGGACTAACCTAGACGGGATTCGAACTTTCAACCTTAAGATTTGAAATCCGACAGCTTACCAATGAGCTAACGCAAGGACTTCTAGAACTATGCTTCTAGCGATGTATAAAGGATCTCAAGATAATTATGACATTCATATCCATTACAAACGCTGTTTCTGTTCTACTTTGACTTTTATTTTAGTACTCAGGCGATAATTATGTTCTATTTCTTAACTTTGAGCATTCTTTTACATATGGAAAGATTCTTTAACGTATTTAAATGTTCCATTACGTATGGAGAGCTAAATGACAAACAAGCATGTGCTGACATTAAAAAAAAAAAAAGGTTTCGAAATATTGTATCATTAAGTATTTCAATCAATGTTGCTTTTTTAAACACTTGGTAACAAGTCTTATTATATTTAAAAGAAGAAAAACACATCTGCAAACTTTTTCCCGATTGCAAAGGCTGGCTTGGAGGTTCGAACCTGGCTTACTTTTTCCCGAAGATACCCGAAGCTGGACTTAGAAAATTATTGCCTCAAAACACCAGTAAAGAATGCGCTCAACCTTTTTGAGACAAGGTGTACATACCCAACCACCATTTTCAAAACACTTCTTCAAACGTTTCTCCATGTTGCTTTGAATTCTTTACATGTTTGAGCTTCAAGTGCGATGACTAATCTCTCTCGATATTTCATACTATCTTCAGTATTCACTGCAAACCGGACAGAATGATACAGGAGTTAGTGAGAATTTTTAAACGCCTGATGTGTTATGCAACCCAACCAATTGCTTTGTTCAGCTGTAGAGTATAAGAACAAGTGATTGCATACAACTGCTCTTTACGAGAGAATCTCGTTCAATGTCATTAGCATGTTAGCCAACAAACTTAACAACTCATAATGTATCGAAAGGATATAATTTTGTGTACAGTAATTGCATTTTATTTGTATTACATTGCTGAAGTTTGTCAAAGCTGTATAAATGTGATCTACAGTATAAGTTGGGTCCGAACCGCATTGAGTCGCAGTTTTAAAATTAAAAGTAGGTTGAACCCCATTCCACATCAACTTCTATTATTATTATTATTATTATTATTATTATTATTATTATTATTATTATTATTATTATTATTATTATTATTATTGTTATTATATTGTATATCTCGACCTGAAAAGATCACGCGACTTTTCAGCTTTATATTTCAAAGTAATGCGTAATTTTGGATTTTATATGCATGAACTGTGTTTGTGAACGGTCAGTAGTCTTGAAGAAACATGTAAGTGGCAACATATTCGTTATTTGAGATGACATATGAAAGAAAATCAATAAGTTCTTGACGAGACAGGAGTAATAAAATAACAGTGTGAGATATTCAGAGAGATAATATTTGTTTTCTTTGGTGTTGGCGCCATTTATTTTGTGGGTCATCAGCCAATGCTGTGCGATATGGGTAAGTTGATTAAAGACTTTAAGTGTCATAAGTAAATACGATATTGTTTTAAACATATATATCACCTGTGTATATGACATATTCATTGGCATATTTGGACGTTCAACTTTTCATTTTGCTATCTTCGTTCGTTAAGAAAACGAATTGTTTATTTGTTATATTGGAATTTTAGAAACCTTCTCGATCATGTATTTTTTTTAAACTTGGTGTAGATACAAACTTGTTTCTAAATTACTTGCTGCAGTAATTTGTCTCTTAGATTGAAATAGTTTTTTTCCTCCCTGATTGAAATAATTTGTCCTTAATTTGCCTCTCTGATTAAAATAATTTATATTTAGTTTGCCTCTTGAATTGAAATAATTTGTGTGTGATTTCCTCTTGGTTTTTAATATACAATATATTTAACGTTTACGTTCCCGCTTAATAATCGGGAGGTTTTGCTTCGAATCTCGGGCTTGTCTGTTTTGTCTGAAGGTTTTTCGCTGTGTTCACTTCACCCATCAAATAAAATGCCTGACTAATACATGGAGTTAGCATTGAATATTACATCTAAACATTTATATGGTTGCCTACTACAAAGGATATAATACAAAAGAACATTACATGAAACCACATAATAATAAAACACTTGTAAATGACCTTGCTGTAGGGGATTTACATATGTTTCGTAATTAAATGTGAATAATTCACGATAGATTCACAGCTATATATTGCCCTCACTCCTTGTCTAGCGGCTAGAGCACGTACCTTTAGTTTATGAGGTTCCAGGTCCAATTCCTGCTTGGAGAGGATCGAACGTATTACAATGGGTCTAATTCCACTTAAAACTGTAGATACTCGTCATATATAGCCTCATTTCTGTCAAAAGACATAAGTATAAGTCAACGAGTCACATCTATATCTGGAAATATATTTATAAGTGAAAATATTTAACTTTGAGCTCTTAAAATGTCAGATCTATGTGAATAAGTATTTCATTCTCTTCGTTGTCTTCAGCCGCGGTGACTCAGTGATGGACCGTTCAACTCCGGTGCGTGCGGTCCCTGGTTCGATCCCAGCTCGCGCCAAGTAGAGGTCGTGGTTGAGGAATACCATGTGCGTGGATTTTTCTCGAGGTTCTCCCGTTTCATCTCACTTCCTTTATTTCACCATGATACTTGATGTGAAATGTCTTTACTGCAGACTCTATTTTGGATTTCGTTTAATGTCAGTAGTTAAAATAAAAGGAATATATAAATTCAAATTACATTTATTTGGGAGGAATGCGAATGGTTCTGGAAATTTTTTAAGTTTAAATGTACCATGTGACTTCAAATTAATGAACTTACTGGAGGACCGCTCTTGAACCCAGAATTTTCTCCATTCCCTCCATGGGTGGACTTGTACTCTGTTTATAGTATATATTTATCGGTTTGTACAGATGAGTGCATATTGCATTATACGGATATAGAGACAGCGCGGGATGTAGTATGCATTATTTTCTCGTCTCATTATTAATAGTACTTAAAAATAGAAATACTTTAACTTGGCCAAATTTGGTACGGCTTGGTATATGAAATCTGGAGGTTGTATTCTACTGACAAGAACGATGGGGGCTATGCAATGATGATCACTGGAGAAAGAGAGGGTTAAAAGAGAGAGAGAGAAGGAAGAAGAGAGAGTACTCGAACAGCACACACACACACACACACAGACAGACAGACAAGACTCACAGTAGGAAGTAAGCCAGGCCAAGCCAGCTCGATTCGGCTTCGCTTGGTTTTGCGCTCGTTTCGTTCGGGTACCGAACGAGAGAAACAGAATCGTAGCGGCAAGCGAACCGGTTGGGGCTGTGGAAACTTGGTGCAATAGAAGACTAAACGACGTTTCAAAAACACGAACGCGGGCATTCGGAAGTATTTTTTTAAAAAAGTCGAAATACTATATTCGCGTTTACTTTATTTTGCGGATGTTTTCGCTTTCTTCCTTCTGAGCAAAGATTGTTGCATAAGTTATAAAGAAGAGTATTGGTGGAAAGAAAGAGAAAAACAAAGCAAAAAAGTTACTCCTTCTCACCATTTCCATGCTCCAGTTTCAAACAGTACAAAACAAATTTAATTCGAAAATCAAACTCTGTTAAACATGTTACGACTATGTAATACAAACAAAGTGACATGTGTTAGATAAATATAGATATATATATATATTTTGGTGCTGTTAAGTTTTGGTGTTGGTGTTTTGCAAGTGGTGCTAATAGTTTTGGCAGTGGTTTATTTAAAATATTTATTTATTTATTTATTTTACTTGTGCCACATTTTTTTTTCCGTTTCTCTTTAAGAAATAAAGTAATACAAGTAATAATAATACCAAATATTTTAGTAGGCCGTGGTGATATTGAATTTATGAGAAGTGGTGCTTGTCAAATGGTGCCTAACGTTGAATGAAGTTATAAGAATATATATAATTAATTAGATAGTTTGGCTACTTGGAATATTAGTGATACCGATTACAGCTAGTGTGTTGTTGTAATTATTGTTGTTGTTATTATTAGTAGTAGTGTTGCTGCTACAACTGGAGGAGGAAGAAATTGTTTCCACGGTCAGAAGTCGTCGATTTAATCTCGTTTGTTGATCTTGGTGGAAAGTTCTTTTTTTAAGACATATCTATCACTACCACCATAATAACTACTACTATTGTTAGTACTACTACTACTACTACTACTACTACTACTACTTCTGCTTTCGACAACGCAGTCTCGACTCTTCAATTTCCTGTTTCCCATGGCAGCCAACGTATTTCTTCCCATCTTGATTCCTTTATCAGGAAACTTGGATAACGGTAAATTTACTTTTTAGTTTATTTTTAATTTTATGCTCTTCTTTTCCCCCTGTCTTGTCCCTCGTTGGAAAGCAAATATATGCTTTTTATTCCAATTCACTCGTTTGTTTGCATTTCGTGTGCTATTTAGTTTTAATTAAAAGGAAAAAAAGTAGATTTTTGACATTGTATTTTTTGTAAGCCTCTGACTCGTAGTATGGTAATTACTATAGTGGGAATGTAACGTCAATTCCATTTGTCGCTTCATCTATTAATATTGCATTATAGATAATATTCTAGTCAGTACGGATACGTAGATTTCTTTAAAAAATATATATCGATTTGTAGTGTTTGTTGTATGTTATTGTTTGGCCTAAGTATACTTTGATAAGATTTTAAAAAGTAAAATTACAGTGAATTACTGTCAAAATATTCCATTTCCAATGTGTCCTATTAATTTAGATCTTAGGAATAAACGGTTTCATTTTTATTATTTTATATATCGATTAATTATTATATTATTCCCGAACTAGTGTAATTTTGTTGTATTATGTAGTAGAATTAAACTTGTTTGTAATTTACAATGATTTCTTGGCAACATCGTTAGACAGTAATTTTACAAAAACTCTCAGTACTGTTAACTAGTATTCGCGTATATATTTATGAAGTTTTAATATAAATTATTAATAACATATACATATTTTCATTGTAAACTTCCTCGAAGTGCAAGTATTATATACTAATAAATAGTTCATTCTTTTGGGAAATTTACACTGAATATATTTTTAATTTACAATACATATTCGAATAATTTAGTAAAAAAAAAAAAAAAGAAAGAAAAAACAAGAAATATTCATTTTAAACTATGTTAATTATGAATATCACTGAAACTAAATAATTTCTATATAAGTAGCAAATTATTAAAGAAAACAATATTGAGGAAGTATGCGCTAGTGAAAATCAATAAAATATTCCAACAGAGATACGAAAAGAATCATAAAATATAAAATATGAGAATAGCACTGTTTTAATGAACATATCGTATGCTCTGTAGTTATCTAGAAAGTATATGACACTGTCGTATGTGACTTGTTGACCAATAATGTAACACCTAAAATTTAAAATTAACTCAAAATTAGGGAGTAGCGAAAAAGCGAGACGGAGATAATTCCTCTTAGGCTACAAAAGTCACATTCAAAGTATTTTTTGTGGTGGACAAACAGTGTGTAGTGAACACTCAAGGTTTACAAACACACTTGTTCCCTCCCACTTCATCATTTCACCATTATCATCCATCTCATTATTACCGCCTGCCTTAGCCTCAATGGACAATCATAGGACTTTAAACTCTTTTTTTTTAAAAAAAAAGCTTGTATACCAAAGAACTGCCTTCTTACTTTAAATGAATGTAAAGTAATGTTGCTCGTAGAATGATCCTATATCATTGAAAAAGTGCATACGTTAAGAAAGAGAATATTCTTAAAGAGCAACATTACAATGTATTAAGAGGCCTTATCATGGAAAAATTAAAATATCGCTAATTTTATAGTAATTATGTGATATCTTCAAATAGATAATAAAAGATAATCGAAAAGTGGAACAAGAGCTCACTAGACAATATTATTTTACATGAGATATCGTTATCACGATTCAACTTATCTGCTTTCGATTTCCAGCCATTTAGAAAAATCGGCATTTATTTTCGCATTTCTAAATAACTGCAAACGAAAAGCTACTAGGTGGCACGTGATAACAGTACCTCATACAAAATAATATTGTTTAGCACGCTCTTGTTCCACATTTCAAATTATCTTTCATCTATTTGAAAATATCTCATAATGACTGTAAAATTAACGGTATTTGAATTTTGCAGTTATTAGGCCTCTTACAGACATATTTTTAGAGTCCCACTGCGTGACGTTGCCATACTTTCGAAAGACATTAAACTGAAATAAAATACGTTTTCAACGGTAACTTACTTGTTCCTGGGAGAACGTTATCGATCAAGCTAACGTATCGCGCAAATATACTTTAAATATGAAGCAGGTAAATTACTACAATGAAAAATATTTATATTGTGTCATTCATCCTATCACTTAATAGTTAGATGCTTGTTTTCATTAGTAATAATGTTGCCTTGTCCGTTTATCTGTTTAAAATATAATATTACATCGTAAATATCTAAGATACGGTTAAATTTCTAAGATTTCTTTACAGTTTCTTACCATTCCCTTTTTGTATTCTTTTGCAAATACTGTAGGGAAATTAATAATATAATCTTACGTCAGTTTGCTAATTTCGGAATTTTATTTCATCTCTAGTATCATCATATAATACGTGATTATTTATAAACTTAGAGAGTATTACCTGAAAATTAGCCACAGTAAAATTTTTCTTCTATAGTCATTCTTCAGTAGAAATACAATACATAACAGGCAAGTATTTTGTCGCAATATTGATATTACATTCTAATTTAGAATAAATCAGGAAATGAAATTGCTATTTATATAACTAACTAATGTTAAATTAATAATTACAATAAGGATGACTCATTGCATTGATTTTAATATATACCGTACTTCAGGTGTTACGTTTTGTTGTAATTTAACAAGTATGCGATGGGAAAATATTCCCACCTATCTTTAATAATTTGCCAAAGAAAATCTTACTGTATAGTATTTACAACGCTAACAAGTTTTATTGAACAGACAGCTTTAAAGTAAATTTGCGTGTTGTTTATTCAATTTACCAATCCGTGTATCTCCTTCTAACGTACATATATATAATATAAACACATCATAATTTCGGAACGAATAATGTATATGGTATTCCAACTTGAATACAGTTTTCTTTGACGTACAGATAACGTAATAGTTCATAACTTAATGTAAACATCAGACAAGTTTGTTCAATCGTTCTAGCATTGTTAATGGAGGAGACATGAAATGATATTGAAGATTTTTTCTTGTACTTTTAGAGATGACTGTACGTGTGCGTAACGTTTGAACACTGGATTAATTTCATAGAGTGAAAAAGAAATGTTTCTATGCTAATCTAAAAACTCCTCCAAAATGTTATTGTATCCTACCACAGAGAAACAAAAATAGCCTTTTTCAAACCGACAGAGAAGAAAATGTGCTTTGAAAATAATCAGAGTAGTATTAGTTCGTAATATTCATATACAAGTGCGTTTCGTTTCGCATAATAGTGTTATTTCAACAGTATAGTAAGTAAAATAATTCTCTGTATGGGTATAAAAATCGTATTGTTTTTCAACTATATCTTGCCACAGAAAATAATCTTTATTTTCAAACTCGCAGAGTGAAAATCTCGTAAATATAATTGAGATAAGAGATTTTCGGGAATAAAAACACAATTTTTGTTAAAAACGAATATAATTTATATTTTTCTATGTATACGTATATGCTGTATTGTAGGAAGAGGTATCGAGAACATTTTTTTTCATAACACAATTGTATTCGATTTAATGCATATGAATATTTAATATGATACAGAGATTAACGGGAATCAGGTTTGTCTCTCTTGATACGATTGGTAAACTAAATATTGGCTTAAAAACGTATTTTTAAAAATAGATTTAAAATTGAAATAAAAAATTTATATTTCAGGCAACTGTATCTAACCTTTTAAAGACGAACATCTAATCTGACATATGGGTTTTATCTGTGTGTACCGAGAATGACGACATAAAGAGGTTGAAACGTTGTTTTATAAGCCTAACAGATTACATCTATAGGGATAGTGATTTAAAATAGCAGTGACATTTATTTTCGAAGCAACATTTCTGTTGTTAAGTAATACTTTTTTAAACCACTGATTTTTCAGCTTATTTTTTAGAAAAAGAAAAAAAAACACTGCCCCGATCAGACAAACAAGCGTTCAGATATAAAATTATCAGTAATAAAACCAGAAGTTAAAATACAGTATTATTAAAAAATCACTCCCTTTTCCCCTTTAGGAGCGGAATTTTCAAAAATACTATAACACTTGTGTACTATAAAAACTATACTCTTATTTTTAATTAAGATTTATATACCGGAGTTTATACCTGTAGCTTAATCGAAACCTCACATTGGGCATTTTCTCTATATACAGCGTGGTCCAGAAGTAGGCGACCCCTAATTGGTGTTTTCTGATGGCTTTAGGTTTTACCCACATTTGTTTGGTAACATTGCTTGGCATTGTCTGGCAACATTGCTATCCATGTTCATTTGTATTCTGCTGTTTTTGTACTTGGTAACAGTTATTACCAATTAGTAGTTTTATAAATCAAACGTTTCCTGGTCGCTGGATTGGGAGAGGTTGTGCATCTTCACCAGCTCCCTTTGCCTGGCCTCCAAGAAGTCCCGATTTGACGACACCAGATAATGTTCTCTGTGGTTTCATAAAGCAACAAGTAAGAAACACTCGATATCACACACCACAGGAATTACGAGCAGCTGTGGAACACGCCTTTCACTCTCGTGGGTCCGGAGTATCTCCGCAAAATATCTGCGAGAACTTGGCGCAGAACATGGATGATGATTATACCGATGTTTATGACTCTTAAGACTTCAAGGTAGCTATGTACAGACATTCTACCATAACTAACACTATACTGTTGAAACTAAATGGGGGTACGCCTACGTCCGGACCGCCCCGTAGAGAATAGGAAATTTTTATTACAGTAAAGCCACGATTATTCGCAAGCAGATGATCCGTTGTGCAGATTACCCACAAGTGCCGCGAAAAGAAAAAAAAATAACCCTTTTGCAGTCGCACTCAATTATTTTTCACAAGTAGTATCGGTTCATACTGACACTCCTCATGCAAATAAGTAATGTATGTTCTAAAACATAAAAAAAAAGAAATTGCATTGTAAAAGTCAATATTTCCAACAATAATGCACGTTTGGGAGTGCAACTCTACTCGGATAAGCAGAAACTGATTGTTGTAAGGTATGAAAAACGGGAATTAGGAAGAGTGATTTGCGTGGTAGTAAATTACATTCATTGCTCACTGTGGAGTGAGATTCCGCGGATGGCCACTGGTGGGTTAATTACGAACCTCAAATAAAGCAATTTTTATCGAACCCAACAACCGGGAAAATACAATAGAATCTACAGGCCAAAAATTACTTACAAGTTTATTGTGTACCGTAATTCTATAGGTCTTCTCGGAATCACTGATCTTGACGGACCCAAGCAATATAAACAATAAAACATAGAATTATGTAATATAGGTTACGTAATACTATTATTTTATAAAACATAGGTTATGTAATACTGTATTTTTTCGTGTTTGCACCTAGTTTTTAGTCGTTTTCCGGGTTACCTGCAGTTTTCGCTATCCACGGTTCTCTTGCCGCCCTATTCCCCGGATAACCATTGCTTTACTGTATTTTAGAAATGAACCGTCCCCTCTTTTTTTTCATTCAGAGCGGAATTATTGAAACCACTGAAACATATGTTTAGTTATTTTTAATGAAAGTTTGCATACTGAGTTTTATCTCCCTAGCTTCAGGGATTTGTGAGTTATTCTATGTTTGCCCCCCCCCCCCAAAAAAAAATGAGACTTCCTGTATATCCTGGTTTTAAAATAGGTATTTTAGAATATCCTTACTCTATCTCATGTTTTCATGATAGATGAAATTTTCTGTCCAAATTTCACGTTTATAGTTATAGTAGTAATATCGTCTGGATTTTGTTGAATGAGGCACTTTGTGTGTGTGTGTGTGTGTGTGTGCGTGCGTGCGTGCGCGCGTGCGTGTGTGTGTGTGTGTGTGTATAGTGACACAGAGAAAGAGAAAGAATTTATAGTATATATTAATTTTGCTTATGATTTTTTCTTGAATAGCTAATGCATTCTACCTTTATTTATTCATACCATTTTTATTTGTAGGCATACCACCATGTGAAAATGTATTCCGTCGTGGCATAAAATTTTCACACCAAGACTATTTCTACAACAAAAAACCATAATGAATTGTTTGAAATATAAAATCTTACTTGTAAGATATTTTTTTGTCTTTCGTCTTTTATATGTTTTCGTTCTTGAAATTGTCATTATTAACATTAACTCTCGTCTTGTGAAGAGAGAATATGAAGTACTTACTGTTCCTCGTTATTATGAGTGAAATTATTATTATTATTATTATTATTATTATTATTATTATTATTATTATTATTATTATTATTATTATTATTATTATTATTATTATTATTATTATCCTCGTGGCGTTCTTTTTCCGTCCTTACTTTGTACCTGTCTGTTTGATTCTGCGTATCTTGCTTGTTGTGTCATGTATCTCGGCTAATCATAAGCCCCTGAGCTACGAACATTTGTAAATAACTGTATGAAATATGCATTTTACTAAAAATTGACGCTGTAAAAATGGTCCTATCTTGCAGAATTGGTTTGGTAATCAGAAGATTAAAGAAAATATTTTCATAGTTGGAAGTCTGTATTTACGCGTACATTCGGTTTAAATTTTTTGATCTAATTTTTTAATTGCAGTTGTTTTGACGGTTTCCAATTCTTCTTTGTAATTTTATGGCGAGAGACTGACAAAATGATTGGCAATTAGTCGTTGAAATTTTACACTGTTGTAATTACAACGATAATTAGCAAAAGGTAGACGAGAATTTTGTTTTGAACAATTGAGACTTTTGATTCTTTCTATGGTTAACTTTTTTTTTTTTAAAAAAAGTTTGTTTATAATACTTCGTGGCTTTAAGCTAGGTACACTGTTTAGCTTAAAAGAGAACTTTTGTAAAATCGATTCGTTAAAAAAAATGTACACAAAGGAGAACTGAAGGACATTGCGTTTATTTTTCCTCTTCCTTTGTTCAACAATGAAAAGAAAATAGAAGGGAGAATAATCTATTGACGAAATGGATTTCTAATTCGTGAGCCTCGTCTCCGCTTGTCTCTACCCTTTCCAGGCAGTGTGTAATGATCCAGATCTGCTTTAGCTGGTAGGAGAAGCTTGTAAAAGGACAGTACCCTGTCTCTACGTCCCGCTCCAGTCGCGACAAAGACAAAAAGCGGATGGACTAGCGATAATCAATTGAGAGACAATTCGATTAGGGCAAATCTCGATGGTCCAGCGCAGAGTGGCAAACTCCTTCTATGATGTTTCGGGGCAAAATAGGTTTGTCCATATCTATCTATTATTCCTGTGGGAATTAATTATGTTATTACGACGTCCATCATAGAAAGGAAATTAATACGGTTGAGTATTGTATACTGAGCAAGATATTTGTGTATCTCACTCAGTGTTGACAAGATGCTTAGCTAAATAGTTTCATCTTGCCTACCCCCTGAAATCATTAATACTTCCATGTAGTTTCTGTAGCCTCTCTATCTTACAGGAAATTTTAATGGAGTGAGGGTTATTGAAGCGAGCGTATCGAAGCGTCTACCGTTCGTCTTGATCGATTCTTGTGTGTGTCTCTGTTCCATGATAACTTTCGCAAAATCTATCGTATTATAATGAAACTTAAAGGCCTATATGCATTTGTAGGTGTACATATAAAACAATTTTCTTGCATAAATGGAATTTATTCTTTCTTTAGTCCATTCCGATTATCTTCATTGATTACGGTTGAAATCAACCGAGATTAAGAGTGTAGAAGAGGGGCAAGTGTTCCCGGGCTTCGAATTTTCCTTAGTCAAGTGATAAAATAAGGAAATACTTTTCCTCACTAGCGTTCACCAAGATGACTCAATTTTGATGGCATTGATGGGCGAACGCTTTTCTTTTAGGCTCCCTAATGATCCCCGTTGGAGGCAGTTAAAATGAGGCAAGAAGAAAGGGGTTGAATTTCTCCTCACACCCAATATTAAAAAAAAAAAGTTTCGCGATAATTAATATCCGATTTTTATACTATATTGTGTATGTAAACTATATTCTTTAAAACTTTTCCACAATCTTCGATCTTTGGTTTAGAATCAGTCGAGAGTGAGGAGTGAATCCTTCAATTATACAGTGCGTCCATAAAATACTGCCATACTTAAAAATAGTATTACGTCTCTTTGGATAATCGTATTTAAATGAAATTGGTCACATTTGTAAGAAAAAAACTTTTTTTCTTTTTCACTAATGGCGATACAGACATCAAGACGATATTCCCATTCCCTTCACACACACACACACACCAACATATCTGATGAAATGAACTGATACGAACTTGCACTTCTTGCAGGTTTTGAGAAAATGGTGTTACGTAGACACAATCCTTTACGCAACCCCATAAAAAGAACTCACAGACCGTCAAGTCAGGCGACTTCGGCGGCCACTTCCCTAATAGCACAAGATGTGCTAGGCATGTGCCATTTAGGTGTTCCAGCTATTTTTTAGGTATCCGACACTTGGCACATATGATAGTCATATGCTAAGTATGTACTTCACTTTTAGGTACACTTTTACCTACACTTTTAGGTACTTGATACACCTAATTGATATTTGTTGCAACTATGTACCACAAACATAGCATTTATATACCTGGCTCAGTTTCGCACTCTAACAGTCATTTGTTTTTATGTCGTCACTTGAGACATATCTGTCATATTCTAGATACTTCCGTTAGGTACATATTGTTTCAGATACTCTAACAGCACAAGATGTGCTAGGCATTCGCCATTTAGGTGTTCTAAATTCATCTCCCGCATTTGATGCATTTGTTGCTTCT
This sequence comes from Thermobia domestica, assembly GCF_964235325.1. Lineage (NCBI taxonomy): Eukaryota > Metazoa > Arthropoda > Insecta > Zygentoma > Lepismatidae > Thermobia > Thermobia domestica. The sequence continues at coordinate 80,538,938 of NC_137454.1, read as the reverse complement.
TTTTCTAAGCGATTGTGTACTAGAAGCAATACACGCATCAACTTTATTAGATGGCAATTGTCGCCGATCATTTGAAAGTGAAAATGGAAGAACCATGAAATAAAGTAAATAGACATTCGTCAATTTGTTATAAAATTACATGGCGAGTAGATTTTATCTGATCCCAAACGGTTAAAGTCGAATATATGCGGTTAAAGGAGCACTCTGATTAGCCGAATGCAAAAGACCTCAATAATTTATCCCTCTGCAAGCGACGTACTCTTTGTCACCTCCGTGGGCAAGTCGGAAGAGCACGCGGCTAGTAATCCAAAGGTTTGTGGTTCGCGCCCACCCTAGGGGAGCCCTACATTTTTTTTTTACTTATTTAAAGTGTTGTTTAGTCTCACCTTAATATAAACCCATTACGCATATAGGCGATTTAACATATTTTTGGGGAAGTAATTTTGTGGTTCATTGACGCTTACGGCATGGGAAATATACCTAGAACATACTAGGCACGCTCCCCAGGTACATGTCAGGTATGTGCCTAGGGGCGGACATAGACTGTGACTATTACTTGCCATCCATGTGATTTCTTTCTCAGAAGTATATAAGGCACATACTGGACACATTCCCATGTACCTGAGGGAACATGATAGGCATATGCCTGATATGTAATTGTCCTGTTACGGTTGTAGAAGACATTATCGTCATTTCCGGTACGTCCAATCCATCTTTCTGGAAGCCGCTCATTCAGATGTTCCTGAACATGTAAATGCCAGTGTAGGAGGTGTTCCATCTTGTTGGAAAATAAAGTCATTGTCTCTTTTTTCTTTCAATTGTGGAAATAACCAATTGGTGAGCATGTAAACACAAGTGTGTTTGCCAATTAGTAAGCACAAAGTAAACATAAGTGAATTTATTTTTTCTGTGTTTGATTGTGTCCATTATTGAAATTGTTGTCCATTGTTGACATGTTCAATAATACTTGAGTTTTTTCTTCTTTCAAATGTGACAAATTTCATTTAAATACGATTATCCAAAGCAATATAATGCCACTTTAAAATATTATAGTATTTTCATAGAGATACTGTATATGTATGATATCTTTCGTAATTAAAATTATATTCGATTTCGATGCAATATGGCGTATATTATCTTCCGGGGCTTCACACTTAATCCGACTGCTTGGGCTTAAAATCATTAAAAGAGGGCTTTATTTTTGTGATAGTGTCTTAGTGTGGTTTGCCTTAAGAAATATTGAGAGAAAAGAAAAGAAAAGAAAAGAAAGAAAAAATATATAAACTCTGAATAGGTTCTTTTCATTGTTTGGTTTGAGAGCTCTTGAGTACCCAATTATTGGCGCTGTTCAGTCTCTTAGTCTCTCTTGACTTCTATTGGGAAAATAAAGAACAAAAAAAAAAAAAAAATAAAATAAATAAATAAATAAATAAAACGAACAACCTAGATCTATTTTTTTGATGAAACCTATTGTCAAGAAGGAGTTGTTTATTGTTGCTACTTTCTAATGTTTTGACCCACTTAATTGGTGACTTATTATAGGACTTCTGTAATAATGGCTTTTCGCGATTGTGTAAAAAAAATCATTCTTCAGTGATTTTTCGAAAATCTTTGAAAAAAAGATTTAAAAAAAAACACACACACAATGTCCTTCAGTTCTCCTTTCTATACTTTTTTTTAAAGAACAAAAGTTGTTTTAAGATAAACAGTGTTCCCAGCTGAAAGAAAAAAAAAACGAAAAGAAAAAAGAAAAGTAAAGCAAAGTAAAACCAAGTGCTAAGTGCCAAAAATGAAAAATTTTTGTTTAATGTAAAAATGTGGCCTATGTGCCTAACATTACTCAGTGAAAACTAGCTATCTAGTTTTCACTGTGGAAGTAATTCAAGTAATCCCCAGAAGAACGCGCGTGTCTATACGTCCCATTCAGTTCTGAAGTAACATCTCGGCTGTTTACTCAATATTTTCGTTTTGACACTAAGCACCGGATTTTATATTGTTCGAAACAACACTCTCATCTACCTTCTGCTTATTTTCATTGTAATTATAATATTGTAAAATTGTAATTATTTATTAACAAGTATTTTGCCATTTTGTCGCTGTAAAATTACAACGAGCAATTGACAATCGGCTGAAATTTGATAATATATATATTTTAAATTATACTATATGTAAACACGAAGGTTATTATGCAACACACTGAGGTATCATAGGGATCGACTGGCCCGGCAGACAAACGAGCAAATGATCCCCCCTCACCCAAATTTAGGTGGCCTCCTAATATCTGTAACATCACCCTTTTCATGGCGTCTTCCTAATATCTATACTACCACCTTTTGAAGGAACGAGTTCATCCTGAATGTGTATACAAATAAAAGCAAGTCTTTTTTCCCACGAAGTCCCAGAACTATCACTGATACTGTTTAAGGGAAAATCACGTCAAATTTTCCTTGTGCACCCTAATGACAGGAGAAATGAGCTAACCTTTACACAGTTAAAGTTCTTGGTTTCTAATATCATTTTAGTACTGCTGCTGATAAGAAAACGCTGATTTGTTTCGTTTGTTATTGCACTGTATAAATACACACTACATTTGCTTAACGTTTAATATTAAATTAAATTTATTGTCGTACCTTTCTATTGTAGTCCCTTTCTAGCATTGAGGGTATGTTATGATACATGAATGTACTGTTTAAGGTAATGTTTTTAATGACCTCCCATCGGACCAAAGACACGTGCCCTAGCCACAAGACCAATGGTGAGAGACTCGAATTAGCGTTTAACAGGCTCGTTCCTTACAACGATATTCTCAAGAGTGACTGGGAGGGAAATTTCCTCAGGGGCCATACATCCTACCTTCCTTAATGTGGATTCGTAGTATTTTCGTAGTACTGCTACCTTTCAACCCCAGTGTATTGAAATTCGCCCCCGGGTTAAAATTTCTGAAATTATCACTGGTTCCAATATATTTCCTCCTAATTCTTGTAAAAGAAAATAATTCAAATATGTATAAGGGCTTGTAAACAGATGCACACACACACACAGAGCAACACATTGGGTTACGAAAGCATACTTTCAAAAAAAAAAAATAAATAAATAAATAAAATAAAATAAAATAAAATCTTCCTTCTTCGCAAAACGAAAATCACAAGTCATGAAAATAAATGTCATTCTTATTTCGCTAAACATGGTTGGCATCGTCAGAAATGTTAATATAAAAAAAATTTATATTTATATTAACTAGCTCAAAAACGTGAGGAAAAAGTTCAGTTATTCTGAAAACCGTGGCCTATATCGAACTAGACTCTCATATATATATATATATATATATATATATATATATATATATATATATATATATATATATACTATGCCTATCATCTATCTATTTTTCCGTTATACTTGTTTATTTATATTTGTAAAAGACTCTGAATCAGTACTAAATGGAATTCTATAGACCGTAACATAGAAACACAAAGAGAATACTTATTTGACTGATCATTGGTGTTGTTTTCGACGAAATGAAATTTCTCTGATGATTATCATAGCGAAATTGTATATTAAAGTAGGTGGGTTTGATTTTGAACATTTCACAAAGGAAAGAAAACCAATATATATGTTTCATGGTTTGCCAAGTCAGCGAATGATGATATATACTGTATATATGTATTGTAAAAAAAAAAGTAAATGTAACTACTACATGCACTTTTATAGGGTTCTTTGATCAGCCATTGGAAGATGAATCGATGTCAAACTATAATTTTTGAAAGCAAACAAAATGCAGTTCGTTACGAAAATAATAATAATAATAATAATAATAATAATAATAATAATAATAATAATAATAATAATAATAATAATAATAATAATAATCATAATAACAGAGAAAGAGAGAGACGTTCAATAGCTATTACAGTGTCTGTGTACCGTTCTGTTGCCACCAACTACACCGAGTAATGTTATACAGAGTAAGAGGTGCACTCGCGGGGGGGCATCGAGTCCGAATCCTCCCTCCAAAAGCTTCCCAACTCAATATACATTTGTACACTTTCTCATAAATCTATCCTTGTTTAACAGAGAAATGATTGATGCACCATGAAAATTTGATCTTACACTTCATCTGTACAAAAACAATGTAGTTCTTTCATTTTTTTTTTCTGAAAATATAGTTGAAAGTATTTTACAATTACTTACCTTTTTTCGGGTTCAGAATAATACCCGTTCAATACAACATAGGCGTAATGGCTTGGTATTATTGAACCTCTCGAAAGCTTGACCCCTCTCAACAAAAAAATTTCCTCGGTGCGCCCCTGTACAAAGTATCTGTAAGACTAGTAAACAGTGATGATTGAGATTTTCCCTTGGGGGATGGGGAATTTTAGTACACTGTGCAGGTTAAAAGTAGCATTACTAAAATATTGGGAATCTACAATACATTGAAGACGACAGGGCTTATTGTCCCGGGAAATTTCGTGGTTCCGATGGGGGAAATTTCTCCCCAAGCCACACCCTGAAATCATCAGTGCTAGTAAACCAATACATATCAATTGTTGTTGTTATTTTTTAAAATTTAGCGTCCCTTTTCAACACGGTGGCTATACGAGACGTGGTTCTACAGTTTTAAGATGGAATCTGTAACAACGTAATTGTTTTCAATGCCCACCCACAAGGAATTGAATCCGGGACCCAGTGCACCAAAAGCGCGCACTACTCAATAGTCAGCGTAAAGGGCTATGCATAGTTTAATGCGTTGGCATGAGTCTTGTGATAGAATGTTCCCAGTGCATATTTTTGTGACAGGAGCATTTTTAAACGCAATCAGGAAAGAAAATTTTCATAGTTCACATAAAAGATGAACTGTTTTTTGCAAGTTGCAACACTGCTTTGGTTGCTTTTGAACTAGAATGTGTGGAATGTAACTTAGCATTTAACTGTTTGAATTCTTTCGTTTCCTATTTTCTCATCCGAATTGATTTGCTGTTAGACTGTGTGGTTCCTGGGATGCCTTTGGGAGATAACCTTTCTTCGGGTTTCTCAGCAGCAAGTATACTGTACGTTCACATTCTCCAGTTAAAGCTTTTGTACTCCTCGTTTCTAAAAGCAATTATATCTTTGCTGTTTTTGAATAACAATGAAGTTTATGTAGAGTTGTGTCTTTCTTCTTTTTAGAGCTATGTCGTTTTTTCGTAAGAAAGAAGGACAGTAATAAAATTGCATAATTGTTGCTTTTAAGAAAGACTTCTACACGGCCTATTTTTTTCAAGAAAAAAGTATGTAAAATGGCAGTTATTATTGACCAATGAACGAACTACTTTTTAGCATCAAAAAGATTCTCTTTTGTGGAAAACCAACCAACAGAGTTACTCTGACGTATGTCATTCTGTTCAGTTTGATGTGATGTATCGATTAATAATAATTATATGTCTTATCATTGGACACTATTAATAGTTAAACAAAAATTAAAATTAAGGAGTCAATCATAATCTTAGGCAAACAAAAATTAAAATTAAGAAATCAATCGTAATTTAGGGAAACAAAAATTAAAATTAAGGAGTCAATCATAGTATTAGGCAAACAAAAATTAAAGTGAAGGACTCAATCATAGTCTTGGGCAAACAAAAATTAAAAATTAAGTAGTCAAACAATCTAGGCAAACAAAAATTAAAATTAAGGAGTCTATGATTGACTCCTTAATTTTAATTTTTGTTTGCCTAGATTGTTTGATTACTTAATTTTTATTTTTTGTTTGCCTAAGTCTATGATTGACTTAGGCAAACAAAAATTAAAACTAAGAGGTCATTCATAGTCGGAGGCAAACAAAAAGTTAAAATTAAAGTCAATCATAGTCTTAGGCAAACAAAAATTAAAATTAATGAGTCAATCATAGTCTTAGACAAACAAAAATTAAAGAGTCAATCATAGTCTTAGACAAACAAAAATTAAGGAGTCAATCATAGTCTTAGGCTGTATCTCATCAACCACACTGTGTACTGTCATTTCGCTAGTTTCATCATAGAAAACTTGAAGATATTCTTTAGTTTTATCAGTTTCATCCTAATAGAGGCGTGGTTGTTGTACAGCATGAAATTTTAGGTTTATCAAAAATAGTTTTCTTGATTTTTTCAAAAACTGCTCATAAGGATTTGCATTCACCCGTATCATTTTGTACAGCACATGAGGTATATCAATTGGTGTATGTCTCATCCTTGGCATTCTTGGACATTTTTTTTCATATTAAATGAAGTCTTCTTCTTTTTCTTCTTCGTCTCTGCCTCTTTCCATGTTTATATGGGGTCGGCGTTTCCGCCTTTAATTCATTTCCTCCGATTGCCTCTATACTGTTCGTCCTCTATTCTCCATCCCGGGGAGCAAGGTGACTCAGTGGCAGAGCGCTTACCTGTGGTACGTGGGGTTCCTGGTTTGATCCCCAGCCAAGTAAATTTGTGGTAGACAACATCGTGGTACTCCTGTTTCCTCCCACAATCTCATTCCACCAATTCATTTCTTCATCACTCACTTACCTTAATCATTCGTCTCGCTTAGTTTACAGGGCACAATCGTGGGACGTTAAACTGAAAGATTTCAGTACATTTTTGTTTTTATTCTCGATCCATTCTCCTGGAAAATTGTAAAATAAATAAACAAACATACAAACAAACAAACACACACACACAAAAGTTCATGTTCCTTTCCCAAACAATCTAATTGACTACTTCTAAACCATGTAAAATAAATAAATACATGAAGTGAGGACAGAAATGTTTGTTAGTATTGTTTGCTTACGATCAACAGATTCCAATTAACAGATTAATTTTACCTTCTGAAACTTACACGGTCTAGAACTTTGTATATTGTGTGAACTTGCTGATTGGCTTTTTTAGTTTGATTTGACTTGACGTATCACCTCAATATCTGTTACTTTTTATCCTTTCTCTGCTACATAGTTCTTTTACTATAATTTACATGGTTGTTATGTAGAAGTTTCTTGAACGATAGGGAGAAACTATATATATAAATTAGTACGTAGTTTCTCATTTTTTGGTAAAGCTCAAATTGTATTCATTGTTCGTCAGTAGCGTAGAAGTTGTGTAAAAGCGACATCAGAAGTTGTCTAGATAACTACATGAGAAGTTGTGACTTTTTTTTTCGTAAATAAGAACGCTAATAAAGACGAAGAAAATGTTTACGAACTCAGGACTTTCGCTGGCGGTAATGTTATTGACGTCAGTCTAAATCAAATAGAACTTCTGCTAACAAATTAAATATTTGACGAAGATTTAATTAGTTAGTTAAAAAGTTTGTTATATAAATATTCGTCAGGAAACTGCTATTACTTGCGTAACAGCGCGCATTTATTAAAAAAAAAAAAAAGTTTATAAAAGGAATTGTGTAAGAAATTTGTATTGTGTTCTAACTCTGTAGTTGAAATGATCTGAAGGTATATTGCCACAGAAACAAATATATTCTATTCGGGGAATTTTACCGTTTCCGCGTTGGAATCTTACAACGTATCTGTACCAACTGTGGACCAGATCTGTGAATTTTTGGAGTTTTTGAATGTACTTCCATCACTATAGACTAGTGAAAATTAAAAAAAAAAAAAAAAATGAAATTTTAGGAGATTCATGTACGAGGTTTATCCGTAAAGCAAAGTTACATACAACCCCTGTAGAAGGACAAGTAATATTTTCGTATGTTAGTTGGCTATACTGGCTTTTACTGTGAAGCTTTCTGCTTCACTCTCGTTGGTGTTCTTCGTTGCTATGTGGAAGCTAATGTGAGTAAGACGTGTCTGCATTGACTGCGCCGATTCAGTCAAATGTGAAATTTTACGTCCGTCATACTTTTCTTCAAACACAAAGCGAGTCCTCTCCGGCTACTCACAAAGTACTTGTTTCTGTCTATGGAAACATCTTGCTGGACAATACTTCTACTATAATGAAGAGATCAAGAAGAAATTTGAAATATGGTTTCAGCAGCAGACGCTAGAGTTCTATGACTGTGAAGCTAGTACCTTGACGTAACAATTGTTTGAACAATGGTGGTAATTACGTCGTAAGTAATCCTTGTATTACTAAATACATTTCTCAGGTACGCATTTTTTTTTGAATGAACACTAGCCGCTTTAACCTTACTTTCCGGATTCAGCTCGTAACATGTCTTATAGCAAATGAAGCCAAAAGCATCAGAAGTAATATTTCCTCATTGCATGTTTGAGAGAGAAAGCGGGTAATGTATTTATCATCGATGTTGCCAAGACTCAAATGAAAAATGAAAATGAAATGAAATCTTTAAGTTTTACGTCCCACAGTTATGCCGGTTAGGCTAAAGGAGACGGTGATTATGAGAGACGAGTGAAATGGTGGAATGAAGAAAGTGGGAGGAAACGGGAGAACCCTGAGAAAACCCACGAGCACGGTGTTTGTCCACCACAAAAGTCCACACGGCGCGAGCTGGGATCGAACCAGGGACCCCAAGCACCGGAGGTGAACGCTCTAGCACTGAGCCACTGCGCCACCACTGCCAAAACTCAAGAGCGTATCGATGTGTGATAATATGTCAGTGAATATTGTTAGAATAAAGATCACGAAGCTATAACGTTGTGGTCAACGGATTCCGTTTTTGTCACGCCCGTTGTACCTCTAGAAAAAAAACAAGAACTTGGCATAATAATGCTGATAACTTGACAGCACAAAGAACTTCCTTTTCTTTATTATTTGAAATATTATTTCTTGTAGTTATATCGCTGAAATTGATCTTAGTTCCCTCCTTTGTAAACAATAATTGGTAGTTCGAAGTCAGTCAGAAATTTTTGCGGGAACGTGGCCATGAGAGTTGCTGGTTCTTGGTGTAATGGCACCATGGAACCTACCTTATAGGACCACTTCAAAGAATCAGCAAACACACAGTAGAACGTAATTTCCATATTCGTTTATTAGCGAGAAACACTTGTCGTTAATTGAGGTGTGTTGGGTAAAACACAAGAAAGAAAGCCATGTTGACGCATTGAGGTTGTAGAGCATTTTAATCACAAAAGAACAAGCTCAGATGCTAGTTTATAAGCAAAGACTGATTAGTCGCAATCCGAAGTTATTTAGACCACATGGAAATGACAACAGTTTGACGTGAGTCATTGTAATCTTATTGGCTAAAATGTTTGTAGACTTTCTGGGCTGCGGTTTTAAAAGGATTTAATATTTAGATTTCTGGGATTTCGGCATCTATGTCCATTTAGCCCGTCACGTATCACACTATTTAGCCCTCGGCGATCACACTATCCGGGGAAAGGGAAGGAAGGAAGCGGCTTGGGACCTATATGTTTGGTACCACCCCGGCATTTGCCTGGTGTGAATGACGAAAACCCAGGAAAACCTCATTAGGATGATCGGCTTGAAAAAGCTTTTTACACTTTTTTGAACGAGTGCCCCCATCTGAAATCGAATCCGGGACCGCTTGCACCTAAGGCAAGATCGTTAGCCACAACACTACGCACTACCACCTGCGGCCTTAAAAGTAAGTCGTGATAATTTACCTTTACATAGTCATCTCGTACTGATCTTCTTTGATAGCTACTGAATAACCAACCGAGTGGACAAATATGATTTAACGTCAAAACATGCTTTTTCCTATTTTTTTTTTTCCAGAAGCTAAAACCATCTTCGGAAATTAGAAATTAAATTTATCAATAATATGATCTCTCCCTCCTTCGTTTTCAAATACACTCGTACATTGTATGTCAACTCGTAAAAATTAATATAGTACAAAAAAAATTGACGGAAAGCGTCACAGATATAATAATCCAGCTCGAATTTTGTGAAACAATAGATGATCAAAATGTACAGAAAATGATTTTTGAACAAAATGATAATAATAACACAAGGAAAACGCTGTTTTTTTTTCTCTTTCTCATATATAACAGGATATGTATTACAGGCAAAACGAACGATGGTACCCTTCCGGCACAGAACGAATCACATTTCAGTTTTGAAAGCATCATGCACCTCGTTATGAGATACTATATATATTGGAGAGCGCCAGATGGGGGACGCGACGGGACGGGTAGATGTTCAAAATGGTGTATGTTTCAAACGTCAATAATGAAGCCTTTCTTCTCTGCTCACGTTTCTATTTCCCTTTGTGCAAGGGACCAATCAGTTTGTTGTTGAGTGGCTGATTTTTTTAAAAGCTTTGTCTTTTGTGATATACAATAACTCTATAACGATTTGAAATTTTATCAGCACGTCTACTGCGGAATCAACTGGTCTTGCACAATTTCTTTCTGTAATTTAAACTATTAGTTGGGCCACGGCACCCATGGGGGTGGCAGGGTGGGCTTTAGTGTTTTGTAAGCTTAGATTCTACCAAATAGCAAACCAGGAACGTCGTTTGGGGTTTCAAGGAGCAAGGAGCAATTAGCATCGTGAGTTTGGGGTATATAGTAGATTATTATCTTGATACGCCCGTCTAACCTTTAAACTAATGAAAAAAAAAAAAAAAAAAACAGTGAAATGTTGTACCATACAAGTATCGGCAGGGAGACATTGTTTGGCATATTCTCTGATTCCACAAGGTTAACAACATAAAGTTGTACATTTTCAAATAGCGCTACAAAGCTCCCTTGTAGGGATGCGCTCGAGTCGAGACATGTCTCGAATCTCGACTCGACTCGACTCGAATTCGAGTCGAGATTCGAGTCGAGACACACTTTGTAAAATTCGAGACGAGTCGAGACAAACGTGTTTCTCGACTCGAATTTTCGAGTCGAGACACGAGTCGAGTCGAGACAGCTCATAAAAATCTCGACTCGACTCGAATGTCTCGAAAATTTTTCTAAAACTTTTAATATTATTATGAAGAAATTATTCACTCAGGAACAGCCTTGAAACCAATTCCAGCATTTATTACTTTAGAAAGGTACAGAACGCATAAATTTAATAGTTAATCTTCCGAGATCGAGATTTAATTTTCAGCTCAATTCAGTTAATTAAAACTAGTAATTAATGTCGTGATATTTGATTGTACTTCAAATATAATAATAATAATAATAATAATAATAATAATAATAATAATAATAATAATAATAATAATAATAATAATAATAATAATAATAATTGATTATCTAGTTTGAATAAAACTATTATCCGTAGCCTATATCTAGTCTGTATAAGAACATTGCAATAAAGTGAACATCATAAATTCTCTGAATGAGCAATTGGCAGTCTATAGTAATTTAGCATAGTTATAACTATTGTGTTTTTATTTCCATGAACGCCATAGGGCTACATAACTTCTGGACAGGGCCGGATTTATGGGGGTGCAAAGGTGCACGCTACCCCCCCCTTTGTTGTAAATATACCTATCTAAAATAAGAAGCTAGCAGTAAAAATACCGCGACACTGGTGTGTCGTGAATGGGCCACTGGTGTACCGCGAGGATATCAAAACAAATTTATTAATTCTATAGCAATCAAATTGCAAAACGTAGGGGAAAATGTATATTTGTATTGCACATTACTATCAACCTCTACTATGAATATACAATTTTAAGTTTCATGCCGTGTTACTTTTCTGTACATTTCTAATGTTGAAAAAAGTATTTGTTATTGTTATGACCATTATTGCTTCTTTATCGTTACAGACTATTTCGTAACTTGAAAATTTAAAATATTATTCAATCCTTTCGATAAATTATTTACATTTGTGTTTTAAAAGTAAAATAGATTTATTTGTTCGTTCGTTATTTAATGATCTTCATTCTTAGTAAAAGGTTGGATACAGTTTTCGAAAGAGTAAGCGTATTTTTAATAACCTGAGTCCAACATTTCATTGCAGTTGTTTTCTCCTTTTAAATTAGAATAAAAAATAAGCATAGTGATTTACCACGAGGAAAACCCAGTGATCGAGCTTTCTTCTCTGTGCGAAGGAGATAAGTAATCAAAGAAAAAAATACCAGTGTGTTTTATATTTACAAATAATAATATCTATAAGTGTGCCGCGAGAATTCATGTAACACCCGTAGTGTGCTGCAAGTTGAAAAAGGTTGGGAAACGCTGGTTTAGAGGAAAGAATAATTGGTACACTCCCTCCTCCCTGCTCTCTCAATTTTCTTTATTTTATTGTCTCCGAAACACCATTCCAGACAAATGATTTTCGGTAGAAAAGTTAGAAACAAACCATCCCGCTCTTGGACAAAGTGGGCAACATGCGGTAGTCAGGTCAATGAACCTGCTTTGGAAATTTTTGTGCAATTTAGGTTACTGAGAGGCCGTTTAGACGTTATGATAAATCATCAAGGGTAGAGATAAATTTCAGAAATCATAACGTCTAAATTAGTTTATCTCATGATATCTCTCCTGCATATGATACGATGCGATAAGTTCGACATGTTCAACTTATCGCATGCAAGCCAGGTAAAGCCCCCCGTAGAGAAACAAAGGAATGAATAGGTCACCGCTTCCAACCCTCCTTGGCTGCCAGCTTCTTGGAAGGAAAGCGGGAAATATCTGGTTAAAAACAGGTTTTGTTAAGAATTTGTTTATACCTGTCGTTCAGTGGTTTGTTCTGTTGACAAAAAGGAAAGAAATATCTTTTCCCCGGTTTCTGTTTATGAAATGCGAGGAGACTTCCAAACTACGAAAGCTACAACAAATTAACCGCTTCAATTTGGTTTGCTTTGATATCTGAAGTTTAACCTCGGCTAAAGCAAAAGTAGATCCATAGTTTAAAATGAGATAAAACCGACTAGCACCGGGAATTGAAACCTGGACCACATACATCAGAAGCGACACGTCCTTGATTGAAACCCTTTTCATGTCTTCGAAACAAGTCATTATAACCAACCAGAGATGGCCAACACATCAACCATGGTCTCTAGCCTACCGGCAATCGTGAGAGGTAGCCCGCGGTGGTCTGTGTCACACTATCTGTATCAATCAGTCTCGATGGACTGATTTCTAGTTTCTGATAACAAATGAACGTTTCTGAGAAAATAAAAATGAATTAATTAGGTTTTTAAAAAAATATTTAATCTTAATTTTATTGTTCGTATTTACTTCTTCTTTACTGTCCATCACGTCCTCAATTAATCTATATTTTGATTAGTAGATCACTAGAGAATTCGGAAATGAGAAGTAGCCCTCAAACCTTAGAAAGCCTAGCCACCCCTGTTGTAAACCTATTCAATATTGTTTTATTTTCGGTTCTTACTCTGGTTTGTCAATCAAGCGCTTTAGTGCTTATCTCATGTTATTATAATCAATTTCGAATTCCAAAATTGTATATAAATACTTCATAATTAAAATTTCGAATTTTGAATTTATGTATAGTTATTTCATACTTACTTTACTTCTATATAAATTGTATTTTATTTTAAATATCGTATTAAAATATTTGAACCAAAAGTCACCGCGTTAACCATTATGTTAGTCGGGTTAATCTTCTCCCTAGAACTTCTAAGATTATATGTAATAACATTATATAATATACGGTTCCATAATTCATGCAATTTCATGTCATAATATATATATATATATATATATATATATATATATATATATATATATATATATATATATATATATATATATATATAGATAGATAGATATAGATATAGATAGATAGATAGATAGATATAGATATAGATATATAGATATATATATACAATGATTAAATGAGCGCATACAGTAAATTAGAAATTTTATAATGTAAAATTCAATTAAATAACAATGTACTTGTAATTATAAACCATCATTATATCCACCTGCCATTTCGTCCTCTGTCAAGATGTCCACTGGCCACTTCCTCCATTAGTTTGGGCTGAAATATTTCCTGCTCTTTTGACCACTCTCAATAATATGTTCTTCTGTTATTTTCTGTGTAAATGATAAGAAGTGACCTAAAAGAGGCCCTGATACCGTATGGAATGGTCAAATTAAGAAGCACTGAGGAATGATTTGAAAGAGGGTTGCCCAAGATGGAATGTTCTGGAGAAATGTTGAAAGATCTTTATCAAACATTGGATTGACAACGGTTGTAAATAATAATTATCATGATTTTATATAATATTTTTGATTCCCCAGATAATACAGATAATTCAAATTAAACAGAGTTGTTAGATTGATTTTCCATCTAGTATAAAATAACTTATAAATAAAAATGTATTGCCATTGCTTAAAGCCTACCCAATTTGCAAATATATTACAGTGCAGTGTCTTCTAAACGACCCCCCCCCCAAGTTGTAGAATTCCTCTAAAGATTTTTGAAAATACCTGCAACAAAAGTTAAAAAGTCATGAATATCCCCTAGAGTGTTGGATTCTCCTCAAAATTAACAGAATTAGACAAAACGCTGCTGGTGGTTATTTTACAACTTTATCTCACAACGCTTGAAGAGCTTTACATAGTTCATAGTTCATAGAAATGAATAGTCATAGTTCATTTCTATGCTCAAAGTTAATGTTCTAATTTGCAGTTATTCATTGAGAAACTAATACTGCAAAATTCTAAACTTCGGAAATGAAAAATCAAGTAAAATGTTTTGTTTTAAATAGATTATATCTATATCTATCTACATTATAACTCACAGCATTATTAATCTAATTAATGCGCTTATCGTAGCTCCAGTATTGGGTTGCAGGGGCGTAAATGAGGGGTTCGCGTACCCCGCATTGTGGGGGGCCCACACCATCAGGGAGCTCAAAATTGTGAAGTGGGACGTAGAGAAGGGGTCCCACTCCACGCTGTCTACGGGAGAGCCCAAGCTTTTAGACGCCACTGTTCGGTTGTGCCATTTGTTTGTATGGCTGGAGAAATCAAATTTATGTCAAGATAAATTTGACTTCCAGTTCTGGTTTTGGAGAGTCGCTTGAGTAATCAATCACATTGAAATTAAGATCAATGTACTAAATAATATGAGGTCAATTCGGAAAAGGACTGCCGTTTGATATCAATGGCACACACTCGCAGATACAAAATGTTTATTATACACATGGGAAAAATATCACATTACATTACTTTTCAACATATTCACCATTCAAATTGAGGCACTTGTCATAACGTTTTATAAGGTTTGAATTCCTTCTTAAAAAAAAAAAAAAAAAGTGACAACGTTCTTTCACAGCGTGAAGCTTAGGGTTATTGCCATATATATAGTATGATTTGTGTCTTGTTCCGTAGCTCATTGGGTCCGTGCAAATTCCCATTCCCGCGACCAGTGTTCGAGTTTTCGTTTTACTACTTTTTTATTTTTATTTTTTCATCGATCAGATAGGACTCCAGTAAAGAGGAAAATATTGTTACAGTTAAAGGTGTGATTCGATATTCTGCTAGTATTTATTTATATATTTATTGTCAAGCGAACAAAATGAAGTAGAATTTTACAAGCGTAAAACTGTTCTAGATTTTACTATTAATAAGTTTACAGCTCAAAAATAAATTGAATGCTCTTCAATTATAGTCCATAATTAGCTATGGTCAAGAAGATGGATTTAAGTTGTTTTGTGTGTGGTCCGCACATTGGCATCCATCATCTTAAATTCTGGAACTAAATATAACTAATTTTATTTTTCGTTTAGAAATAAAATAGTCATCTTTAGCTCTGAACGAAACAGAGAGCATAGTGCAAAAGATCACTATGGCATTACATTTCGTTATATAAAGAAATGAAAAAAAGTACATTTATACTTGAAAATGTCGAAGATAATTAGACAAATATTATGAACAATTCTATAATGGAATTAAGCAATAATTTATAATAAAATAAAACTGCAATGAAATGCAGGTGATATGAAGTTAACAAAAATGTTTGCCCCTATATGCTGAAATACAAGTTTCTTGATCAGATAGGGAAACTTCGCCTTAAAACATACACCATGAATTTGATTCTCGATAGAATCTGAAATATGTTAAGATCATGGGATTATTTATCGTAGGATCATCGTTTATACTTCATTTTCTTCAGCACAGTGGCGGATCGAAGGAGGCTGGGTGCGAATTACCGGGGGGGGGGGGTGAGGGGGATTTTCCCCCTCAATCACATTTTGTTTTCTCCCCCAAAGAAGTCAGCTGAAGTATCCCCACCGGGGATGCTCGCTTTCCCCCTCAAACTATGCTTAGTATAACTCCAAATTTCACTGATTTTTGTTATTTCTTGTAAATTTAATTTTCTAGCTGTATTTCGAAATGATCGATGTAAACTGTTCAGTTTTGGTCATTTCTACTTACCACCTAATTACCCACTATTTTCAATGTTGTTTAGTTGAACTATATTATTATGACTACGGTTGTTAGTTGCAACTGTACCTTCGTACCCTTCAGTTCGTCATCGTTCGTGAATTTGAATGTACTAATTGCGTATAACAAAGCCACATATAGATTTATAAATGTTCTTAGCGGTTGGCCAAGAAGAAGTAAACAAATAGCTTCTTCTACCATACTTGGCGAAGTTCGCATATGTCATATTCATCCTGTATATTTGTATCGATTATCATCTTATTTTAATTTTTGTTATAACATGTTATTTCATTTTCCAGTGTACTCTTTGTTAGCACATGGTCTTCATTCCCTAGTAGGTTGTGTGTATGCAACTCAAAAGTTGCATTTAATTTGTGATAATTAGCATAATAATCACTGCTTTTACAGTTTACGGAAATGAACTTTTGAAACTGTACTCAAAATCTGAGATATAGGTATTCTCTCGTAAGTATATGTTAACGTACACGCTGGGGGATACGCTCGTAGTGAGCAGACATGTTAATGAAGGTGATTTTTAGGTGAATAAGCGAATAATTCAAGATTTGTTTCAGCATTTGTTAATACGACTGGTTCTCCGTGTCATTGTCCGTGTCTGTATAAGCATTTCAACTGGAGCGGTTTTTTTTTAAAGTTAACCCTTCATTTTCCCATCTTTTCGCTGTACATTTTGCTGTCCACGCTAATAATGTTATCTGAAAAACTTCAATGTTTTACTTTATTTAAGTAACGTAGCCCATAGTGAATCAACTCATCTTCAACCTAACAGTAAAGTAATTTTTAAGTGTTGACTTTCTGTGCCCATCACGGAATCGATATTTGGAGAAAAAAAAAGTCGTGATGAGCACAGCTTTAGCTGGAAGTAGAAGCACAAGCTCGAAATTTGAATTCAGAGATTTTAAATATTTGGCCTTCGATTTGACCTTGATGTGAGAAATCGGGACCAGCAACAATCCATTTATTTGATAGGCTAATATCTAGATTTTCTAAAAAAAAAAAAATAAATAAATAAATTTATAAAATGTCCGGTTTAACTGATAATTTTAGTGGTTTTCACAAGACTGAAATAGATTTCTTTTCGCAACCTGTATGTATTAATGCAAAGTGGAAGCTTTCAATATGAGTGGAAAAATTAACATATGCTTGTGATCATGGCTATCGCTCGAGCCGAATTATTAACTAAATAAACCTTAGAGAGCTACGGGGACAAGAGTGAGTACAACATTAAAACACGTTCAGAAAGGTTTAGTGGGGTGTGTGTATGTCAGACAATATAATGTGCATAGTTATTGTCGGTAGATTTATTAAATTAATAAATCTCTTATTTATTACAGATGTCACTCACTCACTCACACACACACACACACAGACATACATATATATATATATATATATATATATATATATATATATATATATATATATATATATATATATATAAAATATGGGGGGTAGGGCATTTATTGTCTCATTTTGAAATTTGAACCTTCAGACTATGTCCTTTGGCCTAATTTTATCTCCCCCGAATATAGATTATTTAATTCGCACACTGGAAGGAGGAGCTATAGGGGCTCTAGCCCAGCCTTGACGCTCAAGTATACACTGGATAAAATGGGGTTCAATTCTGATTTACACTGGATAAAGCTACAAACTACGATTTAGTCCCTTTCTTTATCATATCTTGGATCCGCCACTGATAGAGCATCATTTTCAACAGTACCACTCATTTGTCCGTATTATACACCAGAAACTGTAAAAAAATCGAGGAAAACCGGGAGATTTTTCGATTTTTTCGAAATTATTGCGTCCTTCTGGCCCGGGCTTGAGTTCAGGTAGGGATATGATTTTTTCTTTTTTTTAAACGTAGTTATGTAGACAATACGTGTGCAATATTTCAATCCTGTATCTTGAAAATTAAGGTCGGGAAAAAAATTTTGCAATATATATATATATAATATACTGTTCCATAATTCATGCAATTTTCTACAGCACTGGGAGAATATGAAGTTTTCACACTATTAATGTAAAATTTGGCACTCTTATTGAGAAATATCTTAATTTTTTGAATTTCTAAAGGAAATAAGAGAAAATTTCTGTTTAGCCCCCCTTTTGGGGGTGTAAACACAAAAGTTCATTTTCCTTATGGGAGATTCAATGTTAAATTTTGGAAGCAGTTTTCTCCAATAATTATTCGTAAAGATTTTGGGGCAAATGAATTGTATTTGTTACAAAATGCAAAAACACTCATTAACAAAGCTAATAAAGCTGTCTCAAACATTATTTTGGGAAGGCCCCCCTTTTGGGGGCAAGGGGCGTAAAAAGGTGGTGGGTGATGTGTTACCAAAATCCCAAAATTTATTTTCGGTGTGCCAGTAAGCGTCAGGTTAATCACGAATGACACATAATTAATGCTCCAATGCTCCTTGCATGTGCCAGGGACTTATATAGGGGGCTATAGCCCCCTCTCAAAAATATAAAAAAACTCCATAAATATCCTTAGTAGGGACATACGACAAGAAGGTATTTTTTGTTAATAGATGTGAAATTTGGCGTCACTGTAGCAAAAGAGTATGCGGTTTTCAAATCTGGAATGATATTTTGGTAACGCACCATCTTAGGGGGGCAGAGGGGGCGAAGCATAATTTGGTGGATCTTCATAAAAATTTCAAATTTTATTTTGGAAATTTCAGGAAGCGTTAGATTAATCACAAATGATACAAAATTAATATTCCGATGCTTTTTGCATGTACCAGTGACTGATATTGGGCTACAGCCACCCTTTCAAAATTCATGTAATTTACGATAAATATTCTTCGCAGGGACGTACGGGAAGAAGGTAAATATGCTTTACAATTAATGTGGAATTTGTCGTTATTGTAGAAGAATGTTTTGATTTTTTTTTTTTAAATCTTGAATCTAGTGTAAATGAATATCGTCTGTCAGTGTACCAGATTGAGGATATAACTTTGTTGTTTTGTCATCACCGGAATATAATCAAAGATTTTTGCGTTTTTATAAAACAAATTGGACTCTTTTTATAGCATAAAATCACACATACAAGTTACCTGTACATTTTCTGCCCACTTCAGCAAACCAACTCAAACACAAAATGACAATGGAAAATGCCGCGGGTATCACGAACGAAAGAATCTTAATGAGAAGTAATATTTTAAAAGTTAAAAGTGTAATAGGTGACCTTTAAGTTTCAATTATGTTTTCTTTATTCATAAAAAAAGCACATATTTTCCCTACTTCTTCCACAATAACTGTATGATCCCGCTTTCCACGCAGTAGCTTACTCGTATACTGCACTTGTAAGCACGTCAGGAAATCGTATACTACGGACACACGGTTCTTATAACCGTGTTCTCTTTTCAATGTTTGGTTTTATCATTTCAAGTAATTCTTCAAATAATTTATCCGGCATTCTAAAATAGTTCGTGTACATTATACTGTCTTCAGTCCTGATTACCTGTACGAGGTTAGCATGAATCCCATGTCCGTATCGTCTTCTAATCCAATCTTTTACCCAGACTTTTCGATTTCTTTTCTTTTTTAAACATAAATACAATGATACCATTGCCACAGACGTGATAAAGCTAAAAGTTGCAGCATCCCTGTCTTCCATTCCAAGGTCTTTATCTCACTACGGCGGAAACAAATTAGCGAGAAACAGGAATTGTCCTTTTCTGACTGACACGGTGCTCACACATACACACACACACACACACACACACTCACAAATAGCGTGGTCATCTTTTGTTTGTCTAGGAGACACTCAAAGTTTCTGAAGTAGTTCGCATAATCTCCGAAAGATGTCAGACCCTATAGACCATGTGCTAGAGATATCTACGGAAAATATCGCTGTGTGTAAATAGAAAATATCTCACCTGCATATGATAAAAAAATCTCTACCCTTGATGATTTATCATAACGTCTAAAAAGGGCCTGAGAGGGTGTAGTTTCTTCAACTATGCCGCCTTCTACTATGGCACGTGCCATAAATAAGTCATCGTCTGATCGTATGGGAAACACCGCTAGTTGTCCTTGCCTGACATCTGTTTCATATTCATATTAGCCAGTGACAGCGATAAAAGGCGCGCATACCCTGGGGTGCGGGGGAAGAAAACTTGAGGGGGCCTCTACAACGTACGCTCAGCAAGGCACCTTTTACTTGTCATTTATAATTTTAATGCATTTTGAAAGCGTTTCTACACAGCTTATAATTAATTCTAATAGTTTCACAGAATTAAACCAGTTGAGAATGCTCCATGAGCATTGCCAGAACGAACTTAAAAAGAATGGAGAGATGGAGCGGGAAGGAAAACTATCATTGTTCCTACCTCGCAAAAATTAGTAAAATATTATTTCTCTATGACTTACAGTTCTCGAGATATGGCTGCTTAAATATCTAGAAATTTGAACTTTTTGGCCAGTATTTGGGGAACGGTGGCCAGTTGGCCAGTAGACAGTTAATCAGTGGACACTGGTTATTATTTGGTATTAAAATGTTCACCACCCTCTTAGGTATTGATCAACACCAATATGATCTCTCTACAACTTACGGCTCTCAAGCTATGGCTCGTTAAATATCTAGAAATTGGCCATTTTTGGCCAACATCACGGGAACGGTAAGTCATAGAGAGATGATATTGGTGTTAGTCAATACCTAAGAGGATGGTATGCATTTTAGTACCGATATTAATTGGTGACCACTATACAACTGGCCATTGGCCAAACTAGTGGCCAATTGGCCAGTGTTAATCGGTTACTATTTGGTACCAAAATGTTCACCATCCTCTTAGGTAATGAACAACATCAATGTGATCTCTCTGTGACTTATGGTTCCCGAGATATGGCTCCTTAAATCTCTGGAAGTCGGCTATTTTTTGGCCAATATCTTGGGAACGGTAAGAGTGACGCGAAAAATTTAATCACTTTTTCTGATAGTTTTTGAAGCTCTATCAAATACACGGTTCAAAAATGATAAATTGCAAATAACAGACAGACGGACAGACAGACAGACACACACACAGACATAGAGAATTCAGTATCGAACTTTCTAAGTTCGTTGATATTAATGAAGTAATAATTAAAATCAAATAATGAGGAATGACTGTGAGCATGAATGTCAGGTTCCTCTGCAATTTTCCAAAGATTTTATTTTCCAGTGTAATATTTGCATATTATTATGTTAGTCTATAATGCCATATTTTCGATATCGTGTATCTTAGAGTAGAATTACAGTATTACAATAAATTATCGTATTTACCAGAAATATCTTCCAAGAAAATAATTCGAGATATAACAACTTGTTATTTGAAGAAGACAGTTGCTTACTGACAAGGGAGTGGCTCCACTGAGATCCGAACGAGACAATTATCGCATTGGATATGTTATAACTAGACGAATCCCGAAGTTATACGTGTCACCAGGCGTTGAGTTACAACATATTCAACGAACTTAAAAAGTTCGTTACTGAATTCTCTATTTTGTACACTGCATTAGATAGAGCATCAAAAACTATCAGACAAAATGATTAAATTTTTCGCGTCAATCTAACCGTTCGCAAGATAGTGGCCAAAAAATGACCGATTTACAGAAATTTAAGCAGCCATATCTCGGGAACCGTAAGTCATAGAGAGATCATATTGGTGTTGATCAATATCTAAAAGAATGGTTAACATTTTGGTACCAAATAGTAACCGGTAGTCACTGTCCAACTGGCCAGTGGTTTGGCCAATGGCCAGTTGGCCAGTGGCCACCAATTAATATCAGAACAAAAATGTTGAACATTCTATTAGGGATTGATTACCACCAATATCATATTTCTATGGCTTACCGTTCCCGTGATATTGGCCAAAAACATGGCCAATTTCTAAATATTTAAAAAGCCATAGCTAGGAAATTACCTGCTAGAATAGTTTGAACCGAGTCATTTGTTCGGAAACGATTGAGTAAATGGAAAACTCGGTGAACATGTATCCCCTCATTTTCAAGGCCACACTTTTTTGGGGTAAAAAGTTTGCCCCAGGGTTCCCCGCAGGGCCCCAGACGGGATCCAACTAAAAAGTTTCAAATGGCAAGGGGGGTTAAGTAGCACATCGTTTGAAATTTGTTGTAAAATGAAGGAAAATGGAGCAAGTCTCGACTCTCTACGACAACCCTGTGCAAAATGGCGGCGGGTCAAAATGAAAACAAAAACTTAATTGAAAAGTCCACGGCCACTCGTATAAATCGAAAATGGTGAGACAAATGTAAAAACAAGAAAGGACGTGTGGCATTACGAAATCGAGCTAAAGAGAATTTCACAGTAAATATCAAGCTCAAGCTCGAATTAGTGAGAAACTTGACTAGTGTGATCCTCATTGAGATTAGCGAACGCGAGCTCCATTGAGGATAGAGAGCATGAGCCCGAGTGAGTCACGGTTGCAAAATTACCAATTTTACTTCTTTCCTTCTTTTCTTTTCTTTTCTTTTCTCTTTTTTTTCCTACTCCAATGCGTAAGGTTTATGAACAGCAGAAGTTCTTGCTAGAAAGACTTTAATTAGCATTGCTTGAATTATCCATAGACTAGGAACTGCTTAGATATCTAATGCAACTTACGTTCGCATTTTAACAATTCAGGTTGTAATTAAACCTTGAATACTGAGCAGATGAGCACGCAGAATGTTTTGTTTGGGTGTATTTCTAATACGCAATTAATTCTTCGTAAACAAATACAACTCTATAGTATCTGAAGCGGCTTGAGTTGGATTGAATGAAAACGTGAACATGTATTCGAACTGCGCAATGTATTGTTAATTATCATGAACTGGAACAATTAGAAAAAAAATGGAAGCGAGACTGATGAGCACCAAACATCAAAATTTCACAAGGCATGGTCAAAGCTCACACCTCAAAGACCAGAAAAAAAGATTGCCCCATCAACTAACCGTTGTCTTGTCCAAGTCAGTTGCTTCTTTTCATTGTGAAATTTCCTGCAAGTTAATCAGAATGTTGAAAATTTCCTACATTTTAAATTTATTTAGTATGTACTGATCAGTCAGAACATTATGACTACCAACCTACTATCGATATAATTTCCGTCCAGGCGATATCTGTGTCACCTGCCGACGAATGCCTGCTTGTCAGTCACGCGTACGGTGCATGCAGTATCAATGAGAGTGCTGGGCGTGTGTAGAATGGGGAAGGCGCGCGATCTGAGTTTGACCGAGGACAGGTTGTAATGGCCCGCAGACTCGGCAGGAGAATTTCGGAAACTGCAGGACTTGTCGGATGTTCGAGGAGTGCTGTGGTGAGTGTCTTCAACAAGTCGCGAAACCAAGGGAAAACGACGTCCAAACGTCGAGGGGTTGGGCGCCCCCACCTCATTACAGATGTCGGACGTCATAGGCTGGGCAGACTGGTAAAACAAGACAGGCAGCGAACTGTGGCAGAACTAACATCATACTTTATTACTGGGCAAAGTACAAGTGCGTTTGAACACACATTGCACCGAACACCCCTAACGATGGGCCTCCGAAGCCCATGTCCCATCTATGTGCGAATGTTAACACCACGACATCGGCAACTACAACTGAAATGAACACATGACCACCGTCATTAAACCTTGGCACAGTGGCAGAGCGTTGCATTGTCTGATGAATCCCGATATATTCTTCATCATGACGATGGGAGGGTGCGAATCCGTCGTGTTTCAAGAGAACAGTTCTTTGACACCTGTACTGCGGGACGGAGACAAGCTGGCGGTGGCTTAATTATGCTCCGGAAAACATTTACGTGAGCATCCATGTGTCTAGTGAAGGTCGAGCAAGGCACCATGACGGCCAAGGCGTATCACACACTGCTTGCAGACGACGACCATCTTTCCCAACGGTAGTGGCATTTTTCGAAAAGATAATGCACCATATCACAAGGCCAGGATTGTGATGGAGTGGTTCGAGGAACACAGGGGCAAGTCCCAAGTGATGTGCTGGCCGCCCAACTCACCTGATCTGAACCTAATCGAACACAAATGGGATGTGATTGAACATGACTTCAGAGCGCATCGCCCCTCTCCCTGGAATTTACGGGAATTAGATGACCTGTGTGCAAGGACGCCGATCCTGGGGGGCCAAGGGGGCCCGGACACTCCCAAAGCTCATGTGAGCCCCCGCATTGTATTTATGGAAAAACAATATTTGGCATAATTTGAATACAATTTGTCTTAAAATCCTCATATATATGCCTTCTGCATCTGAATGCCCCCCTACATTTACAGAAAAATCGGCGCCCTTGCCTATGTGTACGAATCAACTCTCTCCAGTGACCTTTCAAGGGTCATTGCGTCCATGCCAAGACGCGTCGCCATTGTTATCCGTGCCAAAGTTGGACATACTGACAATAAGGTAGGTAGTCATAATATTCTGGCTGATGTGTGCGTATATTTTAACTCGTATATTTTGTCTCGACTCGAATTTCGAGACGTCTCGACTCGAATTCGAGTCGAGTCGAGACAGAGTCTGTCGAGTCGAGACACGAGTCGAGACAGAAACATATTTTCGAGTCGAGACACGAGTCGAGACAACATTTTCTCGAGACGAGTCGAGACAGTCTTAAATCTCGACTCGACTCGACTCGAATGCATCCCTACTCCCTTGTGCCTATGTGAATAGCGTACGCGTCTTTGGCGTGGAAGACCCGGGTTCGATTCCGGCGGGAGCTCATGTGGTTTGGATCCCATATTAAACTGTAGGTCACGTCTGATGTAACCTCGCTGCTGAACGAGACACTAAACTCAAATTCAATCAAATGGCAGTACGTCAGGTTATTACATGTTTCAAATCTATTATACATGTTAAGTAAAAACTTACAATGTTACATTTATTATTAAATGTTGAAAACTAAGGACGCTACAGTATTAAAATTATCCAAATTTTGATGCTCTCTACAGCAGTAATAAAGCAAATGACACAGACGGCGCAATACACGTCAAAACTACTTTAGTGTTAATACTATGATCGTGATATGACGAATTTCTAATGAATGCGAATGAAGTTACAAGAGGTTTAAGATTTGACTTTTTCGAAAGTCTTTATTAAGTTAAGTCAAAAAAAAAAAATCAACTACTAGTAGACCTTGTTGAGTCAAACAGGCGATAAATTTGTAGTCGTTGTACCCTTCGTGGAACAACCTACTCCCTGTGAAACCTCCTAGTTAAGAGAATCCAATCCAACTTTTTCTCAATGCAATGTAGTTTTATGTTTATCGGAAACCTACATTATTATTTAAATTTTAGTTATTTTTATGCGCTAATCCAAGATTTGGTCAAAAAGAATATACTTAGGTACGCGTCAGCCCCTTTATATCCCGCGCATATATGGTGCGTTCAGTAGACAATGGAATCAAGTGTACTTTTTTGTCGTTTTTGGACAGATTTAATTTGTAAGATCTCTATCCGAAGCTCCTCTTAGAGCTTAAAAGATTCATGTCCAAATATTGTAAATAACTCTTATAATGTAAGAGATAAAATTAACTTTTCTATGTACTTAGGCGTGCGGTACAATATAAGAGATAGCGTTAATTTTGCACGTACTTAGACGTGCCGTTACAATGTAAGAGACAGCGTTTTTTTTTTCCATAGACGTGGAGTTATAATGTAAGACAGAGAGCGTTAACTTTTCAATGTACTTAGACATGCCGTTATAATGTAAGAGACAGCGTTAACTTTTCCATGTACTTAGACGTGACGTACAAACTTTATATCTCTTTTTTCTTCAATCTTGGTTTTGGATTTGATTTCTCTGTGTTCTGAGCTTACCATATGTATTATCAATTCTTACCTACATTTTATACCAATATACCTTTCGTATACGTTAACGTACGTTTCCTTGTTTGATAGTAAGAAAAACAAAATTAATAAAACAGAACCATTAAAAATGTGTAAAGAGTATGTATGTCTCCTCTTATGAGACGAATGTAAACATTTAAGAGTTTATGAAGTTCTCGAGAAAAATGTCTGTTGAAACCATGTTGTCGTCAGGATATTTAATTTAAAAGAAAAGAAGACGGGAAAGAAAAAAAAAAAAAGAAAAATGAAGGAAACTAGTATGAATATTGAAAAGTATATATATTTGAGTCGTAATACATGCCTATATTCGTGCATATTACCTCTTAAAAGTTTTGGTAGTTTTCGTACTGTATTTACACTGTGAATTATTTAGAAGGTAAGGTAGATAGAGAAGAGTCATACACACTTGCATATATTATTTATACGACAGTTGACCAGAAATACAATAATTTATGTTCTGGGGAAAAAACACATAAATTGTGTAGGAGTATTGTTCTGAATTGTAGGATTTTATGGGTCAGACAAGGTTTTGCTTACTCTCTCTCTCTCTCTCTCTCTCTGTCTGTCGCACTCTGTCTCTGTTTGTGTGTATGGGGGGGAAGGGAATGGTATGGTATAGACTGTATTGACTAAAGGGAAGGAGGCACCATCCGAGACTCACGCACTTGCCCCCCCACCTCTCATCCCCGAAAAAACAAGGGGGGTTGATGTTGGTGTTAGTAGTGGTGGTCGTGGAATGATAAGCACTCGACCGCAGTCAGTTGATGAAATATTACCCGCTACGGGATTGATATTAATGGGGCCCCAAGCTCTGACTACTGATCTCAGTAGTAGTGTAACTGCGATGATAAAAGGGTATGAAGCCTCAACCGAAAGTAACTTTCCAGCTACTCTTTTAGAAAAATTATATATATATATATATATATATATATATATTATAAAGCTTGATCAGTGAACTGTTTATGTAACTACTGAATTTAATCCTGTAAAAAAAGAAGTTTCTTTATGAGACAGTATGTTCTGAAAAGCTTCCATTTATGCATATACATATGTTTCTATTCCATTTATTTATATATTATTCCGGATTAATCTTTAGGTCTTCTTTTTTTTTATATACCGTTATACTACACACTCGTAATGTCCAATATATGTGTTGACTAATCCCGTAGAGATCCAGCAAACCTGTAATAACCTCATGAGGTCAGTGGTGAAAAAATACATCTGAAAGGTCGTATCCAAAATAACAACAACAGAATGAAATGGATATACAAAGTTGTATCGTCAAATATTTCTGTAGAGAATGTTGTGAAACAACGTTATACTCGGCTGGACAAATCTAAGTTAGAGAGTTATATATATATATATATATATATATATATATATATATATATATATATATATATATATATATATAGTAGCGGATCCAAAGGGGGCTATAGGGGATATAGCCGTATACACTGGATAAAATGGACTTCAATCCTGCTTTACACTGGATAAAACGGCAAACTATGGTTTAGCCCCTCCCTTCATTATGTCGTGGATTAACCACTGTATATATATATTATTAGCAGGCTACCCATTCTTCGCACGGAGAGAATTCGTTTCATTTTGGACATAAAGGGCTGAATTTGGATTTAAACGGCATCGGAAATGTCACTGTTCATCTCAGCGAACCGTAAAACTATGGTTTCGACACTAATATCAGTAATTTTCGATCATTTTTAAATATCTTCTCCCCTCCTCTAAGTTGTACCGTAAAAGTGAAATGATAAATCCATTCCATGCCCGAACCTTATCTATTTTGAAAATTTGGTAGAGATCGATCCTGTGGTTCCAAAGTTATTAAGTAACAAACATAGTCACTCTCATATCCCCCTCCCCTTTCCTAGGTTGCACCGTCAAAATGCAATGATTAAAAACATCCCAGGCCCGAACCTCATCTATGTGGAAAATTTGATCGAGATCGGTCATGTACTTCAAGGGTTAGTAAGTTTTATTTATTTCTATGTAACTCCTCCTCCTCTCCCTTACATTCTACCATCAAAGTGAAATGATAAAAAACATCCCAGCGATCGGCAAATGATCTATGTGGCAAATTTGATCAAGATCGGTCGGGTGGTTCAAAAGGTATGTAGTCATGTAGTCACGAAGATAGTCACTTTTTCACTTTTATATATACGATTATTGTCAAAACTTGCAACGAAAAATGTATTTCTTAATATATATATATATATATATATATATATATATATATATATATATATATATATATATATTGTTGCAATGACAGTAGTGAAATTCTCAGAAAACTTCTGTTTTATATGTTTTATATAAAAGACAGGGAAGTCCAGAAAGAACTAGAAGATTACACGCACTCACACCATCATTTCTCTCTCTCTCTCGCCCCCCTTCCCGCCCCCGCTGTCTCACACACAACATAGAATCATGTTTATACCTTATCATTTCGCTCCTTTACTCTGCTGTGAAAATTAATTCAGAAGAGATATGCGTAAGGGTTCGTAATCACAAAGCATTTTACGATGTCGTATTTCAGTGTTGTGGAGAAATATTTTTTTTCTTTTCTTTTCTCTCTGTGTCTCTAGTATAACCATTTGGGAAGGCTTTTGTCTTTATATAATAGTTGTGTATATAAATTTTCTGGTTTATACAAATCTACTGGTATATTCACTATACCTGATAAAACCTTAACGGAGCATTGCGTTGTTGTTGCAAGCCCAAAGGAGTTAGTTAAACCGATCATTAACTCCGCGTAATGTCTCTTGAGATGGGCTTGTGCCTCCCTTAACGAATCTGCACATTTTTAATACTATTCCATGAAAGTGGTCCATTAGTACTACTACTACTTGCTAGGATATTTTTGCTACTACATTTAGCAGTACTCTACTATTATTATTTGATGACGTCATTTATTTTGTGTACGTTAACCAAAGTATTTGTAATATAACATTTTTCAGAGCCTGTCTTCCTAAAAATAATACAAAATTTCCCATTTTTCTTTTCCTTGTTTATTCATCAGTGAAAAGAGATAGTGAAATGCAAGTCACCACAATCATAAATAATGCTGTTCTACAACAGAGAATATGAACCTGAAGATTGTTCAGTGTTGTCATCCATAGAAATTACAGTGTTGCCAGAAAAACAATTCTCCTAAAATCTAAGTTAAGGCAGCGAGTAGAGGAACAAACTCAACTGCATTTGGTTACGTATCATATTGTTTTGGTTTCCTGTTAACTACTTTTTAAATAATAGTTGTATTTAGTTTGTAATAAACAAAATAGTTTTAATATACAGTTATTAAAACTAAATAATAACGTTAATTAAAAAGTAGTTCACAAGAAACCAAAACAACATGATACATAATCAAATGCAGTTGAGTTCATTCCTCTACTCTTTGTCTTAACTTAGATTTTAGGGAAATTGTTTTTCTGGCAACACTGTAATTTCTATGGATGGCAACACTGAACATTCTTCAGGTTCATATTTTCTGTTGTAGAATAGCATTATCTATGATTGTGGTAACTTGTATTTCATTATTTCCTTTTACTGATGAACAATCAAGCAAAAGAAAAATGGTAAATTTTGTATTATTTTTAGTAAGGTAGGCTCTTAACGAAATGTATTCATTCAATCACTGATTTTTTTTTTTTTTTTTTTTTTAAGTTTGAGTTGTAAGTTTTTGACTGCGTCCTTATGCAACGCACATGTTACGAAGGACGAATCTCTATTAATCTGGGCACCAAACTATAGGTGCATGAATGTAATCCAGTTGGTGGCTACACAGACCATCATGGAAGGTCAACCTCACAGTATAGGCCGTTATTTACTATTCCTGAGAATAATAACATATATCTTTTTCATATAGCATCTTTACGTTACAGACTGGACCTTAGGTTAAGGAAGACAGCTCCCTAACACTTTTTATGCTTATATTGGTACTGAAATAATATAAGACATGGCTCTCTCACTCTTGGATTGTACGGATATTTTCTTTTTTCGAGTATGAAAACTACCGGTATTTGGCATTCCTGAAAGGGATTTTTGCCTGAGAAAATCTGGCTGCACTGTGGTATATTCTTGTCTTCCACGTAAAGTTATTTGATATAGTTTAATGAAAGCAATCAATCTGTTACACAGAAGTCTAAACCAGGAGTGTCATTTGGGCAGTAGCGTCGTTTCAAATTTTGCCGAGGGGCAAGACTTCACTGACAAGAATTTCACGTTTGTGTGTGTGTATTTTTAGTAGTATATTAGTATACGATTTATTAAAAACCATATTATTCTCAAATTCAGGGGCAGTTGCCCTCCTCAAATTATGCTTCTACATTTGGGGGAGATAGCTACCTACACTTATGCACGTACAACAATTAATAGAAAAAGTAGAGAATGTAGACAAAATTTTTTGAACAGTCCTCATCCTTCCTAAACTCTCATTGTATGTAAGGCGGTTGTGATCAGCACAATTTTTCGAGAATAGTTCGATCACATGTTATGGATTATAATAAATTGATTTATATTTCTTTTCAGTACCGAAACTGTATGAGACGGGATTCGAAACACGTACTCCTACCGGAAATCGAACCCGGACTAGTCGCAGAGAAACCGTTCGCGTTAGTTACTCGGCCAATTGTATCGAAAGTCGATGAATAAATTCAAGATATTTTACATAAATCCGGAATATCCGGAAATTTTATGTAAAAACAAAGCTATGTCCTTCATCCAAAAAGTGAAGTTTAGCGCTCTTATACAGCACGAAGGCTATATGAGGCATAGACTTACAGATGAAGGTGAACTTGCAAAGGATCTTAGCGTGTTCAATGCTCTCGCACCGGGAATTGAAGCTGGTAGCATGTGAATCAAAGGTTCGCGTGCTAGTCGCTAGATCAGCGATGAGGGCTGACAAAATATAAGTTATATTGATAGTACATTTGTGGATTATATATGCATAGTTATCAAACTGTTGCATTCCGTATACTTAATTCCGGTTGTCATTATTGTGTAGAACAATTTATTCGTTTTGTTGGTCGTGCTTAGTTGTAACTGCGTTGGCGCATAACGAGACTCAAGGATTTTACTCGGATAGGAGAGTTCTTTGAATTTTCATTTAACCAGGACTCCCATTATACTGAAACAAATAGGTTGTTTTTTTTTACGGACCACAAAGTCCAATAGTCATTCGTTGATTGAATTAGAAACAGTAGAATGTTTATCTTGAAATTTCTCTCTCCCTCTTCCCGCTTCTTCCTTCAGTATCTGCCGTTGGGGACAGTCAACAATTGCGAACGAACACAATTCGTACGAGAAGGAAAATATTAGTACTGTGAAGCACAGTGCACTATGAGAATCTGATATTTCTTGTGACCTTTTTAGTAGCTGAATTCCCCAAGGATTCAAGTCAACGAACGCTCATATGCGGCGTCGTTTCTTTTGTGTATATATATATATATATATATATATATATATATATATATATATATATATATATATATATATATATATATATATATATATATTATGTGTGTACCCAAGTTATAATGATAAAGAAAACGAACCTCCACAACTCTCGTAGTTATCTTAGTTACGTTGAGTGTATTGACCCTTCATCATAAAAGCTTCGAGTTTTGCCACTGGTAAACAAACAAAAAAACATGAACACCAGTGAAGCCATATCTAGCATCTTGGTGCTAGATCTAGCATAATCCACACGCACTTAGCATCTAGCATCTTGACTTTAGCATCTTGGCCAAATCTAGCATAATTTCATTTTACCCTCTGTTAAACAGAAAAAGAACGAAAATTTAGATGGTTCAAGGACCGTCGGGAATTATTCTTTTTAGTTGAAGCGATGATTGGAGCAATGAAACCAGTCAGTATGTCTGCGGTTGTAATTTTTTGTTGAATTCAGAGCAAACGCAAATCTTCAAAAATACCAAACGTGACTGCAAAACATATTTACTTATTCATAGTTTTATTACTGCCAACTGACACCTGAATGTGTGATTATCTGGGATGTTTCTGTTCCTTTCAATTTACAACTTGAGAGGGGAGGGATTTGAGTGTCAGGGGACAACTAGTAATACACTAAAAGAAATGCTTCAGGGCTGTGTCGGAAGCGGCATGTTGTGTATATATTTCTTAAAATGTTATCCATTCATAAAATATAATTTCGACCATCCTCCCCTATAACGTGCCATTTATCATCATTCCTGACAGCGTCATATTAGATTTGTAGACGAATACAGTTAATACACTTCATTAAAATAATGAAGATAAATAGGGGCGGGTCTTTAAAATTAGTTAGGAAAGATAATTTGAAAATCTGGTATAATTCACAAAAATCTAGCATAATTCAGACCCGTGTTTGGCATCATCGCGAGTCTCGAGTGTGGCAACCCTGATGAACACGGCAATTCTGAAATTCATATACAAACACATATACACATGCGTGAACAAATGTGCGAGAGACATTGCTTTATTCAACCATAAGACAATATATTATATTCAACAGGGTGATGATATTATACACAACCAAAGTGAACTGTTATATTCCTCTGTATTTCTTAAAGAGGCGCCATCTCGGCGAAATTAAAATACCGCTAATTTTACAGTAATTATGTGATATTTTCAAATAGATAAAAGATAATGGAAAAGTTGAACAAGACCTCCCTAGACAATATTATTTTACGTGAGATACAGTTATCACGGCTCACTTATCTGCTTTCGATTTCCAGTCATTTAGAAAATCGGCATTTATTTTCGCGTTTCTAGATGGCTGCAAACGGAAAACTACTAGTTGACTCTTTATGACGGTACCTCATGCAAAATAATATTTTTTAATGCACTCTTGTTCCACATTTCGATTATCTTCTATCTATTTGAAGATATCACATAATTATTGTCAAATTAGCGGTATTTTAATTTCACAGTGATTAGGCCTCTTAAAACAGGTTGCAAGCAAGAGAAAAACTTGGAATTTTAATTGTGTACTGAAGTTAACGATCTTATCTTTTCCGTTCGTACTGAAGCTAATGTTATCTTTTCCGTTCCAGTTTACTTTTCCGAAGTATTATTTTAGGCTCTTGGGCTCAATCAGCCTCGACCTTAACAAATGAGCGCAAGCACGTTTGAGCACGATTCTTATAAGTAAATAGCGATCTGCAGTGAGGCTAGTAGGTGTAAGGGTGAGTGAGTGCAAGCCTTATTGAGAATAGTGAAATCGAGCGAGTTGAGTTTGAGTTAACGTGAGCCTCACTTTTTCATTTAACATAATATGTCTTTTACCATGTGAAGCCCAAATGGCTAATCCGATTGGCAAAATTTCTCAGTTTTGGATTGAAAACCACTATTTCAAGGAACGTTCCTCTCTTTTCATTCTTTTCTTATCTTTACTCAAAACGAAGTAGACTATGATCCCGGACTTTTGACACACCCTGTATGAACGTACCAACACCAGATACCATACGATCTGCTAGGAAGCTCGATCATAAGATGGTACGTCTAATAAAGATAGAGCCGCGATAGCATGGTCGGTAAAGCATCTGCGTGTCAACTGTGAAGCATAGTTTCAATTCCTGATGGTAGCTGGAAGTCTTTCTAATGTCGCTCCAATGCAACTCTGAAACCCACCTAGTCTTTTTAAAATAAAGTACCAGGGGAAATAACGAAATCACTACTATGAGTGCCAAAGTCAAGAATGTAAGGAGTCCTTACCTACACACACAGATCTTGATCTTTCATGACCTGTTCTGGAAAGGGGTCCAACTTTACTTACACTATAAACGTGTAATGCAAGCTATACTCTAATATTTTAGCAGGAAATTCTATAAATAAATGGTGGTAGAGACAGTAAAGAGAATCACGCGAAACATATTTATGAATGAACATGTGCTAGTAGTTGAAGCGGTCAGTATTATGTACTCTTTCATACCTCAAGTATTTTACATAGGAGCTTTCAACTTTACCAATATTTTATGAGGTTTAACCCCAATATTTAATGTTAAACTTATGGCAGACAATAATATTCTATTCTTTATATGCACTCTCGTACCCAGGTATATGAGGTATACACCCTCTTACACCCCAAGTATGTAATCTCAGCAGTGTATTTTTGAAATTTAACAAAAATATATTAAACTCTGAGAAACATCTGTTTGGCATCTGCCTAAATAACAACAATGCTTTCGACTTTATATACCCTTTCATACCCCAAGTATATGACGTATATACCCTCTTACACCCCAAGTATGTGATCTCAGTAATCTCAGCAATATATTTTGATCTTTAACAAAAATATACGTTAATCTCTGAGAAGCACATCTGTTTGGCATCAGTTTAAATAATAACAATACTTCAGGCTTTGTATACCCCCTCATCCTCCAAGTGTGTGAGGTGTATACTCCCCATACTCCAGGTATGTGATCTCAGTAATCTCAGCAATATTTTTTTTTATCTTTAACAAAAACATATGTTAATCTCTGAGAAGCACATCTTTCTGGCATCAGTTTAAATAACAGTAATACTTTAGGCTTTATGCCCCAAGTATGTTAGTATTTTCCTCGCCAATATTTTTTGAGGTTTAACCAAAACATCTGTTAACATCGAAACCACTTTTAACCTTTAAAAAAACACACACTTTTAAGTTCAGAAACATTTTACCTTTTAACCTAGAAAAGTCTAACTTCAGCGCATAGTTCCATGTATGGAATATAAATATCCAAAGTTAGAGTCACAGTTATCCATTAAGATGTCAAAGGTTTAACTGCATTAACTAACTCGGCCGAAATAATCACTCTTCATTTAAGAGTTATCGTGTGGAATAACGGACAGGCGGATGTACTAACATTACAATTTTATAAGACCCTTCTAGCGTGATCTAGTAAATATGTCTATTCGTAGTGAAGTCAAGATACGTCAGTATACGTGCAGAACATAGATATTGAAATTATGCTATTGTTGCAAGAAGTGCCTCTCATAGTACAAACATGGTTGTTTCAAGCACTCATGCGAGTGCATGGCAATAGTGGATAGGACTTGGCCATCCGGTGACCGCTTCACTGATTCCACGCTAACAGCTTCTCGCGTAATTACTTTTCCAACTTATCTCCTGTCTCCCACTCGCTCTCGATTCGTGATAAATTGTCACGAGGATTTCAGAGATAAACGGTGTTCGGGGGATTAGAATTGAAGCTTTGTAATGAGGTGCATTGTTCATACAGTGATGCTTGTGGCTCATGAATTGGGGTGAGAAGCACCAAAGTTAAATCACGTGTGACCTGGATCAACGAAGAGAGAGAGACCCGCCATTTACCTCCCCGTTCTGTGTGATGCCTCCTCCTCTCCGGTAGCTACCTTTATCCTAGTTCGTTGATGAGGGTTACACTTTGCCGTTAAGAGACATTGGTCCGTTAGCGAAGTAGCACAGACTCTGTAATTAATGTTCCTGTCTTGGGTTAAAATTGGTTGCAATTTCTTCTTGATGCACTTTTTTTTGCTTCTTTTATTCCTTTTTTTTTCCCACTATGGATCTTCAAATTGGCTTGGCCAACAAGAAATTAGTGCTATTTTAGTTTGAGAAAATACGGCGACTTAACGTAATCGTTGAAACTGGTAGAGCTGTAATACAGAAAGTAGACCATTGACCTAAATATTTGTAAATTGTTCTGGCAATAATGAAGTAAAATAAAATTTATTTAGTTTAACTTTTTGCACTTTGGATACATAATTCATAGGAGCAACGTTATTTCAGGTTTCTCTGTGGCGAGGGACGAACCCATATAAGTAGAGTTTTACATCCTATAGTAGGAATAGTTTAAATTCTTTGTTTTGCGCTCATCCCTACTATGAATTTTTATTATTATCGTTGTTTATTTGTTTGTTGTGGTTTTGCATCAGATTCGTGGTTGATGGAATCCTAATCTTCATAATATGTTCGAATTTTAAGTTTATCTCATCGGGAGTCGAACCCACGGGACCTCGTGTACCAACGACGACACGCGCTAGCCACTAGACCAGCAGTGAGAGCGTGCTTATTATTTGTATGATCTAAAAAGAATTTGTCACTTCTAACAAAATATACTATTCTTCCGTTGAAATAACTAATCGTTTAAATGAGATGGAAGAGGATTCTTGACATGAATTGTCAAAGTGAAATCAACTTCACAGAGTTTAATTTATATACTTTCAGATCTATAAAGATCTCTCCACCGTACTTGACTAGAATATTCCGCGTTCTCCTACTTGCCACAATATAATTATTATGATCATTATTTTATCCATTGTGCTTAGGTTCAGCTCGTTCGTGGAAGATTATATCTTTTCTTTTAGGCCAATGCATATACGTATATGGCTGAACGATATCTTCTCAGGACTTCAATTAAGCCATAGTTCCCGTTCGTTGTAATAGCGCACTTTCTATTCTTCTCTTCAATACCTCTTAAACTCGTTTTCTTTTCTCTTCACTCTTCATCACTTTCTCTGTTATTCGGGCAGACATTCCTTGAGAGCGTACTCTCAGAATTGCATTCTCTATTTTCCTTCTTCTTCTCCTCCTCCTCGGAGAACTACGAATGAAACAAGAAAAGATAGAGTACGAAAGAATTCACCGTACTCACTATATAGTAAAGATTCCTATTCAATCCTTTAAGCCCAAAACTGGAGGAAAACAGTAAGCGCGTACGCTATATTTGTTGGGCGGAGGGGAGCGGGAAGCAGAGGAGAAATGCAGCTGTCTGCCAGCTTTGGATTGCTTTTATATGGCTACGTCAAAATTTGTCGTGTGTAATCCTTTTAAGCCGTAGCAAAGGAACGCCAACTGAATTCCGTAAACCACCAAAACCACTCGTCCCCAACCAGCCAACCTCTTCCAGCACTGGAGTTTTGTTGAACCTGTCATCACTTATATTCTCGAAAAACACTCTGCCTTATGTAGTTGTTGTATACGTATAAACTTGTTTTTTTTTTTTTTTTTTTTTTAAGTTTTCATGTCCGAAAAGAAAAACCCAATAACCTACATAAACAAAATCATATTAACAAAATCATACTCACGCTGAAAAATATATAAAAGCGACTTTAGAAGTTCTACAACGATTTCACGATTACTGTGTTATTATTTTTCAAAATTACATCTCTTATCTAAAGTTATATGGGCGTTATGAAAGAATATTCGTATCAACGGAACACATACATGATTGATTTTTGCAAAAGAAATTCCGGAAGCGACACGCTTCGTAATTTCTATTTGCTGCTGATGTTGAAAGATGCACTAAATTGTTTCTTTTCAGCGTAAAATATCAGAAATATATTTGGATTAGATTGGATTTTAGTTTTAGCGTTCCATTCACCACTATGTGAGACGTGGACCTATATCTTAACGTGGGATCCGAACCATATGAGTTCCGACCAGGAATCGAACCCAGGTCTCCCACGCCAAAGGGACGTATACTATCCGCATAATCATGAAGGAAATCAGAAATCTATTTGCAAATAGATTTATTTTAGGTCACGGTGACTCAGTGATATAGATTTTGGCCTGTGGACCTGAACAAAAATTTGAACGGTGGTTATGTATATGAATTCTGCTCGAATTCAGTGATAAGGTCTAATACATTAAATTAAACCACAATTCATGTATTCTGTAAATTATCAAGGCATTTACTTTCACATTGAAATAATCTACATTTTCATTATATTCCAAACATTAATTAATTATTTTTATTGCATAAATAAATATTGCTACATAAATAAAATCAATATAAGACATCTTAATTGCAAAGTCAGTATTTATTGCAGCTAATCACTTATCGAATAAATTATTGTAATACAACAAAGAAATCGTATGCTGTTACTTATGTTTTCAATATAAATTACTGAATAAGTAAGAAATCGAAATATTGATGTCGTAAGAAATGACTGTCTTGATCTTACTTACTGTTCTTTCAGATAATGTATAATACAGTGTATGAATGTGTGTATTTTAAACATTACGGTATTCAGTATCCATCTATAAACATACATTTTTGTAAACGATACAGTTTTGATTTTTCCAAGGTGTTATTGTTTTATTTGCACATTTGATTTCATTGCAATACTCACAATTTCATAAGGTAGGTGCAGGTAAATACACCATGTTAAGAGTATACGACATTTTCATGAAACACAAAAAAATAAGACATGTGCGTTGCAGAGTAGCCTTTTCCGCGTGTAGAAAAAAAATGTGGCAATAATGCGACTCGCTTCTATTTTGTACCCAAGGTAAAAGAAAAAGAGTGTTACAAAGTGGTGTATTTACCAAGACATGCAGGTAATTACGCAAGCCAACGATACTACTAGAAACCTGTAATAAATCTTGCAATTGCTTACATCGTCTGTATTATGCGAACTGAAATATTACTACACAACATGGCTGAAGCAAAAAAATAGATTAACTAAAGTGCAAGATGAAGATAAACAGAGAAAATGTAAAAAACAATAATTTCCAAAGTTGAAATGAAGTTCTAAACTGAAAAGTTTTAGTTCATAAGAAGATAAGCAAGTCTCACTGCACTGTGACTTAAAAAAACTACACCAATATTACATGGAACATGTAGAACAAATGAAAATATTTTTGTCTTCTACAATCAGACGTGCACAAGTCCCGGCGTATTTCGCTGTACCATGCTTTGTATTGATTTAGTAGCCATGGAATCACAAATAATGAAATTACATTTACAAAACAAAGTGTTCCTAGACGGACATGAAATAAAGCGTGCATTGCTGTGAACAATCGGTGATGTTCTGAGTTAACTCGGTACTAATAACGGGTTCTTACCTCTATTGAAATAATAACGTGTTTACACGGAAACTTCCCAAAGCAAACAATACTGCATGGTGTGGCGGTCTCAGCGCTGTCTCCCAGAGTATTCGTCAAATCGGACTTGTCCAAGACCGTGGATCATATTATTGGCACATTTTAGCGGATTTCGTCGGAAACGTCCCAGCACTGAACACTTGGCGTATTTAGCTGCTCTGGCTTATATACCTACAGTTACCTTACATATTGCAAATTATATCAAAGTATTACGTATTGAACGATCATTTGGCTGTGGTTGTGGAAAATTGAAGGCTATAAAATATATTAACTGTCATGCAAACTCACGGATATTCCAAAATGAAATTAAATGAAATCTTTGAATTTAACGTCCCCACGACTATGCCTGTTAGGCTAAGGAAGACGGATGAGTGATGATGGTAGAATTCGTGAAATGAGAATGTGGGAGGTAACGGGGGGTACCTAGAGAAAACCCACGGACACGATGTTGTCCACCATAAACTTGACTTGAACAAAAATTGTGATC
Source organism: Thermobia domestica (assembly GCF_964235325.1). NCBI lineage: Eukaryota > Metazoa > Arthropoda > Insecta > Zygentoma > Lepismatidae > Thermobia > Thermobia domestica. The sequence continues at coordinate 80,499,513 of NC_137454.1, read as the reverse complement.
TACGTGACCTGGGACCCGTTTACCACTAATTATTTAATAATAATAATAGTCTAGGAATTAATTGAGTGAACTACTTCTGTAGATACATTCGAAACTACTGTAATATAAATGAAAATATCCATAGGTACGAAAGGAGGGACAATATACATGCAAACACATACGCACACACATACATACACATCCATAAGCAAGGCAGTTAAAGTTGCATTAGGAATTAAGCGTTGAAAACAACGGTCAAACTTCTCGCCCCCCCCCCCCCCCTCTCATTCTGTTCTACAGTAGCACAAAGCGAACTCTGTGGTCTGGAAACAAGTAAACACTCATGTTTGCTGTAAACGAAATATATTGCTGGACAAATTCTCCAGAGTCCAGTTTTTCGACAAACAACAGCATGGTATTACGTGGCTTTAATACCGTAGTAAAGACATTCTTTTCCCTCTAAAGGTTGTTAGTCAAAAAGCAAGGTAAAAGCTCTTTACTATACATTACAACATCCCTAAAACTTTCCTCTAGTCGTATAAGTATCAGAAACAACGACCACGAGAGAGAAAAAAAGGAATAATAAAAACCATTTATTGCTCGACTAGGAATTATGAAAACCTTCAAAGACGACATATTAATACACAAGCATTTGAATTGCAGTAGATTTTGAAACACACAAAATCGTTTGACAGTAACTTCTGAATATGTTATTATGTTCTGCTACTGGATAGAAACAATCTTGTTTCCAAACAACTTTTTTTTTTTTTTTTTTTTTTAAGCGTCCTGGAAACGGAAAATTTCCCTCCTGTACGATGCGCGTCATTTGACAACAAGTAGCTATTACTCTTTTCAACCGAAAAAAAAAAAAGAGAGAGAGGGAGACGTCAGACAGACATTCACAAACTGGCGTTGTCATTTACGGGTGATTTTTCCAGCATTAAAGTGATATGTTGCAAAACGTGCATATAACACTGGAGCTTTCTTTTTTTTTTTTTTTTAAACCTAATTTATTTTCCAGTATAAAAAGAGATTGAATAGCTCTTGACACTGACAGAATAATGGATGCGTTGTCGTTTCGCTTTAACCATTTGTTGTTTTCGCACACGTAGTACGCGCTACGTGCAAGGATTTAGTGCAAACACAAACAAACAAATAATACAAAACGGTAATGAATGCATACGTTTCACTATCCATTTTTAATGTCAAAAGAATGGCATCTATATTATTATTCCTAATATGCATGTGTAATTTTCTTGTGTCTTTATCTATCTACATAGAGTAGGTAATAAACCTAATTAACTACTTTGTTCAAAGATCTTATATGAGGAGTGTCATATCCCACAAACTTCAATAACGCACCCTCATGATTCTCCAAATATGTGTTCCCTCAACAGGAATATCTACTTTTAAAATTTCAATAGTTTTAATGTTCTCGTAGCCAAGTGTTCCGTGCTCTACTCCCGACGAGGGTGCTTTCCTCTTATAGAAGCACGATTACCGGTTCTGGTTCCATTTTAAACAGTTGATCTCAATTAATGTAGCTTCTCTACTGAAGACATCATTTTAACCTTAATGGCTTTGTTGTCGAGTACCTGTTGGTTGTTCGATTTAGAGCTTTAACATCCCCTTTCAGTTAAAATATTACATAATTCTACAGTTTAACGTGAAACGCGAATCTCGCTTCCACTGGAAATCTATCTTGGATCTTCTGCGCTAAAGACGTGTGTGCTAATGCTAACCATGTTGATCACAGAAGTAGAATTTCCTTTTCCATTTCTTAACTTGCACAATGTTTCGTAGACTTTGTGACAGTTCTGAATATGGTGCAAGACTTAGATTGAAATGTGTGAAAACAGTCCGCACTGGAATAAAATTACAACAGTATAGAATTTTGTTTCTGCGGCGGTAAACCAGTTTTGCATGGATGGGGTTGCAAAGTGTGACACCAATGGCTTGGTAACAATTTCCCAAATACTGTGCTTTAAGGTCAAAGGGGCTAGGCTATAGATGCCACATCACGGTCACCTGATCTCAATTCCATGGACTATGGTATATGAAGAAATATTAAATCTGAGATTTATGCTGTTAAAAAAGGAAAAAATCTGTGAATTTGAATCATTTCCGAATTGGATAACCTTAGAAACGTTTGTTCTGGATCCTCACATCTGCACATAATTCCCAGAAACTTGATGAAGGCGTTTTGTGAAGTGTATTCAGAATGATGCCGAACATGTGGAGCAAACAGTTTTTCATAACCACCGAATAAAAATCTTTGAGTTTTACGTCCCACGGTTATGCCGGTTAGGCTAAAGGAGACGGTGATGATGAGTAATGAATGAAATGGTGGAATGAAGAAAGTGAGAGGAAACGGGAGAACCCCGAGAAAATCCACGCACACGGTGTTTGTCCACCACAAAGTTCACTTGGCGGGGGCTGGGATCGAATCCGGGACCCCAAGCACGAGAGGTGAACGCTCTACCAATGAGCCACCGCGCCCCCGGCTTAATCACCGAATATTCCTGTATCTTCCTTTCTGCGTCAATTGCAACAAACCGCATTAAAATTGGAAAATTTTGACTGGTGCTATGACCGAATGAAATGCACCCGTTCTGAGAAAAAAAATTGTTGTGTATTTTTTAAACTTCGAGAAGTTACTTAACATTCATAACTATAAATGAGTCATATTATTATTCCTTTTTGTAGTGAGACAGATAGGTACTTTACATTTTTTTTCTCTCTCTCTGCAAAGTCTTTTAGAATTTTGCCTAAGCTTCAATTCCTGCAGATTTAAAATTCAACAGACAAAATTCCCAAACTGTTGAAATGTTATTGCTGAATTGATTATCTAAAATAGGTTTTGATGAGTTTGAGCTTTTTTTTTTTTTAAAAAAAAAAAAAACCTTTCTCGAAATTTCACAGTCGCTGGGATTGTCAACAAAATTGCATATAGCAATATGTGTTCTTGTGCTTTCTTTTCAAGACGGGAGTAGATTATACTCTAGCGCGTGGCCCCTTAGGCACGGGGCCTCAGTGGAAGAAATCGGCCCAGTCGGCTTAAGGCTGGCCCTGAAGCTCACGTAGCAAAGTAACCGAGAGTCTATACAGTGAAGAAGGGCCACTGTGTCTCAGTGGTTGAGCATTTACCTCTGGCGCATGGGGTCCCTGGTTCGATCCCAGCTCACACCGAATGAGCCTTCTGGTGGACAAACACCGTATGCGTGGGTTTCCTCGGGATACTCCCACTTTCTTCATTCCACCATTTTATTTATTTCTCATCATCACCGTCTCCTTTAGCCTAGCCGGTATAACCGTGGGACATAAAACTCAAAGATTTCATTTCTGTATAGTAAAGGAGGCGTGCTTTTTCTCTTCTATTTAGTATATACTATATATAGTATATATATATATATATATATATATATATATATATATATATATATATATATATATATATATATATATATATATATATATATATATATATATATATATATATATATATATATATACATGAGTACTGGTGTTGCTTTTTCAAAATTACCGGACGATAAATTCTTGTTCTCTTTTTCATAATAAAAGAAAGATAAAAGAAGAACAATTTGGCCTCGTGAAAGTCAAACTTTTTCCTTGTACCTCGTCGTATGCTTTTATCGTTTGAACTTTCTAGTGCCCTTATTAACTCTTCGACTATATAGAGAGTATCGCAGTATAGAGAGAGAGACTCGAATTTCTGAAAGGAAAGGAAAAGGGAGAGAGAGAGAGAGAAAAAAGAATGAGATTTTATTCTTTTTATATAGTTGAAGTGTTGCTGTTAGCTGCGTCATAGCGCTCATACGAGCAAAACTATGCAGAGTGCATACAGCGAGAGACATTCCACGAAAGCGTATCACCCACATCTGCTGGCGCTTTGTAATTCTAACTATTAAAAAAAAAAAAAAAAAAAAAAAAAAAAAAAAAAAAAAAAAACGAAGTGGGGAAAGGTCTTCTCGAAAATAGAACCAACTTTCTTCTTCTTCATTATATATATATATATATATATATATATATATATATATATATATATATATATATTCGTTACAGTTTTTTTTAAAGGCTATTGGAAACAAAAATCCAATCAGTGCTACTTATTAAAGGAGTAATACAAAGCGCTTTTATGCATCCTTGATTTCCTTTGTTGTAGAAGAAATTTTCATTAAAAAGAAAGAAAAAAAGAACAAAATAAAAGGTGCTGAAAATCTGATTCATTCATTTTCGACGTGCTTGGCATTCTTAATTTTGTCGTCTCCATTCCCCTTTTTGCCATAAAGATGTCAACTATCATAACAAGTGAACCTACGTTTAAAACCGAAAGTGGTTATATTTACCTTTTCCGATTTTAATAAAGAGACAAATGTTGAGATGGAATCTATTATTGAGATGCTGATTCTATTTGTAAAAATATTCAAACAAATTGTACTAATAACTAAAAAAAAAAAAAAAAAATCTGTTTTCAAGAATATTACTTTAAGAAAATATATTTATGCACGACTTGAAAGAAAAGTATGAGGAGCATTCTCATATTCGATTAATTTATAAATATATAAGAACGTTACCCATGCGTTACTTTTCAATAATATACAAAAATTGATTTTTTCTAAAAAAAAAAAAAAGTAATTATGTTCAAAACGAATCTTTTTTTTTTTTTAGTGTGATTTGCTTTATTTTTTAAAATTAGATTCGATTAGCTTTAATGGCTTAGCGGGGAAGGGCACGGTGACTTAGTGATATAGCGCTTGTCTTCGGTTTATGAGGTCCCTAATTCGATCTCGGCCAAGTGAGTTTCTGGTAGATAACATCGTGTCCGTGAGGTTTCTCGGGTGTAGTTCCCGTTTCCTCCCACATTTTCATTCCTCCGGTTCGTCCATCATCATTCACTTGCCTAAATCATTAGTCTCCTTTAGCCTATATAGCATAATCATAGGACGTTAACCTGAAAGATTTTACTTCTTTTCTTAAAAAAAGGCAAGTTTCTTTTAAATGCTTATGTCATTTTATTTTATTTTCTACTTTTTAGTCATGCTTAAAGGCATTTACTATTTACATTTTATTCCACTTCAAAATTTATTATTCATTATTTACATTTTATTTCTCTTAGGTCCATCTTCGTACAGTCCGTCTCCCTACGTTCCTACTTAAATTACTACGTTAAATACGTCAAGTATTCTGGATGAAAGTAACAATGGAACATTGTATTGTTATCCGATTTCTGTAGCTGAGCAAAATTTCATCATTGTAAGACGTTGGGAAATATGTTGAATTATGTTTCCAAGATTTGAGGACAAATTTGAAGCATTGTAAATTAAAGAAAAGTATGCAAAAGATATTGCTATCTAGTATTACCCATGAGATGGGACAGGATTCAATTTTCCTGTTGAGATACGAGCCGAGACCGAGGTTTACCAACACTTTTAGATATAATTTTCGAGACCAGACTGTACTTTCAGGACACTATATCGAAACGAGAAAACCCTAAGTCTTATCTCGCAGGCAACATCATTGTTATCTCTTGACCGTGTTTGCTCTATGTAGATGTAATATTACGATCGGAAGTTGTAGCTGTACCACTTTCGGTTTCAATAGGGAGCATATATATATATATATATATATATATATATATATATATATATATATATATATATATATATAGTTGAAACGGTGAATTCGTATTTAAAAGAAACAATATTTGCTGGATCTTATAGCTTTGCTTCTATGCTCTGTCGGTTATATACCACTCTTCCGGTTTCAGTAAAATTATATGGGTGGAGATTGGAGGTGTTCTTGTGACACTGCATTCAAATCGAAAACAAGGAGTCATGGTGGCTCAGTGGCAGAGCTCTTACCTCTGGTGTATGAGGACCCCGGTTCGATCCCCAACCAAATAAGTTTGTGGAGGACAATATCGTGCTTGTGAGTGTTCTCGGGATACTCCCGATCCCTCCCACATTTTCATCCCATCAGTTCTTCCATTATCATTTACTTACCTAAATCATCCATCTCCCTTAGCCTAATGGGCATAATCGTGGTACGTTAAACTCATATTTTTATTTTTATTTTCATTTCAAATCGTAAACAGTAGCTATCTCTATTTCTGCAAAGCATAAATTGTAATTCTGAAGCGTTGTGTTGATTATTCTCTTTATACGTTAATTTAGGGTGAATATGAAAAAAACAGGAACCGAACGCTTCGTCAGCATGTTAACACAGGCTTAACATTGGACTAAGGAAGAACCTGGTTAAATGCTGGAGCATTGGACTGTATAGTTCGATGGACTTGGACATTATGGAAATTAGCAAAGAAATGTTTAGAGAGCTTCAAAATGTGTTGTTGGAGAAAGGTGGAGAAAATAAAGTGGATGGAGAGCGAGTAACAAACGAAGATGTTTTAAAACGGATAGAAAAGAAAACGCTTCTAACCAGCAGCCTGCGTAGAAATGCGGATTGGATTGAACACATCTTGCTAAGAAATTGTCTTCATAAATCCGTAGACGGAAAATTGAAGGAACACACAGGGTAGGAAAAAGAACATATCTGATTGATGATTTGAAAAAAAAATAGAAAAAAGTATTGTGAAATAAAAGAGGAAACTGAATATCGAGAAACATAGAAGAAACATTTTCAGACCAAACCCAAGGAAAGGAAAGGAAAAAAAAAAACACTTATTTCCAGGGCTTGCCGACAGGCAGAATACTTAATAGTAGTAATTCCTCAAACATTTCCCCGTTTCTTTGAATCCTCTCCAAAATGTAAGGTTCTAAATTTGAGTAGCATACCTTTAGCATGGTGAGCCACGTTCGATTCCTGGTGGGAGCTCATGTGGGTCGGATACCACAATAAGTTTGTAAGTTTGCGTCTCATATAGCTTCGGTGTTGAAAGAAACACGAGACTCCAAATCAACCAACTAAAGAGTATGTGGTCATTAGGATAAGGAATGAGAAGTTTCTTCACGTATTTGAAAGACGATAATCAGAGAAAGTATGTGGATCGGTTAGAAAACAATGGTTTAGAAAAGAAATCAAGAAATCAGTGATATAATTAATTGTTTCAGTAGGAAGCTTAATAAGCATCTAACCTATTTGCTCCCGTCATGACGTAGGCCAATGGTCAGTGTAGTAACACAATTAAGTACTATTAAGTCAAAGAGAGACACCAAAAATGGAACGAAGAGAATTGGGCTAGTTCAATTCATTAAATGACATCACATTACATGTTTGGGTCACGTCCTCAGAATAGAAACTGATTTGTCTAAAAAGAAGAAAATCCAGCACAAGGAAAATATAAAAAATCTAAAGGGTCGATGACGTACAAATGACTTTAAGAGTTCTGAGAGCCCAAGGATGAAAGAGGAGACAGAAACAGTTTTGAATGGAAGCAGACAGCGGAAGAGATTAAAGCTCACGAAGGCCTTTTGCACCAATTGGCAAATGTATGATCCTTTTTCCAAATTATAGTATCCTTGGTTGAAACGTTTTATCTTCCTTTTAAACGAATGTTGCTCCATTTTCTTTGAAATTCCATTTATAATGTTCTTTCCCACCCTAAACATTGACCTATTGCTTCTTGATATTTGTCAATCTTTAAATTAAGACTTGACTATTGGTGGATCGTACACTAATGACTAATGAATATTCGCATAACTATTTCAATAATTTTAACAGTACAAATTCCTACTACTTTATAGTTTGTTCAGTTTAATTAGAAAGACAATTCTGAACAGTCGGAGTGGAACGTAAAGAATCTTGTGTTTCTTATGTTAGGTGTACGAACATTCTTTGTTTTTGAGAAAACTACGTGGCGTAGATTGGCAAAATTTTGCGTCATGGAAGAGGGGTACATGATGTCTTTAGCCTGCAGATGGCGTTACTTTCATTTGCTTCTTCTGTTGTGGAGGAGTGGTTATGCTGAATGCGCTTCTGTTGTTTCGGCGTGGCTAAAATGGTAAAGACGTGGGTGTACGGATAGGACATGAGAACGAAGTCAAAATCGACTCCATGGATACATCCGACCTCGCCAAGGTATGACAAAGTTTGTGAAGACTCAGAAAAGATCACCAGGTGCGTAGCAAAATCAAACCAATATTGATTGTGTTCTTCGATTGCCGAGGCAGTGTGCGACATGAGTGCGTACAGGAAAAACGTGCACATACAAAGGACTTCTTTTCAGATTATCTCCCGTCGTCTACGTGAAATGACCAGATCTGTGGACTTCAAAGCCCCAAAGACTTGTATCGTGCCTCTAAGTGCTCCGTCCTGGGCCGCTGGTTATAAAACCAGGACAATTTTCGGTTTGCGGGATTCGTAATTTCAGTGAATAATGGACATATTTGTAAGGTAGCATTTGATATTTCCGTGAAATACTTTCCGGGTTTCATTCTAAATTTATAGTAAAACTGTAACTAGAACTAGCTCAAATACTCCCCCCCCCCAAAAAAAAAAACAAAAAAAAACAGCTGTTATCCTCCAAATTAAAATTGTGAAAACTAGGTAATATGGATAATTGAAAATAACTTATTTTCTGACGATAAATTTTATAACAAAATTCGTGGAAAAATAAATATGCAATACAGAAATATTTTCAACAAAATATAACAAATTTAAAGCTATATTGAAAATTTAGAATATTTATCAAAATTTAATTTGCTTTATAAAGCTAAGTTGAATGGTACTGTGATTCTTAATAATAAGAATTACCCCTTAATACAACTTTCGATAATGAATCTAATAAATATAATACCTCCTAAATTTTATCAATCCACTAAGAATTATATATTTGATCCATAGGAAATATAACATTATAAAGAGAATATTTTATAATCAAAAATAGCACTCACCCAATTAATTAAGTATTGATTAACCATCTTACAGCTTCGGGAGGAATGTTTAGATATGCCTCTTATAACCCGAATATAATTTCACACCAAATATAGAAATTTCGAATACTCTCACTAATATATTGGTTGATATTTTAATAACTATTATCAAATTCACCTTATTCTCGAATTTGAACACTATAATTTTTCTAGTTAACCACTTCCATGAAAACCGTTATAGATTCACAATTTAAGTAGAGATTAACCTTGCCCAGTTCGACATATCATTTCGAATGGCTGCTCAGGCTACCGGCAGCTCATTCGAACCTATGTGGTTCAGAAACTTCCACTAGAGGTGCTCTAGTACCCTATGGTTCAGGAACTGATAGCATAACCTTCTAGGATAACAATGACCATATTAACTTTATATATATATATATATATATATATATATATATATATATATATATATATATATATATAGTGTGATAAATCATCACACGTAACAGACTGCACTAGGATATTGATTGCATTCATGCAGCTCACGTGGTTGTTCTTTTCACCACAGCGTAATATTTCGTCAAATTGCCTGCTCTCCGGGTATAGTCTCGAGAAATTTTTGCCTCTCCCCCAAAATCAAACGATGCCAGAAAGAAACTAACTTTTGCATCTGAGAGGAGGTCTAGTGCAATACGACGGCTATTCCCGTAGTACTTGTCAACGAGGGGTTCCGCGCCTGTTTTTTAGCAGTACAAAGGCTACCAAACTCGATGCGTGGAAGCAGAATGGAACTAGTTTGAAGCAGATAAGGACGAGGAAAACGTCAGGTGACTGTATTTGTTTTCCAGGATCATGATCGATACTTTTGCGACAGACCTCGTATTTTGAAGTACTATATTGAACAGTCGTAGTAGAACTAAGGAATTTTGGGTTTGTTAGGCGTATGTTGAATGCCTGTACTGAACAACGTTAGTAGAAAGTAGAAGAATTTTGTGTTTGTTAGATGTACGTATTTTAAATGACTATTCTGAATAATCGTAATAGAACGTAAACTTGTGTTTATTAGGTGTACTTGGAATGACTGCACTGAACAGCCGTAGTACAAGAATCTTGTATATTTGCCTACTGGGTTTTTGAAATGTTGAAATCCTATACCTACGGAATAAACGTAGTTGAACTTAAGATGAAATTCGAATCCTCTGAAAAAGCATGGGAAAACATATACATATAGATGAAGCGGAAACGGAGGAAAGGAAATCAAAACACAGATAAAAATCGAAGCTGCATTCACTTCGTTAGAGACAAAACGACCAGCGTTCTCGTAGATAAATTGACTTCGTTTGACTGTGCCATCCAACCTCAAGCAAATTCACTTCTTCGTCTGAACTTACAGAGAAACAAAAGAAGAACGATTGGAACCGCTCTTCTTGCTTGCTTTTGCCCCCTCAGAGAAATAGAAAAAAGAAAACGAGGTAAAGAACACACGAAAACGAAGCAAGAGATTCGAACTGGGAATGTTAACGACAGGAGAACAGCTATTTCCACTAAACTTTTTTTTTTCGCAAGGAAAAAAGCTTTTTCAGCAAATCAACAGAGCGACATTTCCTTTAAAATGGGTTTGGTTGTGTTCTGTGTGTTCCGCCCGCTTTCCTTATCGACAGGTTGTAGAACTCCCGTACAGTATCTGTAACAGTGCTTAAGAGTCAATCGTACCTTGGACAAAATTGTAATTTTTAAAACATGAGATTTAACTTCTAATTGGTAGTAGTAAAACAAAAATTAATCGTACAAACTACTCTAGCGATGTATGTACTCATTATTTCTTTCAGATCATGACATGTATATTATTTTTTTTTTAATTTTAGGAAATTTTTCGAGTAAAATTATAGGAATTTAAGAACATTTGTTTCTCGGATTTATTGATGGAAATAATATTCTTCAAGTTTTGGAAGCTTCAAAAATGTGCACAAAAATTTCAAAAATTTGAATAAAACAATAGTTTGTAAATCAGTAGATTGTTGCAAAGTAATATTTTTCCATAACAATTTGTTCCAAAAATTGGCAAATTTATATTTTGACAGAAATTTTGGAAAAATAACTTTTTATCAATAGACATAAATTTGATTTAAAAATAAAATAAAATAAAATTTCCATAACTTTTTATTTAAAAGATTTGTATATGAAAATAAACATTACAGAAGATGTTAAAGGGGATTATAATGATATTCGGTTTTGATTTTTTTGTTTTGTTTTTACGTTAACCCGGAGTTAATGAAGGATAGCTGGTTGGGGCTTGAATTTGCTGCAGTTGTGTGGACTAATCATTATAGAAGATTAACCTTCACTGTCTAGGCGTTTCCCACCACACTACCTCTCTTCCAAGGGAATAGGTTAGGAGTGATATTTCTGGACTTTTGGCATCTATGGCTATTTAAACCGACACATATGAGAGATGACGTCCCTCGACGAGCACACTATCCGGGGCAAGAGAAGGAATGAAGCGGCCTGGGACCTAGAAGTTAGGTACCACTCCGGCATTTGCTTGGTGTGAATGAGGAAAACCCAGAAAAACTTCATTCAGGTTGGCTGGCCTCAAAAAGTTTTTTTTAAACTTTTTCGACCGAGTACCCCCACGGGGAATCGAACGCGGGACCACTCGCACCGAAGGCGAGAGCGTTAACGTCCATATAATATTCAATTTGTGCAGTACAAACTCATTGTTAAAAATTAATGTACACATCAAACTCAGTGTAATGTGTAGTGCTGAAAATTGAACGTGGTATTTTAATACAACAGAAAAATTAATGTAGTAATCATGACAGACACTTGATTAAAAATAAATAACACAGATTTCAGTATGGCATCCCATTCCTCTGTTTTACGTTAATTACATGTGTTTTTCATTCATCATCATAATCATCATCACCATAGGTATTCTGTCATTATTGACAGGTCACTTGCCGCAACTGAGAAACTTCCGTGCTTGACGGTGTTCAGCTAACCTCTTCGTTTAAACGTATGATTTTTCTGTTTTGATACCGTCCATCATTTGTAGCCCCGTTTGTCCCATTTATCTCTTTCTTGCCACCATATCCTCTACCACGCCCCTCATGAGACAGTTCGTATTTTCACAACAAGAATGCGAACGTCAATCAAAAACATTGTACTGTAATATAACTGGTTGTAATTTTAAAAAATTTCGAAGATCAAGACAGAATTTGGTTCCAGAAGCATTGCGATTAATATACTAACTTGATTTATTTCTGGTTTTTGTACCTATACCTGGCTCATAATACCGAGCTATTTCAAACATTCACATATTTCTTTTACTGATAACTTAAGCTTGTAGCCTGCGTAGTTTATGAATTCTATGTTGTATATCAATGCTAGCAACATTAAGATTAGCGAATATTACCGTACTAAATCGTACTAATTAATTTGCTTTACCATATATGTCAGGATGTTGTTTGCAAATCGTGGACAGTGGTGAACATAAGGAGATGGGTTCAGGATTCAAGCCTCCCTGAGCAAGATATTGTGGAATAACAAACCTTTATTATTAAGCTATGTCGTTGCCCAATATCCAAAAGGCGTATCTAAAAAAAAAAAAAAAAAAAAAAAAAAAAAAAAAAAAAAAAAAAATCGCGATTTTAATGTAACATCGGTAGCTTGTATGATTTCATTGTGAGATCTACCGATGCTGTAAGAATTATACGCGACGGAGGCTTCATTACTGAGATACGAAGCTGATGGAGAGAAAGCAGATCTCAACGAGAAAGCAGACTTCACGAATCACCAAAAGGTGTAAGATGAGGAAGTCAAGTAACGAAATCTGAGATATTTATGCCTATGGGTTATCTGGCAACGATATATGCAGAAATCCCCGTTGCTCTAGAAAGAAATGAAATATCCCTTGACCGAATTCTGTGTACACGTCTGATCGTGTAGATATGAGGAATATGATTTAAAAAAAAAAAGTATTATCAAGGAAAACAAAAGCGAAAGACTACAAAGAAAATTGAAATTGACGACCAATTTTAATTTGTTCTCTTTTTACGGAACGGAAATAATGGTTTCTGTTACGTAATGAAACTATGAACGGTACATCTTTGTAGGAAAAGGAACTTAAATAGAAGTTCTTTCGTTTGTTTGTTTTAAAGCAAAGAATTTTCCTGGACACTGCTTTTAGCCAAGGATGTAAAACGAAATGTGATATTTTTTTTTCTTTTCAGTTCTAAAGCAAAATGCGAAAGAAAATACAGTACTTTGGTAAACTTCTAACTTTACTCACTTTTTTTAAATCTATACTCTTAATTTGATTGGCCTTTTCAGCACCCAGGCAGGGGTAAAAGTGAAGGAGAACGCGGATAGACGCCTTTACCCCCTTTCCAAAAAATCTATGCCGTCCCCCACTTCCTAAAAACATTACAATGGTCAAAGATAGGCAAGGGAGACGGTGTGACGTCATGCGTCCCTCCAGCTTTTCAAATCCATTTTTACTTTTGCACCCAGACTGTATGAGATGTGGACCTAGTTTAAATTTCAAGTGTCTTCCTCTAGGAATAAAGCCTGGGACCAAGCTGTGCATGCTAGTCACTAGACTAGCAGGGAGAGCATTGAAATGTTTATTATTATTATTACAATTATTATGTGTGTAGATATATGTGGATAAAAGTATCATACCATTAAAAATGATAAATACAATTTGTAAACGATAAAATAATAAATTAATTCTGTATTCTGAGAAAAGTTGAAGATTTTATAGTTGTAGCTTAAACTTTGGTCGTAGCTCATGCTAAAAGCTAGTTTATCGTACTCGGAGGTGATATGTTATATATGCGTAAAAATTCTATTGTTCGGTGTAAGTTTGTCTGTATTTAATTGAGTTTTTTCAACGTTAAACCTCTGCTATCTCATAAATGTAGATAACAACAGGTAAATAATACAACAAAAAGTAGCTTCGTCTCTCTCATATATATATAAACACTTCAGGGACAGGAAAAAAGGGGTGACAGAGGATAGGCAAAAGCCAGGAACAATATTATGTGTGTAATTCCTAAAATGGGAAAGCACTCCTTCCATTTAGATCCGGAAGCCTTTACGTATATTACAGGCGTTTCACCTCTATAGCACCTCAGTTAATTCTAGTACTACACTTAAAAAAAAAAAAAAAAAAAAAAAAAAAAAAAAAAAAAAAAAATGATTCCGATGAAGAGTGCTGTTAGCTCGCAACAGCAGGAAACAAAAAGCTTTCATATAATGAATACCTGTGTTGTTTGTTCGGTATATTACGAGAGGAATGTAAATATATTCCATATTCATTTGTTTCTTTCGCTTGTTCATGACTCCTTTTTTCTTTTTTTTAAAAATAAACTATTTTTTTATATCAGTGTGGTTTTAAAATAAATAAATGAATATAATATTTTATGTGGACGGGTAAATTAATTTTTTTTTTTTTTTTTTGATTATTGCATATATTTGAATAGAATTTACGAATTCAATTAAGGAATTCGCACGAGAAAAGCACCAGGTATTGCTATTTCTTTCATGATGTTCCACAAATGAAATACGGTATTCCGCGTCATAATGAAATAATATACTATATATATATATATATATATATATATATATATATATATAGAGAGAGAGAGAGAGAGAGAGAGAGAGTGTTCTAAAAATTGCACCAACGGACCACAAAGCACTATTCTCCTGGCCAAAATAAAGCAACAATTACTAAATATATATATAGCTTTATTTTGACTTGTAGAATAATGCTCTGTGGTCCGTGCTGCCATTTTTAGAACACGCGATATATATGCTTTCATTCCGTTTTCTGATCATACAGGTAATTTTTGTACAGTATACCGATGTAGAATTTGCTTACTTGTCCTTTAAATTTATTTCTTTGTTTTTAATTGTACCTACTTATTGAACTTTTTGACGTTTAATTATTTATATTAACAATTTTAAATTTTATTAATTTTGTTTCTGTCTTTTTTGTTTGGTTTTATGTTTTCCCATTTTACTTTTACTTCACGTTTATTAGTCATATTATTGTTCTGACCACTGGCATATGCCGTGTCGCCATTAAATCTGTAAACAATCAGTATTTATTCATCTTTTACCTTTTATAAAATGTTAGCATAGCCTGGAACTTTACAGTACATCACAATATTTGTGATTAATTAAACAGATACGTACCGTATAAGATAAATGAGACATCGGATATACATTGGTGTGGTCCCGCATAGTGTAGTCACTAACATTCTCGTCTTTAGTGCGAGCGTTCCCGGATTCGATTCCCAGTGGGGGCACTCGGTCGAAAAAATGTAAAAACGTTTTCAAGCCCGTCATCTTGAATGAGGTTTTCCTGGGTTTTTCTTATTCACACCAGGCAAATGTTGGGATGGTACCATAAATATGGATCCCAGGCTGCTTCCTTCCTTCCTTCCTCAATCCTTTTTCTCCTTCCTTTTCCTCGGATAGTCTCATCACCCGAGGGACATGACGGGCTAACATGGCCATAGATGCCGAAAGGCCAGAAATATATTTCCCAATCCTAATCCTATACTAAGTTCTGTGACAAACATCTTGACATTTCAGCTGAA
The DNA here is from genome assembly GCF_964235325.1 of Thermobia domestica. NCBI lineage: Eukaryota > Metazoa > Arthropoda > Insecta > Zygentoma > Lepismatidae > Thermobia > Thermobia domestica. The sequence goes on along the minus strand of NC_137454.1, from coordinate 80,484,077 downwards.
CGAATAAAACGCAAGCTCTGGTGTGACGTTGCCAAGTCGTAAAGGGGTGTGTCTATGGGTAAGCATACAAACTACAGCGCGATCAGGTGACAGGGGATTGACGTGGATGTGAGCAAAATAAACGTGGCAATACCGCTAGCCTCTCATTTGCTGGCAGCATTTAAAGGGAACTTGGAGCGCCGTCTTCAAATGCCAAGATGTTTGTCACTCTGTTTAGCTGTAGATGAACTATACCGACATACTCTAAGAGATGATTCCTCACATTAAAATAAGAAAAACTTAACCATATGGATATGTAGGCAAAAGTGCCTAATTTAACAGCTAGGCCGTTTAAAAGCATAGAAATACTACATTACAACCTGCATACGATGAACCGTGAAATTGGGGATCCTTTAACTTCCGACTTCCCGCTGACGCATTATGTGTTTACAGCTGTTAAGGCTCATCTTTTGTCTACTTAGGACCAAACTTTAATTCAGACCATATCTGAAAATTCTGTTGGAACCATATCTGAGAAATATGTCCTGTATAGAATTCCTTACACACTCATTGTATAATTCTGAAATATGCATTCTTAGATAGCGTTTGTGTGACTTCTTTTGCGCTGTGATACGAACGCCACTCCACTTTTTCCCTGGTTCAAAATAACAAGTGTTGCAATATAAGTTTTCCCACTCTTTAGAACGACCTTATATGTGAAACTATGCACTTTTCCCACAGGTTCATACGAACTTTCTCTTTTTCTTATTTTGATATGACACAGCATGTCGGTGTAATTCGTTAACACCCTGTATATATGTACTTATGAGATAGTTTCATTGTATATGTGACGTCCCGCTGCTCAAACGATAGAAACAGAATTATTAGTTTTATTCATACTTTTTTCCTGCTTAATACAAGTGAGGTTATACTATTTAAATATACACAGAAATAAAATATTTACGTTGGAGGCAGATTTCTATTTAATTCAAGTTCCGTTATGAAGAAGTTTCACTTGGGTTTTTTTTTTTTTTTTTTTTTTTTTTTTGTGGTGTTTGTAACTGTCAAATTTCAAGAAGTTATATTTAAACTTTGAGGAACTTTTAAATTCGTGCTGTTGAATATTATTAAGACGGGAATTTAATTATGGAGGAATAACAAAACTTTATACATTTTGGGTTGAAACGGAAATAAACATTTCTGCAGTAGCGTCTACGTCAAAGAGCCCGTTGTGCGCCAAACTTCACTTTCTGTGCTGTTGTCTCTATCTATGTTCCTCTTTCTTGCTCTCTCGTTTTTCCCTCGTGGATGCTGGAGACAGTGCACCATAGTTTGGATTCTGGTTGCTTCCAGTCCATCAAGTTTTTGCTACACACACACACACACACAAACACAAACAAAAACAAAAACAAACAAAAAAAAAAAACGCGTACTTACTCTATTCGTAAAGATTATTACATCGTTTCTGTACGCTGTGCGTTTGCCTTTCAACATTAGTCTGTTTCAACTGATCAGAGCTGTCAAAATAGCTTCTGGAATGCTTGGACATAGAAAAGATATATATATATATATATATATATTTACCATGTGCACTTGATTTCAATTGAAACAACATTAATAATAATAAACATCCTGTACAGTCTATCCTTAATTATTCGTATCTTACATTTATCATTGTCGTTTTTTTAACCAATAGTGTTATTTTAAGTTTTTTTGGGGGGAGGGGCAATATAAGAAGAATTTTATTATTTCACCGTCTCACTGTCCCTAACAACTCATGTCGCGTTGCAGTATAGCTTCCTTTCTCCTCTCCTAAACGTGTTTGTGGCACAGAATACATAGTATGCGCATTTGTGCATTCGTACGAATCGTATACGTACAATTTAAGAGAAACATTAATTAGTCTCTCTCTCTCTCTCTCTGCGTGTGTGTGTTTGTGTGTGTATGTATGTGTATGTGTATGCGTATGTGTGTGTGTGTGTGTGAGCAGCATATGTATATTAGGTATTTCATTTGAATATTTAATAACATTTGGGTAGGTATGCTGTTTATGCGAGTCAGTAACATTCTCACATTAACATATGAGAATATACACTGCATGTATGTATGTGTGTGTCTTTGTGTGTGTGTGTTGCTTGTATTCTAACAATTTACATACTCTGCATAACATTTCGTCTTGTTGGAGTTCTGTTGTGATCAGTTTAGTTTTGCAGCGTGTTGTATCGCAGGCAGATTTCTCTAGTCAGGTGAAATAATCTTCTATCGATGTTCGTTAAGTAATTTTTAGAAGAAGGCTGGTAATCGGGATATATCACTACAATGTGTTATAAATATGATTGAAAAATAATTTTGGTTCTGTATTTTGTAATCGTATTTTCTTCTAGTCTCTCTATATAAAACAAAGTTAAGATTTGAACAGAACTTAGGATTTGAGATGTAAGATATTAGTAAGGAAGGCTTTTTGGAAATTCAACGTGGAAAGAGGGGAGGAATGGGGATTGTAATAAGCCTCGGAAAATCTTTGATATAAGAAACAGGAAATTCGGTATTTATACTTTGCATTTAAACTAATTAAACACATGTTTCAGAAGTTTTAAATATATACTTGAATTAGAACGGGAGAAAAGGGGGATTGCAATTATTATAATAAGATGTCTATATCTCGGAATCCTTTAAGTTCAGAGGCTTGAAATTTGATATTTTTACTTCTTGTTTCAAATAATTAAGCATTTATTTCAGCTCTTCTTAAAATATTTGAGCTATAAGGAAAGAAAAAGGAGTCAAGTCATTCGCTAAAAATATACATATCTCGCGATTCCTTAGATTTAGAGATTCTCCGAGCGAACAACGGGGACCTTTGCTTATAATCGTACAATATTATTGACAATATCATCATCCTTTCCGAACTATTTATTCTTCTTAGTGCTGCGCAACCCGACAATTTAAGTAAGCTTACAGTAGAACCACTCTAATCCGTTACTTTTGGGAGCTCCTTCGTGGCTAAGCGGTTAGCGTACGCGCCTTTGGCGTGGGAGACCCGGGTTCGATTCCCAGCGGGAGCTCATGTGGTTCGGATTCCACGTTACTCAGTAGGTCCACGTCTCATATAGCCTAGCTGCTGAACGGGACGTAAAACTCAAAATCACGTCACCTCACCGTTACTTTTGGGATTGGAGGTATGGTCGGAACGCAAAAAAAAAAAAAAAAAAAAAAAGACGGATTATCAGAAAATACAGCAAAATACAGATTTAGAGTAAAATAAACAATCTCCGAACTCAAAATTGACTGTATTGGTCTCTACAGTAAAAACAAACGAACAGTAAGTACTAAAAGTGCACAGTACAGTACAAAAAACACGCACAACGAAAGAAACGATCCTAGTGATGACAGAGCACTAAAGCAGATATACGGTAACAGCAAGTAAGCAACAATACCGCGACGGCAGTAAACAACAATGGACCTCGTGAGTTACCGATGAGTTGGGACAAGTTCGGATCGAGGACGGTCGTATCAACCGGTGTGGCGGACCAGCCGAGGGCGGACGAGAGGGATTCTACTGTACTTTTGCAGGTTTAGTGTGGATTGATTGCGTTTCGTTTTTCGTTCGAATGATCCTACCACAAACATTCAATTTAAAATATTGTTTCGAGTTTAAACTTGCTTTTCAGTATTGAAACTCTGTTGAGAGGTTTAGCTGTAGCTAAAAATTCGATCCGAAATAACAGAAATCCAACCCGAATGTTAAGCATAAAGGATGATAACATTTAGTACGCCAAAACACTATTTCATTGAATAGTCCATGCTTGGTAAATGTTTGTCACTTCTGAGTAAATATGTATGTTAGCTGTTGCTGTTTTGACGTCAGATTGTGATGCAATGAAAGGAGTGGATGTGCTTTACATCTCAGGTTAAAATTAGATCAATATCTCAAATATTTATTCCGGCGATAATGTTCTCTTAAAGGTACGCTTGATTAAGAATTACGGAAAAGTTCCAAATATTTATTGAAAAATGCCTCTTAGTGATGCAATAGTATAGTATGTTACTTTTGTTAGTAAAACCTTCAGACTTTCATGTTTGCACACCAAGAAATAGTGTGTCGAAGTTTCGAATTATTGGAGTGAACGTTTTGTGATCTCCCAAGTTACGAGACCTAGAGTCACTTGGTTGGCTTTTAAAGCATTTTCTGCTAGTACTCACGTGAACGTTTTAACCGAATAGCCGTCTTATTGGCTTTGTCGTATAGGTGACGTTAGTTGTTAGCCAGCTCATCAAATGAGGTCATTGCTATTTGGCGGGTATTTGAAGTGCTTAGTTGCCACACGCGAACAAGTGGTTACAGGAACTTATGAGTGCTGCGGCGTTTTGTTGTGTTTCCCAGCTTATTATAACTAGTGGTGGGCACACAAACCGGTTTCGGCGAAAATCCGAACCGGTTTTGGAGAAAACCGAAATGTCGGTTTTTCAGATTTCGGTTTTTCTAAAAACCGGTTTTGCCCATCCCTAATTATAACTTGCAACGTAACTGCGGAGTGGCAAGAACCGTTATACAGACAAACCCATCGTTTAGGCGGGAAGCGTGCCAAGATAAACGTACTCTAATACGCTACACATAGGTAAGAAATTACGTCTGTGTATTCCCTCTGTAACAAGGTGATTGCCATATTTAAGTGCAGTCCACAGGCAGAGATGCATCTTCTTGGACGAAATATAGTAAGAGTTAGATGATTGCCGTAATACTTGATAGACCACAAGCAAGGGTACAAATTTTTGGACAAAATATAGTAAAAACTTAGATGACTGCGGTAATAGAGTGTAGACTACAGACGTGAATACAGTTTATTGGTCTAAGTGTAGTAAGAGTTTGACTATCGTACTGCTGTGTGTTGTGTGTTACATGGTTCTCACATTGAGCATATGTAGTAGTTTAATGCGTTGCAATAAGCTTAATGCTAGGCCCGGATTAACACACTCTGCCTGCCCTAACCCTCCTCTCCTCCTTCCAAAATTAATACAATGTAGACTCGACTATACAAGGGCTAGGTAAAAGAAAATATGGCAACTTTGTTTTAAAGTTCGTACCTGGCTTATGCACAGAAGAACACTTGTTGCATTCCATCAATGTAATCGCCTCTCATCTCTATCATCTTCTGCTATACGCGTTGGAAGAATGTCAGTGCGTCCATCTTTGTCAATATCCCGTAGGGACCGCCATATGACACGGATGAGTGCTTATCTTGTGTTGTAGTGCTTCCCGCAAAATGGTTCGTCATTTTGGCGAAAGATCTCCCTGCACTGCACCCACGTGCCACCTCAATCTTGATCCACACACGTTGTTCGTCATTGTTATGTCCCTTCCACTTTACGGCACTACTATTACTCTATGCCTCTACTTTACAGGACTACTGCTTTTGACTGAATAACTCACAGTCGTTACCACTTGCGACACTTCATCGCATTACATTCCCTTATCATCTACGGAAATCTTGTAATGCTACCTGTATAGCTACCTGATTTGAGAACGGTATTGCCATTACTTACCGAATTTGTTAAGTCCATTTTGTTTTAATTAGCCTACACGGAGAAAACTGTATATTTTTAACTCGAAAAGCGAGGGAGAAAAAAAAAGAACATTTTATAATATGTAATGCAGAAACATCCACATGGAAAATCTTCAGTATAATAAATTGATTTATTTTGTAATATGTAACAAATATAGCGCTCTAGGCTCCAATGCTAAACAAAACTTGAGAGCTTCTATTTTACTATATTTGTCAGCAACAGTCATTGTGTGTAAAGCGTATGAAAGAGTTTTTCTTCTTAATGATACTACTGTGTGTATATATAGCTGTTGATAGTGCTATTTCAATTTGCCAAGTATAAGTTATTTTTTTTTTAAGTTCTAAGTGATATACAATGCATATGTGACAGTGAGGGGATACAACGTTAAAGTTATTGATCGTCAGATGTTTGTGTCAGGGCAGCGGTAATCATTCGTTGGTGAGGGCAAATGCATGAGAGGCGATTGATGACAAGTTAACACAGTAGCGCGTGACCTCCAGGGACATAATGTCACATTAATGAAAACGGTGTTTGCGTTGTTGAAGGAGGGTCATATAGATGGAACTGATGATAGGATGGTTGTGGAGGAAACAGCGTAGTGTTAGTCTCTTGAATATAGCCGCTTTCATGCAGGGATAATGAGCAACAGGGGTCCTGTTACGGGACACCGATTGTGGCCAATTACATACGTCATTTCAGTGTTACATCACTGTTAAGAGGCGGAAATTATAAACGGAAATATCTATATATTTTTGAATGGTGCATACTGCGAAGAGTACAGAAAAAAAAAAACAATATATTTGTTGTTTTACACAGATATATATATGTAGAAAGTTTACAAATTGGAAAAGCACACATATTTTTCTTTGTATTCAGTTATCTCTTTAATCAAGTTAATTTTATTTTGTATTGCCTTCACTCATCACACACCAGCAAGTCTTATTAAATGGAAATTTGAATAAAAATTTCTGAAGCCTCCGTTTCTCCCTCGTGCATACATAAATTGCCCACCGTCGATTTTTGTTTCTTTGTTGTTATTGTTCTTTCTACCTCACGGAGATGTTCAGATGACCAAACAAATTTATACTTGATCATCTCCTCCTGAACTCGATCATCTCCTGACATATACTAGTACTTCTGGAAATTTTGCCACAAATAGGCTATGTCATTCTTGCACTATTCAAAGGATCTCCTGATTTGTCACGAAACATCCTAGACGAAACCGCAATTTTAATATTCTTACGCATCTCTTATAGTATTTTCTTTTTCTTATTCATTTTCATAATATTCGAAAATTAAAATTAGAAACGAAAATAAAATTTTAGAATGTTCTTTCTTAAGTTGTGTATTATCTTTAGAAGAATGCTTTCTATTCATGTTTTGTTTGTATGGGGTTTAACGTCTTTTTTTTTTTTTTTTTTTTTTTTTTTTTGCATCAAGGTTATATGAGACAAACTAATTTTAACGGGAGATGTGAACGGCATCCACTTCTGCGTCACTGACGATAACGTCACAGTGGACGTTTTAACCAACATTTTGAAAACGTTGACTGCTTTATAAAATTAATGTTTTGGTGTACTAAATATGTTTTGTAAGGAGAAACTAGGTTTTTTCTTTCTGTGAAAACATATTCCGTTAACGTTCTTATGGGTATTTTTATAGAATTAAATAAAACATTCTTAAGAGTAGACAACACGATATACATCAATGTATTGTTGTCAACCTATTCTCTAAGGATATTGTTAGTGAATGTATCAATATGACTGCTGGTAAGGAAGTTCTTGTGGAAAAATGTTGGTTGCTATTCTCTTATTTTTTGTTACTGTTCCTTTTCGTGATCTTATTTCTTTTGACATTACCAGCCAATCGTTGAGTTGAGGGTTGGAAAGTGTATAATAATGAAGAAGATAGGGGTTTAGAAACAGCTAATAACCAAGGATTAAAGGCATGGGACATAAAGCGAATTATATGATTAATGTTTGATATGAAATATGATAAAACAAAATTAGCTACGAATGAAAAAGGAAGACCATTAAAGATTTGTATGCGTAGACTTATTTTTCCTCTTTCTCTTTGTATGCATGTATCTCTAGCATTTTCTGTAATGTTATACGTTAGTCTTTGCTACTAGATTCGTATCTATATCAATCATTCCACATTTAACTTCCTCGTCCCCATATTCCTCTCTCGAGCTCAAATGTGTTTGCCTGATGTGATTTATTTTCTTACCACATTTCTTTATTATATGATTTCATCTAATGTAATATCGGTCACCGTATCTCATTATATTATACGATTTACGGTTTTGATGACAAATTTCTCTGTTTCTGCTTTGTTACATTTGGTATATATACATCGTTATATATATACACACACATATATATATATATCTAGAGAGAGAGAGAGAGAGAGAAAGAGAGAGATTCGAGGAGTAAGTGAGGAATATGAAGTTCCTGCCATAGCAATACGAAATTGCGTCACTCTTTTTAGATTTCGTCATCGTTCTTGTCACGCTATTTGGCTGTTAAGGTCCTTTTTTTAAAAAAAAAAACAGGAAGAAGAAGAAACAGAAAAGAAAAAGTTCTATTGAAAAGCTTCCGTTTTAACACTGTTTTAAAACCCATATTTTGGCAATATAAAAAAAAATATTTATGATGAAGTTGATGAAGTGTTATTGTGATGAACATAGTAGGTTCGCATGCTACCTGTTCATCATCCTTCATTCGAAAGTTTATTCATCTACTTTCTCCCTTCTTCTTACTTTCTATCTTTCTCTTTGTAGGAATATTTAAATATAAATTACTTTTAAGTTCTAATGGTTAAATGTTAAGTATGAAGATTTTCAATTCAAGCACATAAGGCTTCTTTGAGATCAAGATCTAAGAACTTTTAAAGTTTAAAGGAGATCATTGCCGGTAATATGAGTAACTAAATAAACGAAAATTTTAAGTTCCTCAAGATTGGTTAATATTATTTAGTGATACCTTATTTCCCCTGACATATACCTTCTATTTTTTGTTTTCACCAAGTTGGTAGATAGTATAGTTGTCAGTGTCGTGCTTGGCAAGAGCAAAAAAATTAGGTGACTGGTTATAATGAATAAGATTTCCCAGGATTTTGTCCTGAATTCCAAACCTACTCCAAACGCTTAACTCCAAACCAACTTATTAAATTTTAGATGCATCACCTGCTCATAGATCAATCATTTTTCACTTTGTAACTTAGCAGGTTTTGCTACCTCCTTGCAATCAGTGAACTTCTTTGCATAAGTAGTAACAGGTTGTGCTACCTCCTTGCAATTAACGAACTGCTTTGCATAAGTAGTAGCAAGTTTTGCTACCTCCGTGCAATTAGCGAACTTCTTTGCATAAGTAGTAGCAGGTTTTGCTACCTCCTTGCAATCAGTGAACTTCTTTGCATAAGTAGTAACAGGTTTTGCCACCTCCTTGCAATCAGTGAACTTCTTTGCATAAGTAGTAACAGATTTTGCCACCTCCTTGCAATTAACGAACTGCTTTGCATAAGTAGTAGCAAGTTTTGCTACCTCCGTGCAATTAGTGAACTTCTTTGCATAAGTAGTAGCAGGTTTTGCTACCTCCTTGCAATCAGTGAACTTCTGTGCATAAGTAGTAGCAAGTTTTGCTACCTCCTTGCAATCAGTGAACTTCTTTGCATAAATAGTAACAGGTTTTGCCACCTCCTTGCAATTAACGAACTTCTTTGCATAAGTAGTAGCAAGTTTTGCTACCTCCGTGCAATTAGTGAACTTCTTTGCATAAGTAGTAGCAGGTTTTGTTACCTCCTTGCAATCAGTGAACTTCTTTGCATAAGTAGCAGCGGCGTAGCGTAAGGGAACGCCTGTATGCCCGGCATCCCCTGTTAATAAGAAAAAGTACGTATTTCATTATATTTATAAATTGTTTGCTTATAATTACCACAATTATTTCCACTGCAATCTTCTGGATGCGCTCTCTCGCTTTACTTTGGCAAGCGGAACCTACGCATGCGCATCACTCATTTTCTGTCTTTCCTCTTGTTGTATGCTATGTTCCTTGGGCATCCAGGCCTACTGCAAGCATCGGAGTTTTCGTCTGCTTTCTGTCGAATGCGCATGCCCAACTACTTCTTTTACTACTCCCCGTCATCCCTTGCAACCGAACATTTGCTTTAGATATAAGCTGGCGTATGCTCAAGTATTGCCAACTCTATATATTTTGAACTAAGCTATGGTTTCTGTATAGAACGTACGAGCGCTGTCAAGGAAATAGAACCAAACATAAATAGTTAGTTCAACGCCACTATGAAGCATGTCGCTTATGTAAGTGATAGTATAAAAATAGTTATGCTTTAATCGTAATTAAATGCATCGTAATTGCAATCGTAATTAAAGGCAAACTAATAATCTACATCATAAATACATATCATGTCCCAGAGTGTAGCCAGATACTCTTTGAGAGGACTCACATACACAAGCATAACTATAATGCATTCTGTAGAATCACGGTCACCGATCTGGTAGACTACCCTCCGCCCTTCACGAAGTTTACTTGGGCTCTTCCGTATCTGGATATCTCACAATGAAGTAGATACACAGAAATAAGCCCCCAGAGTTGCTTTAAGTGCTTTCTATTTGTATCTTCAAATGATATACACACTCAGGCCCATATTCACGAACGGGCACCTGAGGTCCGGATCCAAGATGACAAATTTCTAGGGGTGACATTAAAAAAAAAAAAAAAAAAAACGAGATTGAAGCATGGTATGCGGAGAAAGAAGCTGCCCACGAGAATTCATACAAAAATGGAGCCGGTTTTTCTCGTCACAATGCTAGTGGCAAAAAAGGAGCTGAGACAATTGCTAATTGGTGTCTAACGTAATCTACGCATTTGCTTCTGTATGCTCCACCAGGCGTGCAATTAGGGGAGCCTGGCCCCCTAAATGTTTTGGCCTCCTAATTATTAAGAGTAGTTATTGATAAAAGAGATCCAGAATTGTGACGATTGGACCCCCTAGCATATTTGTGCCTCTCTCCTAAACTTTAATGGCTGGTTGCGGGCCTTAATGAGCAGATTCAGCCTGTTAATCTTCTATTTGTGTTGTGTAATCGTATGGGATGGTTGTAAATTACGCCGTGCTAAATATAAAGCTCCTGCAAGTTGTTTAATGAACATGGCTTTACAATCCTTTCTTGTGATAAATTATTGGCTCACCTCTCCCTGGCTATGTCCTTGCGTTCTGTACTAGATTTATGCTTTTGATTAGCAACATTGATCGTTGATGGTCAAGAAAAATTGGCGGTATAAAGTTTCTTTTGCTTTGTGATTTTAAATGAATATTTGTTTTATTATTTTACTGTAGTATGAAGAAAATTGCATTTATAACTAAGAGACAAAGCTGTGGAAAGTGTTCGGCTGCTACAAGGTATAGTACCTTACTAACTTTTAGCAAATGATGACTACGATAACAGTACCAGACACAAATTTAATTGATTTTTCGTTAACAACTACCATATCTCGGTTGACTTACGAGCAGTGCTGCTCTCTGAAAGGGATACGACCTACCCCAAAGCCAGTAGCGTACCCAGGAATTTATTTCGGGGGGGTTCAAACTAAATATGAAGCTATTTTATATTAAAATTGCTAAAATTGCCCCTAAAATTAGGCTAAATTTTTAAAAAGTCGAAATTTCGGGGGGGGGTCCGGACCCCCGTGTCCCCCCCTTCCGTACGTCCCTGCCCAAAGCTTTCCATAAAAACAACAACTAGCAATCAGTCGTGAATATTTTAGTCTTCGTGGTATGATGATAGTTTTTTTTTTTTTTTCTGGGTGTTCTGTAGAGAATAAAATGTTGTTTCGTCTGTATTATGTTTGGGGCAAAGGAGTCGGAGTGGTGTTCAAATGGTGTTTCTGATTTGGGTAATTTCATATAGAAAGCTATAAAAACATGAGTCATCGAAACAACATTTGCTGCATAGTGAATATTTTCACTTGTTAAGGAGAATACACATTGAATTGCATTGTATTGTACTATATCAGACAAGTGACTAACTTTGGCATCCCCATTTCGGAATACCACGCTACGCTACTGATAAGTAGTAGCAAGTTTTGCCACCTCCTTGCAATCAGTGAACTTCTTTGCATAAATAGTAACAGGTTTTGCCACCTTCTTGCAATTAACGAACTGCTTTGTATAAGTAGTAGCAAGTTTTGCTACCTCCGTGCAATTAGTGAACTTCTTTGCATAAGTAGTAGCAGGTTTTGCTATACTTCCTTGCAATTAATGATTTTTTTGCATATATCTTTGCATAAGTAGTCACTGTACACTTAGCAGGGTATGCAATAATGTAGGACTTCATTTTGCCATTTTAGGCGGCTTTCGACAGGTTGTTGAGATAAAAGTGAATCATCACACTGTGAAGCGAATAAAAATCTTAAGTGAATTGGTACGAATGTCAGTCCTACTAAAATTAGTTGAACATTTACATAGTTTAAAATTTACTATAGGCTTCAAATGTAATTTAGAACGTGATATTTACATTTTTTCTTGTAATTTTAGACTAAATTCAGATTTTCATAATTTACGATTTGCTGTATGTTATAAATTGTCAGAGTTCAGATCGTTTTCTTAACATGCAAATGGCTTTGAGGTTTTTAGTAGCAAATATGTGATCTAGAAGCTCTCTTTTTAATATTATTATTATTTCTCGTTAAAACCTTTTGAGATGACTAGTGTAAAACGAGAATTTTAACACGAAAAGTTCTTCCTTTGAAAAGTTTTACCCACAATGCCGTAGTATTACACTGCTTATTGCCATTTTAAAGCAAACCATCTGTACTCCATTCCCCTTTAAGGCTTTTCGTTTTCGTTTTGTCTTTCGCTTAGTTTTACTTTTCTATCTTTCTTCTTTTTGAAAAATGGAAGAAAGATAAAAGGAAATTCCAACCGAAAACTTTGTGCGTGTGTGTGCATTTGGAGATTTTTTTTTGTGTGTGTGTGTTTCGTAGTACGCGGTTGGGCAGTTCTCAATATCGTCGAACAAAAGTCACAAACGTTTTCAAAGAGGAAAATCTATATATGGGTTGTCACATGTGTTTGACGACGTCTGGATACGTGTAATAGCTTTGTCAATGATCTCTCTTATATATATATATATATATATATATATATATATATATATATATATATATATATATATATATATATATATAGGTACTTATACTGTCAGGAGAAAAGTATGAGATTAACAAAATTCCCTCCAGTCTGTAGCAGTTATTACAATGATAAAGAAAATTTAAAATTACTCCGAATCAAAGTTTACTGGAAGTATTAAAGGGTAAAATGTACTTCGTTATGATTTTCCCAGTGTTCGTAATTACAAATAGATATGTACTCAAGTACTTTTTTGGTTTAGAACAACAAGTTTGGAAACTGAACAATGCAACTTATATAAGTGCCAAAAACTCTTGTGTGTATTGTTTTTCAGTCTCATCTAAGATTTCCATAGGTATAGTCTCAGATATGCAAGTAGGTGCCGTGACTCAATGGTAGATCTGTTATGTTTCTTGCGAAGGATTCCTGATTCGATCCCAATTGTGTTGTACATTATATATTGTTAATTTTCTCAGGATTTTTTTTTAAACTTTATTTACCAATTGTTGCATCATCACGCACCACCTTTTATCATTCGCCATCTTGTACAGTCAGAAACAATATTAAGTATAGGTTGGAGATATAAGAAATGATAGCTCCAATCTATACTTAATATTGTTTCTGACTGTACATACAACCACAGAACGTTTAACAAGAAAATCGATTTAAATTAATACTTACCAATATGTCTACCCGTGGTTGAACTAAATATTCTCCAAACGTATCGGAACAACAAACTATAGATATACAACATTGACTTGACACCTAGTCTTCTGTTCCAAGCGCTGCTATTGGCTGAAGGAATTCCACTCTCTTTCGTTAAGGCTGTCTCGCTTAGCAACAGCTGAACCCTTATTGGCTCAACGCGTGGGTGTGAGCTTTATTTCACATTTTTGCCACGGCTCAAGACATTCTCGCAACATTATAGTTCCGTCTTCAGGGGTAAGGTAATAAGTTAGTTTTGCCACGGGAAGACATATTGGTAAGTAACCAGTTTTTTGTTAATTTGAATCATCCTCTCATGCGGTTACATAATTTTTAAAAAATCGATGTTTGCATATATGTAGGAACTCCTTTCCAAGTCTTACACGCAGTTACTGGCCTTTTTGTACTCTACTGTATCTCTGTTGAGTGTGTAGGTAGGTGCTTGTGGATGTGTGCGTATATTTATGCATTTTATAAACGCTTTTTTCTCCTCTTAATATAAAGCGTTAACCGAAAAAGGAAACATGCAAAGTATCCAATCAGGAACGGTACTTCGCTTTCACCCCCCTCTCCCTTTCTTCATACAATTTCCACACTCAGTCTGGTCTACACTTCTCTCTCATATATATATATATATATATATATATATATATATATATATATATATATATATATATATATATATATATATTGTATGTGTCTTTTTTCTGTACGGCTAGGCCTTGTTGAAAATTTAATTTCGTCTCTTCATTCTTATTTTTCTTTCTGTTGTGCACGAAAAGGAAAAAAAATAGTAGGTAGTTGGTGGGGGTGGCAAATATTAGGTATGGGTCTAACTGACATGTAATCCTTTTCAATTAAAAGAGAAGAGTATGTTCTCTCTTTTTTGCTTTTTCTTTAATGTTTTCTCTTTTCAGCTTTCGTGAATATTTTTCATTTCAGATATTCTCATTCAAGAAGGCCTAGAGGAATACATATGGTATTTTATAGTTTGTTATACCTGTATTACTTTTTTTTTTCCTTTTTCTCATTTAATAATTGCTTCCTGGAAATAATAGACCGATTATATTAATGCTGCTTCTCGTTTTGGTAATGAGAAATGTTGAGAAATGTAAGCATTAAAGCAAGAGATTTTTTTTGGGGGGGGGAGGGGAAGTTGGTTTGTGGCAGATTTGCATTACGTTGTAATATTTTCTTTCCTAGGAGAGCATTATTATTATTATTATTATTATTATTATTATTATTATTATTATTATTATTATTATGTGGTTTAAAGGTAATGTATCAGAAATCAAAGGGACTCCGTAGTAGGACTCATGTCCGCGTGGTCCCGGATTCGATTCCCGGCCGGTGCTTGTCAATTTTCGGCGTCAGCCTGGTGTCGTGAGGCTAACTGGGGAGTCACATGAAAACGACGGACGGTCACTAGGTCTAGAAATCTCCTGATGCACCTGTTAGGGACAGGACCACGCAGTTCGTCGCTAGGCTTTACGTAATTCAGCTGGTTGCTAGCAGATGGCGTTGTAGCGGCTCAGGCCCACAAAGTGGCTTGTTACGCTAAGTGTTTTATTTATTAGAAATCAATGTGAAAAACTAAATATATGACATTTATAACCAAAACTCAATATTTTGTCAGCTTGTATACATGGAATAAATGAAGTAACATTAAACAATTTATATCTGCGTATCGTATATTTCAGGTAACTGCGATTTGGCAGTAATACAAATGATATAGTATACAAGGGTTCAGAAAGGTTGTAGGGTTTATATTCAATCAATGGTTTGCTTTTCAAACTAGTAGTTCATATTTTTGGAGTACAAGACACGTGTTCGATCAAGAGTTTGATTTAGTTATCTGAAACAGCATTTCTAATACGCAAGTAAACAAAATAGAAGCAGTCCAATAATGCTTTTTTTGGGGGGGGAGGGTTGCTTTGTTATAAAATGATAAATCATTATTGTTCTAATAATTATGGATATTGACTAGCGTATTGGAGACTCTGTACTGTGTTTGAAAGATTCATTAGTAAATCATTTGTTCAAATAGTTTTAAACAATAAATACTCTAGCAAATATTGTTTTGAAAAATTGAGTATAAAAGAACTGAATTATGGAATAAGGAGCCAATCGACTCGAAATATGAAATACTA
This sequence comes from Thermobia domestica, assembly GCF_964235325.1. NCBI lineage: Eukaryota > Metazoa > Arthropoda > Insecta > Zygentoma > Lepismatidae > Thermobia > Thermobia domestica. The sequence continues at coordinate 80,468,532 of NC_137454.1, read as the reverse complement.
AGAAGAGTTACAAACTCTTATAATTTAAACTTAGTATTTAAAAAGAAAAGAGATACAGAAGAAGAACCCGTAGAGGGTTAGTCACACATACTACGAATATATTAAATTTATCACAACGAATAGCTGCCAATCGTTAATAGTTTTATTGTATTTATCTCCAACATATTTTAAGCAATATGACAACAACATTATATATTTTACTTTGGTGAGCGTGAAAAGTTAAAAAAAAATCGACTGTCTATTACATGAAACTTTAGTAGCATGGTTTCGAAAATTATATATATATATATATATATATATATATATATATATATATATATATATATATATATATATATATATATATATATATATATATATATATATATATATATATATATATATATATATTAATAATAGGTTTCAGATACAGCACTAAGCCATTACAAAAATAGCTTATTTATAGAGGATCTCAAAGTATACTCATTTGAAAAAACGTCTACAGTTTCTGGTAACTGATTAATTCTGTTTAGAAGAGACCTATGGACAATATTTACTCTCGCCTCTCGAGGGTAAAAGAGATCACTAGACCGTGTTGTTCTAACGGGTACGCGAAAATTGATCTGACTTAATAACTGTTCACCTGATATATGGCCATTTACAATTTTATGCAGAAATATTAGGTCAGAAATTTTGTTTCTCACTAAGGGTGGTTTGATATTGAGGGAATTAAGAACGTCATTTTTTTTTCGGAAGTTTTCGGAGGTGAGGTACTCGGTAGGATACAATGGCTAAAAAGATATTAATTACAGAATTTATTTTTTAAAAAAATGAGTAGGGCAAGCCATAGACCAGATAGGAGAATAGTACTTAATAGTGAGAGCAACATATGACTTGTAAAACAAATTTAAGGTATTAGGATTTTTATGTCAGTGAAGCGATAAAGAAGTCCCAGTTTTCTCCAAGATATTGTGCTTCTATGATCCGCAAAAGTAAGCTTACTGTCAATGATAACACCAAGATCTCTGAAAGAGATGACAGGATTTATGTTCTTACGACCAATTTTGTAGATGTGGTTTATTTTAGAACATTGATTTTTTTTAAAATTTGAAACTTGATTTCAAAATCATTTTGTACTTAAGAAATTTGTACACCTTAACATTCTCATAAGGATCCTACATAATCTTATATTAAAATATTATTATTTTATTTAGTAGTTTATTATAATACCAAGATATATATTCATGCCTTACAAGTACTTGCCTTTTGCCAATGAGCTCTTCCCATCACTCAAAATATAGTTATTTTTATACAGTGAGACCTCGATAACTCGAAGCAAATTCGAGTTATCAAATTTTTCGAATAATTAAGAATCGAGTTATCAAGATGACCACAACAAAAATTCGAGATATCGAGGTTTTGTGTTCTTATTAAAAGTAACTATATAACTTCTATAACTGAAAATTTTATTCGTTCAAGTCTAGAACTCGAATTTGTGGAAGTTCCTTAAATTAAATAAGAAAACTAGTGAGAATAAAATATTGGACATGTATTTTTTTTGGGTGTGTGTGTGTGAGGAGTTTCATACCTACGCATAAGTAAAACACAATTACAGTATATACAACAATGACAATAGAGCTATTAGCTTCGAGTTATCGAGATCACATTAAGAGAAATTCGAATTTTATAGGTAAACTTCAACTTGTAGAGGTTCGCAGATAAGAAAGTTCGAGTTATCGAGGTTTCAAAATATGATTATGAAACCCTTAGAATTCGACTTACTGAGGTTGTAATTTTAAACATTCGACTTACAGAGGTTACTTTAACATTGAGTGCTACGGAGAGTTCAAGCGAACGTGAAAAAATTCGAGGGAACTATTATTATATAGTAATTATTATTAGTATTAGTATTAGTAGTAGTAATAACAGAAGTAGTAGTAGTAGTACTACTACTAGTAGTAGTAGTAATTGTAGAAATTATTTTTACTCTGCATCCCAAAGTTTAGTCTATGCTGAATAAAATTGTATGGTATTTGTCCTAGTTCACACTGGATAAAATCATATTAGATTTTTTATACGCTCCTCACGCTTTTTTGACGCTATCCTGGATCCAAAAGCATTAGGACTCTAAAGACTGTGCTGAAGTCGTCTTCTCACACAAGGTAAGGTATTGGCCCTACTAATAAGACTGTTGAAGATGCCGTGCTGTAGTACCCATCTAAGGTAAATACTGCTGACATAACTCAAGCTGTACGTCCGCAAAAGAGAGCTTTGCCTCATTACCTGGCTCCACTAATGGGAATTTTAAAGGAAGAAAATTAATCTTTTTTTGCACTTTTATCTCTCTCTCTCTCTCGCTTTCTTCTCCCTGTTTGTGGTGAATGGTAGCCTCCATCTAGCTCTATATCTTCTAGAAACAAAGATCTATAAGAAAAATAACCTTATTTTTTCTTTCTCTCATTTATTCTTTCCAGTTCCTTTTTTTTTTCTTTGACGCAATGCGTATGTTGTATGCGTACTAAATACGAAGTAAAAGGGCGTTCAGTTTTCTCTCTGTAGGTACGCACATTTTATTCTCTTTCCTTTCTAAAAGGATTAGGGTTACGTTCATTGCTGACAGCTTTTATTACTTATTCTCTTTACACCCATTTATACTTTTCCCCCCTAGAATTCTAAAAGTATTCGTTGATTTTCCTCCATCATAATATTTGAGGAATCAAAAGTTAATCATGTGGTTGTCAGGCGAATTTGAAGATTAGCTATAAATTGTGTTGTGAAGTAGTATATTTATGCATAATGAAACTAGCTTCAATTATCCGCTTCGCTGAATTAAAATAAGAACTTTAGTCGATAGAAATAAAAAAAAAGTATAATGAACAAGCAGAAGATAATGAGTAATGTATATAAATAAAATAAATATTTCTATTGTGGGCTGAATTTGGATTTAAACAGCATCGGAAGTGTCACTGTTCATCTCAGCGACTTCGAAAACTATGGATTCGACACTAATATCGGTCATTTCCGATCATTTTTATATATCTCCCCTTTCCCAAAGTTACGGAGCTGAATTTTGATTTAAACGGCATCTGGAGTGTCACTGTTCATCTCAGCGATCTCGAAAACTGGATTTGGCACCAATATCGGTCATTATCGATCATATACAGTATATATGTATATCCCCTCTCCCTCTCCTAAGTTGCACTGTCAATGTGAAATGATAAAAAACATCCCAGGCTCCAACCAGATAGAAGAAAAAAAGAAATGAAATCTGATTTTTACGTTCCACGGTTATGCTGGTTAGGCTAAAGGAGACGGTGATGATGAGTAGTGAATGAAATGGTGAAATGCAGAAAGCGGGAGGAAAGGGAGAACCCCGAGGAAACCCACGCACACGGTGTTTGTGCACCACAAGGTTCGCTTGGCGGGGGCTGGGATCGAACTCGGGACCCCAAGCACCAGAGGTAAACGCTCTACCACTGAGCCACTGCGGCCCCCACCAACCAGATAGATTTTTATTTGATTCTACTGAACAAGCTCTAGCAACATTACGTTTCGTGATGTGATTTAGGTCATTTTTTTTTACACTGAATAGCAAATGCATAATATTTTGACAAGTGATACGATTGTTTTTTTCTCAGTTTGATTTTCGAGGCCTCAGATTTCCAAAACCAAATCAAGAAAAATCAAGCGTGTCATTAGTTCACCTGCTGGAACTGAGATTTCCCTTAGTTCCATAAGGTGAATAATCCATTCTGTTAAGTTCGAAATCGGGGTGAGAAAAATACAGTGTTTTTTCAGTTGACCTTCTTATAGTTATTATTCTCTGCCCCTCCAGATGTTGACTGGTGAATCATAACGAAATTGGCTCAGCTTCCAATACGTTGTTTCCAGCTTTTTAGCTTTACCTCAACATACAGCATTGTTTATTTAATATCATTTTATAAGATAAATATGCATTTGTATGAGGTATTAGATTATTTCGTTTAGTGAGCCAGCCTAGGTTAACGATTAGCTTTTTCGTCTAACAACCATGAGATCTCAAATTCGAACTTGTCAGCTGACCATTCAACTTAATTTTTTCCCAGAATTTTCCCTCAGTTCCAATTGATTAAGGCATTTGTGACACATTAAATGACTTGATTTTTTTTCTAGCCGTGCACTGTTAATGTATTCAGTATTAAGAAACTATCGTCCTGCTTTGTATAATTGGAACAGTACATATCATTTAACTAATGTTATTAACCGGAGGATATATCTTCGACGTATAAGCGCCATGTGTATATCATGACTCTCCATTCTATTGTTTTCTAAGACGCAGAAATTAGATTGGGCTTTGTAATCGTTCTGCTAGGTTGATTTATCAGTAATTGATAAAATATTAGTTATTTATCTATCAGTAATTGATTAGTAAATCTATTAGTTAATAGTTACGTTGAGAAAAATTCGTTATCCAGACAGTGGTATATTGTACAAATATATGGAGTCCTTATGTTTACTACGGAAATCTGTACAGAGTATACGCTATCCATATGCTACATACTTTTCCCGCTTAGATGTTACATAATGCCGTTGCAGGATGTATGACATCTGACAGTCTTTCGTATATTACATACATGTACGTGTTACATACGTCAGCTGTATCTTACATACGTCCATCTCCATGTGAGATCCTGACCACCTACGTACAGTTCTTTCGTTCGTACGGAAAATACGTTTATTCGGAACATTTATACGAAAAGTACGTATAAAACATACTTTTTCAGTTATCCGTTAAGTCCAAAAACTACAGGATTTACAAATGTAACCTACGTTTTCACGTACGCCACATACGTGTTTTTCCTTAGTGCACTGAACACATTTTTATAGTCAAAGATAATAGTATAATACTGTATAATACTCATAGCAAAGTTGAAGTATGTAGGTGGATTTTAGAATATAGTACCATCTTCAGTTTGTTATCTGAAAGGAAGGATAATTCGGATAAATTTAATAGGAATTGGATGGTGTTTTCATTTTCTCTGAAAATAAAAATTTTCTCCCAAACGTAGTTTATTTGAGCTGAGCTGATCTCAGAAAAGTGGACCGATCGCTCTTTTCTTCGTTAGATCGAGATACGTTTTCCTATAGCTCATTTTCCCCCCAACCCAATCCTTTTCCGTTCTCCCTTTGATCGTTTCTTTCAGAGCGAAAAAAAAAAATGAAATGAAAAAGTAGCAAGACTCCCACCTTTTCCTTCCAATTCTGGAGAGCTTCATATCGACACCATGTTTGAGTGAAGAGCTTCCGATATCAGTTCCTTGGGTGATGGATTGCCTTCACCCTCTCTCATGCAATGCTCTTCTCATGTGAAGTAGCTCCCTAAAAGCTGTTCAGATTGTTACCCTTAACGGGTGGGAAGAAAGATCTTGACTTCGTATCTCGTTCAAGTTACATTATGCAGTTAGTTCAAGCTTTCTTAACAACTGTCACTTGTACTGTTTTTTTTTTTTTTTTTTTTTTTTAAATCGTGATCGACACCTATAAAATTGATGCTATATTTTTCTTTCGTTTTTCTAGTCACTATTCTTCCCTCGAAGATGCCGTAGTGTTTCCGATTTCTAATACTGGGTGGCGCCGCTGTCGGCAGGAAGAATGTTTGTTTGTGTGTGTGTGTGTGTGTTCGTTTCCAAGCTGTTTGATCCTTTGGACGGAATATACGTATATATTGAAGAATCGATTTAGCATTGTTGGCAATACATCATAACACAAAGAGTGACTCTTTTTCTTTAACGTGGAAAAGAGTGACATTTTTTTTTAAAAATAAAAGAACAGTATAGTACAGAATTTGTAGATGGCGTATTTGTATCTATATTTTGTCTCTCTTATATAATCTTTATACAAAAGTAAGCATGGGTTCGATTTCTCAAACTGTCTCTCTTTTATACTTAACGATTTGTTTTACTTGTGAAAACACTCTATATAATAACTTTCAGGTGTTTTGTCAAAATTGTGTACTTTATATAATTTGTTTGAACAATATGATATATTGTGTGCGTGGGTTTCCTCGGACTTTTCCTGTCTCTTCCCACTTTCTTCATTTCACCGTTTCATTTATTTTCATCACCGTGTCCTTTAGCCTGCAGGGTATAGTCGTGGAACTCAAAACTAAAATATTTCATTTCATTTCAATATGATATCTGAAAGAAGTACAAAGTTTATAAGTAATTTTAAGTTATTGAAAATATATATATCTAAAAAGTAAAGCATCATATCCTACGTGTTATGAGCTCATATTCCAGCACACATTTGTACACAGGAGTTGTATATCTCTCAGGCATTTGTTTAATGGCTAAATGATAATGAAAAACGAGGGATAACCATTTCGCCAGTCTTAAGATGAATCTTTATTGTTTAGAGTGTTTTGCTCAATGAATACCATATGTCACTGACATTATAATTAATTGTGTGTGTAATGTATTTGCTTATTACATACTGCATGCAAAAAGAAAGATAACACTGGTCATACATGAATTAGAAACTCCAACCGGAAGTAGGCTCAAATCTTGCAAACGGTGCGAGATATTGAACAAATAATAATAATAATAATAATAATAATAATAATAATAATAATAATAATAATAATAATAATAATAATAATAATAATAATAATAATAATAATAATAATAATAATAAAAACTCTCCTTTATGGTATCTCTTTATGGTAACATATGAAAATGAAACGAAGTGGCTGAAATTCTTATGCATCTCAAACTTGTCACGAATCTTTGTAATTATCATGCGTGCAGGAGGTTCTGTTTTACGTCTCAACTCACGTTAAACTTCAGCAACATTTTGAAACTTTAAATACCAATTTAAAATGGACTTCTGTTCTTGAACTGTCAAGCGTGCACCGGCCATTTTGTTTCACTACCATACGTCATAATGTCACATGTCACAATCATGAGAGCATCGACAACTGTTCAGGAAACACTATACTACATATTGTAATCATTATAATCGTAATTCAACTTCGAATACAATACATAGGTGCCATCCGAATAATGTTGCGTATACATTTTTTAAAACTGAATTATGCATAATTTAAACTTTTATTTAAAAATAGTTATAATTTTCTATATAACACGAACGTTCTTCTCACTAACGCTTCTCTTCTCTGTTTCGAGTCAGTCTGCAATTTCATTTTTCAACGCTTTTAATGAACATCCTCAGAAAAGTAAGAAGGTGAGATGAGGAGGAGTGGAAGGAAAATAGATGGAACTTCATCTTCCTTCATTCTAACGTAATGACATCGTCATTTTATTTCATCTCTTTATTATTATTATTACTATTATTATTATCTTCCCTCTCTTGCATCTTTTTGTAGTTCGAAAAATGTGCTCAAACAACCTGAACTTCCTTTATTTATTTATTTATTTATTTATTTTTATTTATTTTTTATTTTATTTTATTTATTTATTTATTTATTTTTTTTTTTTGCTTTCTTCTTTATATAAGATAGCAAAAGGACAGCAGGGTTTGTTTTGTTAAATTTAAACTAAACTAGCAGTTTGTTTCATTTTTCGTTAAAGTGGTGACAGAAATTAGCATTAGTGTTTAGTGTGTGTATATGTAAAAGGTTTGTCAACTTGTCATACATTTCAAATTCGTTGTTATACGACGCAGCAGAAGTGTTAGCGCTTACGAAACTGAAATAAACAAAATATGTTCCTCTTTTATCTCTATTTTTTAAAGTTTTGCGTCTCACGGTTATGCCGGCTAGGTCAAAGGAGTTGGTAATCAGGCACGTAGCCAGGATTTCGCAATAGAGGGGGGGGGGGCGTGACGAAATATTTTGGTTATCACACCAGGGGCTCGATCATTGTAAACTATTTTACTGGCAACATATATTCGTTCGTTTAGCAGGATTTTGTAATGGGGGGCTGACATGAAATACTGTGGTTACACACCAGGAGATCAATCAATCTAAACTATTTTACTGGCAACTTATCCATATTAGTTTGTTAGGGTAATAAAATGAGGATATGTTAGTAATTATTTTAATAAAAAAAAACTATGCAGAAATTTTGAGTAAGAGAATAAAAAAGAGTATTTAAAAAGATATAGTCTTCCGAGGTAATTCGAACTCGGTTCTACATGTCTTCTTTCTTCTTCTTTTTCTTATCTTTGTTTAATACCGTCAAGGATAGCAACGAGATCTCTTTCGGGAGTAAAGACATTCTATAAAATGGATTAGTTTTGCCGCGAAATTCAAAATGGCTCATATTATTGGTGATTCTGGGCATTTGTTAAGTTCTACCTGAGAGTCTATCTTATCCAACCGGTTTGTCGATCATTTGTAGTCCATAGGATTAGCATGGAGATAGATGGAATTCAAAATGCTCCGTTGCAATAATATTCATTTTTAACTTGACTCCTCCGTTTCTTCCAATCAAAGCTCTTCATAAGAAAGAATAACCAAACGCTTGGTGTAGCTTTATATTTTTGACGATGATTCATCTTTTTCTCGTTTCTTTTTGTTTCATCCTTCCTTAATAATTTTCAATTTCTGGATCCGAAGGGGGGGGTCTGGACCTCCCGGACCCACTCCTTGGCTACGTGCCTGTGGTAATGATGAGAAATGAATGAAATGGTCAAATGAAGAAAATTGGGAGGAAAGGGGAGAATTCCGAGAAAACACACATACACGGTGTTTGTTCACCACAAAGCTCACTTAGCGTGAAGTCTGTATATATATCCAGTATATGTAATTACTATTATATGTATAATAGTATAATATATATTATTAATAATACAGACTTCACGTTAAGAAATAAGGAGCACGATAATTCAGTGACGTCTATAGCAATAGCCGAGTGGTCTTCGGCGTCCGATTCCGGACCACAAGTCGCAATCCATTATGGGTTTGAGATGCACTTAAGACCTTTCGGACCATTTTCAAGGTTTCTGAGCTTGTGTCGCTGTCCTGTTGAATTAAAAATCTGGGGGGGGGGGGTGTTTCAAAACAACACAGACAACTTTTGGGAGGTGATTCCTGATCCCAAGGTAAGACAAAAAGTATACATCAACTTGGGTGCACAAATGCTTCCTTTCGGTGTTATAGGCTGCCGAAAACATGAAAAATCGAACTTTAAAGGGCTATAGCTCCAATACTATGGGACCTACCGTAATCGGGTCAAGACTTCACTTAGAAACTAATATGCGCCCTATCCAAATATCCGAATTCCAGAATCTGCGGTACTTTCGCAACCATTTTTATAGAGGTAGTTGGTGAGTACTTCAAGTTACGTCCGTAGCCAAACTACCTCTGCAAAAATTACTACGTGAGTACCTTAGGATTCTAAAACATGTATTTTTGGATAGTGCACATATTAGTTTTTAAGTGAAGTCTTGACCTGACAGTTTTGGAGCTATGAACTTTACCTCTCTCTCTCTCTCTCTGTATATATATATATATATATACTTTTTCCTCTGGCCATGGAGACAAGAATCCCGGTTGGAGTGATTTAAAAAAAAAAATGGTGAAGCGTTCACTTGTGCTATAAGAGATCCCTGGTTCGCTCTTAGATCATGTCAGTTTGTGGTTTACAACATCGTCTCCATGATTTTTCTCGACTGTCTCATTCCCTACTATATTCTCACTTCATCAGTTTTTCTTTATCATTCATTGTTTGTAATCATGGTTTTCTTTAATCTGAAAGTTGGACATAAAAGTGCAAGATAGTTTTTTGGGAATAAGAAAAGTTCTGAATCTAGTAAGACGCTTACGGTACTTTTGGGTATTACCACAAATGTTTTCAGGCATGAGTTTTTATTAAGTGTTAACGAAGCCTTCCATTTCTTCTATAAATTGTATTTAAAAAAAAAAAAAAAATGAAGCTGTGGTGTATTAAATTAGTTTTCTTAATCATGTCTAAAGGGGAAAAATTGAAAATAATCAGAAGATGAATTCTTTCATATGTAAGTAATAAATGATAGAAAATGAAAAGGGAATGGAAGTGATTATCTATTCTTTTATGCTAACTTCTCTTCGGGAGTAAAATTAAATTACACTTATTGTCAATGCTTCCTCTCAGATCAAATTAAACTCGAGCCTTTGGGGTTTCACTAACCGGTTGGTAATGCGAACTTAGTCATTGTGGCTTGAACAAATTTAAGCTCACCTCTTAACCAGCTGGCGCGACTGAACATAAAAGATAGGTGAGCTTGGTGAATTTTGTTTGTGTGTGTGTGCTTTGGGCCGTATAGATGAAAAGCTACCCAAGCTCCTTGTGTTTCCTTTTGTGTGTGGTACACCCGACCATTTAACCTCTCCAAACCCGTTGTGCCACTAGAGATTTATGACACAATTATAGTAAGTTTGGAGTATTAGTCAACTGCGTGCGTGTGTGTGTGTGTGCGTTCCTAACCCGAAGAATAAACTCAGAGCAATGAGGCCGTTGAGTGTGACGGAAAAATTGCTTGGCTCAAAATTTAAGAATAAAACTCCAGCTTTACTTCATACAGCGCAAAGCTGCGCAGCTGAAAGACCTGGTGTGTCTGTGTGTGTGTGTAAATGAGTTATTTGCAGCTACGTGCCTTTATTTTAAACGTGAAGTGTATTATTTAGTACTTGTATGGAAAATTATTTTCCTCATTTGGTGGTTAAATCTTATGTCCATTATAAACAAACAATATTTTCCTTCACTTAGATGCTACTGTACCTGCAAGGTGATATTAAATAGGAGGGGCAGTCAAGTGTAAACCGAACACTTGAGAAAAAAGTATAAATGGATATTTGTTGTTCAAAAGTAATTACCAGATGCGTTAATACATTTATCCCACCGGGAAACAAGACGATCAATTCCAGTCTTGTAGAAGGAGTTAGGTCGCTGATGGATCCACAACCTCACCCACTCGTGCACTTTCTTGTCTGACTGAAACCAGCGTCCACGAATGTCTTTCTTCAAGTTGCCAAAAATGTAAACATCACAAGAGGAAGAATCTGGACTGTACAGAGGATGTTAAAGTATTTCCCAGCCAAATCTCTAAAGCGTGTCTCTTACCAGATTGGCTGTATGACGACGGGCATTACCATGCAAAAAGATGATTCCGTCCGACAGCATTCCAGGGACCTTTGACATCATGGCGCGTCTAGGTTTCTGCAAAGAGTTTTCATAGCACTTCGCATTTACTATGGCCCCACGCTCGAGGAAGTCAACAAGCAGAGGGCTCCTGCAGTAGCAGAAGAAGGACATAATGATTTTAACGGAACTTGTGTGAACAAGTAAACGTACTGCGAGTTTAGTTCAAAACAAGGATTGGTTGATATTCAGCGACGTAAATTTGATTCTCTGTGGGAGAGACTTAAAATTTGAACTCATTACTGTGGTACGAAGTCTATTTTAGACTGTAATTCCTCGTGTTATGTACCCTATGTAGTTTTGACTTGGAAAATGGATCCTAAACTCTGAGCAACCAATTAACCGTTTTCACAAATATCGTGATTGAAAAACGTAATTCAATTGCAATAACAAAATATCCTATTCACGTTTAAGATGTATTTTGTTATTCTGTCTTACGTTTAAAGCACGTGTACAAGCCATGAACACATTTTTCTTCAATATAATATGTTGTAGATTGAACAATATTTATCATTTTACGGGTAATATTGACATTATTCACTTTATCGCAATAACCTGGAGCAGATACATAAGCCGTTTTTGTTATGAGCAATCTATTAGCCAATTAAGTTAGGTATACAGTATATGATTTCTTCTGTTGTAGAAGTTTTGGAGTAATGTGAGAAACGTTAAATGACATCAGCGCCTTAATTATTTTTATTAATTTATGAACTTTCTGTGTAGGCTTTTCATTATAAACATGATTGTATACTAAATTTACTAATTGCATCATAATAAAATTTAGAAGATAGTTAAAGTCTTTCTTCATCACGTTCTATGTATGTTTAAAGAAAAAAGTTAGAAAGAAATTCTTTTATATCTAGAGCAAAACTGGGAGATGAGAATTTTTTTTAAAAAAAATAATGATAATAAAGAGATTTTTATCTTTAAGTAGAGCAGACGATATAAAGTAGCGAGAGGAGTTGAAGGTGGATTAACGAAGAGTCATTTTGGAAGCTCCTTCAATGAACTTACTTGCTTTAGTCCTCCCCACTTCTCTTTGTACCCTTCATAAACAAAGTACTTTTCGAGGCGCTTAATCTCATTATTGTTTTGGGAACTTTGGATCAATTTTGAAGTGCACCTCGTTTGGACGAAGACTAACTCTTGGGAAGGGAGCACCCTTGCAAGTATATGAATAGTGCGGCAGAGAGAGAGGAAGGAAGGGAATGGAGAGGATTTAATGCATGTGTACAGTATATAGGAGTCTTTACGGCTACATCTTATCTTGGCTTTTTCAAAGCAAATGGTGGGAAAGTTTCGTTGTATTTGTCTTTTTTTTTTTTTCAATGTAAGAGGAAATTTCGTTGATGAAGTCTGTGTGCTAACTTTCTCAACGTTTTTTTTCACTTTCAACGTTAAAGAAAAATAGGAGGATGGAAGCGTATCTACGCATACATTTACTAAAGTTAAGTTTGTATGTTATTAATTGAACTTTTAAAATAACATATCTTGTTCGCAGTGGCTCAGTAGCATAGAGCATAGCCCTAAGCGTATTGTCTCTGGTACAGTCCGCAGCAAAAAACCTGCAACATGAGCATGTAAGTTTTATTGTGCAACAACGAAGTCGTTTGCCCTAAAATAAGTGTGCAGGGAAGGCACGCCGAGGTTTCTCTTAGAGTGATTCGTGCCATTTAGACGTTATGTTGATTCTCTGCTCTGTTAGGCGAAGTTTCACAACAAACTTAAATGCTCATGTTGCACGGTTTTTTTGCTGCGGACTGTACAATACGCGCGCGCGTCAGGACTTTGTGGTGGACAAATACCGTACACAGAGAAAAAAAGTCACTGCTGTTTAGTTCTAGATGAACCTGCCAAACGTGTGGCAGGCAAACTGGCAACTGAACATATTTAGTTAATGTATGTTGTGAAGTGTGCAGTAAGCTGTGTGTCAGGCGTTGTATTGGTCTGTGTTACTGGACGCATATAGTCCAACAGTATGGCAGGAAAGTACTTACCAATCAATCTGGTTCAGGTACTGGATAAGTTTAGCTAAATACATTTAATATAATATGTTCAATTCCCATTGCCATACGTTTGGCAGGTTCATCTGGAACTGAACAGCAGTGAGGTTTTTTTACTGTGTATGCATAACTTTTCGCAGAATTCTTCCATTTCCTCCCACTTTCTTAATTCCGTCGTCTTGTTCTTTATTGTTATTACAGTTCCCTTTAGCATCGAAATATAATCGTGGGGTTTAAACTTTATATTTTTTTGTTTAAAAAAAGGTCAATTTAAAATTTTCTGGTATTAGTTTTGTTCGTTTCGCTTTGTTTCATCTAACTAATGATCTCATACTGTTATGACGGGTAAATAATGATAAGATTTGTGTTCTCCATGTTACGTGAAATAAGGATCCTTATTTTACTTAATTCTCGTTACGCCTAAACTGGCGAACAATTGAAAAAAAATGCGAATTAGAACTTGAAGAAAATTACAAAAGAAAATTCCTTACTATGTGAAAAACTAAGTAATTGACATATGTGTTGATATTAATATTATATTGGCCCTGCTCCGGTCAATAATTTTGATTTTATTATTTTTGATTGTGTGGAAGGTTTCTTTATTAAAAGAAAAACCGGCGGTTATTATAAGTGCTAGCTTCTGATTGGCTCAAAGACAAATTAAAAGTTGACCTTCGAGAGAATCAAGAAAAATGTAGTTTCGAGAAAATTGTTATCTCCCACGTTTTCTTTTATTTCCTGTCATTTTAGACGAAACGAGAATGAAACAAAACAAGAATCCATATTTCGCCTAAAATGAACATAAATTTCTCTATTATCTGTCATTACTGTATGAAATAATTGGTTAGGCGAAATTAGGATTAGGCAAAACTGGAATTCTTGTTTTCCCTAAAGTTGCAAACATTAATTTTTGTCATTTATTTGCCATGACAGTATGAGATAATTGGTTAGGCTAAACGATAGGGGGTCAACGACTCAAGAGCGGGTTTATTTAAGTTTCAACAACCATAATTTTCTAGCAGAATACTACGTTGAACTTAACAACGAATGCATATTGTTATTTCACTTGACTGAGGATTCCTTTTTTAACTTTTCAAGGTATTACGTAATTCCTAGATTGAAAAGATGGGTGATAATTGATAAATTTAGATGATAAAGCTTACCTTCGTTTAGTTTGTTAGGGAGATATTTGCGATATAATAATAATAATAATAAAAAGTGGGTATTAGATTGCAGAGATTTATTGGCTTTACGTTTATTATAATTCCATGTTTCTTTTCTTTTTCTTAGAAAAAATATGAAATAGGTCCTGGATTCATTGTAGAAATACCTATTTTCGGAATAATATCTGAATAAGAAACAATCTGGTTACTGTAGCAACAGCTTAACTTAAACCCCTCGATTCTTTTGTCTTTTAGCAAAGATGAAACAAAAGAATAAACAACTATCTTGTAGAGAGGATTTTCTAAGAATTTCTTTGTTTCTTTTCTTTTTTCTTTTTTTGCCTCATTCTTTGTCCGTTTCTGTACCATATGTTCTTTAAAGTATTTGAGTGTGTCTTTTTTATGTTATTTTTGTTCTTTCAAATAAGAACAGTATTATTGAGAAAGTATTATTGAAATAACTTTTATTTGATTTCTTTTTTATTTAAAGTTTATTCATGAAGAATTGGTCCACGGTTACAAAATATACTCAAGTTTATTGGTTTCGTTTGATTTGGTACTTTCATGTTTGCTTTCAAAAGCAGTGGATTAAGAAATTCGGGTAAAGAAACTAAAGTGGGATCATGGGAATTGCTAAGCATAAAACTATATGATTATATTTTACCAATTACCAAATAATGCCGAATATTTTATGTTACTTTTTCATTATTCGATATCTATCTCTACTGAGACCTCTTCTCCTGTTCACGTACACTACTTGCAAACTTTTAGGAGGTCCCAATCACAGCGAAATTAAAATACCCCTAATTTTACAGTAATTATGTGATATCTTCAAATAGATAAAAGATAATCGAAATGTGGAACAAGAGCGCGGAAGGCAATATTATTTTGCGTGAGGTACCGTTATTACGAGTCACCTAGTAGTTTTCCTTTTGCAGCCATTTATAAACGCGAAAAACGCGATAATAAACGCCAATTTTCTAAATGGCTGGAAATCGAAAGCAGATAAGTGAGTCGTGATAACGGTATCTCATGTAAAATAATATTGTCTACTGCGGTCTTGTTCCACATTTCGATTATCTTTTATCTATTTGAAAATATTACATAATACTGTAAAATAAAAACCACATATTACTTTATTCCAATATCTGTAACTTTGCATTATAATAACATCAAACAACTTTCTTTCTAAAACACTTTGCCAGATTAATCAGATAACTTCTTGTATCCACTTTCAACTATCGAAACATCTTCCCTGTCAATTGCAATATGATTTTCTTCCTCTTTGTTACCTTTCGCTGAAGTAACCCTGTGTTCCACATCCTTTGTGCTAATTCCTGCTTCACATTTTAACTTCCAGTTTAAGACTGCGAATTTGTAAATTTTTTCCCTCTAATTCTTTCAATTTCCACCTTATCTCCAGTGACACATATCTCTCAATTTTCTTCCTCCACAACTTTTCTTTCTTACACAATTTCTCTTGTTTCAATTTATCAACCTCTCGTATCGACTTCCGAACCTACTGATTCTACTGTAATCTCTCAATGTACATGTCTTCGGTACGTTTTTGGCCAGTCAGGATATTATAGTTTAGTTACAGTGAGACATTCTTTTGTAGAAAAGCAAGAACTACACGTGAAATGCTATAGTCTTCTTTTCTAGAGATGGTTGTAGATAGCTATGGAAATATATGAAATATGGAAAGGAAATTTCAATCGTTAGGTAATACGCTCACGCTTTATTAAAAAAAAATCGAATTCACGCTATCGGTTACATTTTTATACTAGGAAAACGCCTTAAATATCTGCTCCATATTCCTCAGAATCGTCATATATGTACATTTATGCACACATACGTATACGTATTTTTGTAACATAGAAGGAGAAAGAAAGTGTAGAAGCCTATATCTCTGGAGGATAAACCATATAAACAGCTGAGTATGTTTTTGTTTTGCAAATATACCTCTTATAATAAAAAAAAAGAGTCTACCCTTAGGATATGCACAAATTTAAAGAACATAAAAACATATAAACCGTATACGTACAAGGAACTTTTTTTTTTTTTTTTTAAATAGTGGATCAATACTTGGGTAATATAAAGTTATCTTGTATCTTCTATATAAGCGTCATGTTTGTCGATAAAAGAAGAAATAAAAAATAATCATATTGCCTAGGGGAGGAAAATTTTGTTCTCTATAGAGAGAGGATGAAAGATAACGTGATATTTGTTGCAAACCGAACATATCTCTCCCACCATTTCACCGTCTCCGTATATTTATTCGAACACTCTAGGCGTACGCAAAGTACATGCACATTTCTAGCTTATTAAAGTCTTTTTTAGTTTAACGTCCCACGAGGCCGAGAGAAAGCGAGAGAGGTGACGGCGAGATGGATGATAAGAAGTGGGAGGAAACGGGAGAACACCGAGAAAATTCACACGCATGGTGTTTGTCCACTACAAAGCCCACTTGTCGGTAGCTTGGATCGATCCAGGGACCCTAGGCGTCAGAGCACTATAGTACTGAGACACCATATCCCCACTTTATGAGTGGTATTGTGCGTATCTGATACTGTGGCAAATAGTTTAAGCAATATGAAAAGAAAGAAGAAAGTGGTGTTTATGAAAAATTTACGTTGAATTCCATAACTGCCTGTGTAATTTGTTTACTAATGGTGTTAAAATTCGAATAATTCGATATTCGAATATTCATATAATGAATTCTCCGAATGTTGAATGTTTGAATAAAATTCATTATTCGAGTAATTGTTCGAATAAAATTCGTTGTTCTAATAATTGTTCGAATAAAATTCATTTTTTCGAGTGATTGTTTGTTCGGAAAATTTTAAGGATAACGAATAATTATTCGAAAAAATCGTTATTTGAGTAAAAGCTCGAATACTATTCGTTATTCGAGTAATTGTTCGAATAAAATTCGTTATTCTAATAATTGTTCGAATAAAATTCATTATTGGAGTGGTTGTTCGAATAATTAGTAAGATAACGTAAAGTTACTCGAACAGTTATTCGGATTCGAATAAAATTCATTACCTAAGTAAATGTTCGAATGAAATTCGTTATTCAAGTGATTATGCTAATAGTTATTAGAATAAGATATAATTATTCGAATAACGAATAACTATTCAAATAAACTTTGTTATTCGAGTAATTGTTCGAATGAAATTCGTTGTTCAAATAATTGTTCGTTACATGATGTTTCGTCTTCAGTCTTACTTTAAATATTGTATACAATTTATAATGACTTAACAATCTCCTTTGTATAAATGTTTCTAAAATTTCTTCATATATGATCTGTCTAGAATTAATAAATATTTTTCTTTGTTCAAATGCTTAGAAGAAGGTTGGAGTTGGTTCCTATAACCCTATCTTGTCACTTATAAGTTCTGTTCTCTATTACTATGACGTTAAAATTCTGAAGTTTTTCACTACAGAAATAAATGCGCTCCAAGGTAACACTCAGGATTGTTATTATCTATAGCCTGGTTAATAAACACTTGCTCCCCACCTCCTTTAAAGCAGCATATTCTAGCTACCGTTCGTAGAAAAGTTTAGTATTTTGACTTGAAATAAACATATTAATTAACCAATAAAAGATTCACGTTTGATTTGCTTCCATCATAGATTTAAAATACAATGTTTTTCCAAGGAGAAAATAATATGTTTTTCTGAGCAAGATTGTACCTGTCTAACATCTATCTTAATGTTATGCTATATTCTTTTTGGGAAACCTAAAGCCATACAGCACAACATGTCCACGGAACGTCCCCCCACAGCTTCCATACATGTTCCAAAACATTCTGGCTCGCAGTAGAAACTTTTAGGAGTAATGGAATTTTCCACGGGATTTCCCTTAGATTTCGGACGTGCCTCTCACGGGAAAATATTTGGTTGTCCGAAAGTCGCTCTGTGATTGCCCAGCAGATATCCCAGAAATGTTCCACGTGAATTCTATAGATGCTCCGTTTCTGAGACAATAAGCGGATATTTGGATTTCCATAGAATATCTAAGGGACGTCGTGGTAAAGTAAAGTTGGGACATTCCATGAACTTGTCGATATCCTGTTTCTGTGCTATATGAAAAGGCATTTCAATTATTACTAACTTAGTACATGATGGCATGTGCATTTCCTATATTAACGATATGTTGCACCTTTTCAGATGTGCATATGATGTATACTTATTGTACAGTTCCCAACTGTGTTGAGAATACCATTGATGCGAATAGTGCCTGGTTCGATTCCCTGTGAGAAAACATTAAACACATAACGGCGTTCAGATTCCGCTTTCAACTGTAGGCCCACATCTTGTGTAACCTTAATCTTTAAAACAGACAGAAAAATTCAACAAACAAAATAAGCCTACTAAATTAACTTTTTTTTTTTTTTTACCCATTTGATCATTTATTTCGCTGTATGAAAGTTTTTTTTTTTTCTCGTGCTGAATACCATGAACTAATATTATTTTGGTTTGTCAAGTTTGTGAAATATAGCGATATCGTTTGTGATGGTCTTCCTATTCAAACTCAAAAATTCTGAATCCCTAGAAAAAAATTTAGTACTATTAGCTTTGTGTTTATATTCTCTTTGTCTTTTAGCTAAATAAATAGACTTAAAAATAGTACTATTTTTTTTCTAATTAGTATTTTTTGATTGTGTTGATGGATAACAACAAATACGTACACAAATCATTAATTTTTTTTGATAATGATCTTTCTTTGTAAATGGTTTAATTATGCTTCTTTCTTTTGTGTGTGGGTGTGTGTGTGTGCATGTGAATTTAACTCGTTATATGTATCTATCTGTTTATATGTACACGCATAATCAAAGCTACAACGTCAGACCTTCTCTTCTCTCTGTAACTTTGCATTTTCTATCTTCCTTTCGTTTCTTCTTTTATTGTGATTTTTATTTTTGTTTAATCTTTTCGCTTGTGTACTTTTGTGGTATTATTGTATATACATATATGCATATTGTGTGTATGCTTTTTTTTGTATGTTTCTTTGTATTTTTTTCTAAACTAGTGTATGTACATTGTCTGCTTACTTGGGGTGTAACCAACTGTGTAATTAATTTCTGCTAACATGTTACAGCTTCATGCATATATTCATTTAATGCAATTTTTCTCTCTTTAGTTGTATTATTTATTATTAGTACTACTTCTTCTACTACTGTTATTACAATATCCCCTGTATCTCTCTTTGTTTGTCATTTCTGGACTGTTTCAGACTCATTCTCCCCTTGATGCCTTGATATTCATCAATCTGCCTCATGTCATTGTACACGTTATTATGTTAATAATCATGTTTGTTATTTTCCTCATATTCATGGTAATGTACTTTAAAAAATCAAACAGTAAACGTTTACTCCCCTAATTCAAAGTGTATATATAATTGTTATTACTGTTTCTTGTATGTAGGCTATATAGTAGCCCAGAGTGCAATAGTTAAGGGTGTTGTACACTTGTACCACCATTGATATATCCTTGGTGGCCTTGATGACCTTTTTATTTCATTGATGATATCTTTCTCTTTTGCTTGAAATGATTGGGGAATTTAATAACTGAATTTCACTTATTTCTGGGTTTTCATCTATTTTAATATCCCTCGCTGTCTGAAAAATTAAATTATGTAATTTTAATCTTATATATAATACAAAAACATCTCAGTTTGTGAGTGGGAATGCTAATGTGAAAGCCTCAAAACATTTAAACTTATGAGTTGTATAAACATGTAGGCGAAAACATTAGAATGTGGCGAGAGGAATACGCTAGACTCTCGCTACTCTGTCCCTCAGTAGTTGGTCTCTCAGTAATCCGGCGCCATAATAGACCTCTGTCTCATGACGTGGCCTCTGTCAACGATTGTACGGTATTTGTTTATACTGTAACTGCGAGAAAGTATATACAGTATTATTGTGGCTAACGTTCATTGTTGCTTGTAAAGCAGTTGCCTGATAAATCATGCCACCGTCGAGCATCTTCATTGACAACTAAAAACTCAGGGACATGTTTCATAGTGAGCGATACTGTCCCCATCAGAATCCTGCTGCCTACAGTCGGACAACTTGTCCATGCCGACCAGATGCCGCGGTCGGATTGCCGGCGCCGGACACTGGCGTCTTTCCGCGCGATTTTCGACCGCGACGAATAGTTGCCTTGCCGAGCAGTCGGCAAGCAGCCGAAAATGAACATTAAATGCGCCGGCACCGCCGCCGAAAAGAGGCCGGCGTAAGGAGTTGGCAGAGGGTCGGAAACAGGCCTTTCCGACTGTTTTGCCGACTCCGGCGGTCGGCAAGGAGTCGGCAAAGGGCATTTTAATTTACGATTTTCGACCGCTTGCCGCCTCGGCAAAAGGTCGACAACTTTGAACAAGTAGATCGTCGTGCCGCCGCGGACGGGTGCCGGCTGCCTCCGGCGGCCAGCCACCGTCGACGGCGGCAATCCCTCTTTCCGACCGTGACTTCCTGATGAGGGTACTTACAAACTCAAGGAGTAAGCTTTTCTATTTTTCTATCATACTGTGTGTAACTTTAGATTTAATAAAGCATAGTATTTTATGTGTTAAACTATTTTGCAGACGCTGTCAATAATCTGGCACTTCTCTTTGCAAGGAATGGCCGAATTAGAGAGAGTTTAGTATACTTCCTCGTAAAGAACAATGAGCTATTTTAAAAAAAGCTAAGATGGCGCTGAGGAGCAGGGCTAAATACAGCAAGTATGGATTACGAGCTTCGATTTAGCATGACCTATAAAAACTTGTCATTATATGATCTTGGGTTTATAAAGATTTTTATTTATTTATTTATTTATTTATTTATTTATTTATTTATTTATTTTTGGAAAAATGACACGATAGTTCAATGCAGCTGTACCCGTGGAAGCTTCATGGATATGTGAAATTTTTAATTTGTTATGTTAATAACCAAAAGCTCCATAAGATAGTATAATCGATTATTTAATAATAAATTAGAGCTTTAATAATATATCCATGAAACGTCCATTGCTATAGTGCATTAACGTATTTGCCATTTGTATTAAACTATTGTATCATATATAAAAATAATAAATAAATTAATTAAAACTTCGTACACCAAAGACGTGGTGCATAACAAAAAGCGTTTGTGACCAATATTAAAATGAAGCTCTTTATTCATACTAGGTGTATCCATTCCTGCTTCCTTTTAAGCGGCGTTATTATACAGGGTGTCCGCTATACAATGCAACCCGGAGTTTGGGATAGTAGAACTTTTGAACCTGAAACGATACACAAATAATGGTTATACCAAAATGAAGCCTTGTTCATTCATATATTTTTAAACTAGAAAGCAAAGATTGAAGTACACTAGGAACCACACAGTGTTGCCAGATGTAACCAAAGGT
The DNA here is from genome assembly GCF_964235325.1 of Thermobia domestica. Taxonomy (NCBI): domain Eukaryota; kingdom Metazoa; phylum Arthropoda; class Insecta; order Zygentoma; family Lepismatidae; genus Thermobia; species Thermobia domestica. The sequence continues at coordinate 80,446,872 of NC_137454.1, read as the reverse complement.
GTATATATATATATATATATATATATATATATATATATATATATATATATTTGCAAAACATGTAAATTGACACATAACTCATACCTATGAATGTTCTGTCATTAATTTTCAGTTTGTTTAGTTGGAGTAACTTGGAAACTATGGAGCAGAAGAAAGAATTTTTCATTTCCACCGATAACTAATCGGATCGGGCTTCTGTAAGGGGGAACTAGGGAAATCGTAGTTTTCATTAATTAACACTCTGAATTGGCAACTTTGCTGACGTTTCAGTGCATCAAAAGGTGTGTTAAGGGTCTATCTACATTATGCAATTCCTGAAAAGAACGAAAAAGAAACTTTGAAATTATTATGATAAAACTTACTTACATGCACCCGGCAACACTGCTATTACCACGCAATGAGTTATCTGCTCTACAACAGATGCTGGAAGTACCCCCTGTTTTGATTCAAACACAGGTTCACACGTTTTACCATGTCGGCAGCAACTTTACGAAGAGTAGAAGTGTTAATGTTCTCAATGGTACTACGAATGATCGTTTCCAGGTCTTGTATAGTTCGAGAATTGTTCCTGGATACCTCTTGCTTTAAGTAGCCCTATAGAAATGAATAGCAGCGTTGCCGGGTGTATGTAAGTAAAAGTTTTTTCATGATGATTTCAAAGTTTCTTTTTCGTTGTTTTCAGGAATTGCATAATGCAGACAGATCTTTAAGACACCTTTTGATGCACTGAAACGTCAGCAAAGTTGCCAATTCAGAGTGAAAAAAAAAATATTTAGACCTTTGGTTACATATGGCAACACTGTGTGGTTCCTAGTGTATTTCAATCGTTGCTTCCTAGTTTAAAAATATATGCATGAACAAGGCTTCATTTTGGTATAACCATTATTTGTGTATCGCTTCAGATTCAAAAGTTCTAAAAATCCCAAATTCCGGGTTGCATTGTATATTGGACACCCTGTATTTCCATTGATTTAGCAATATTGTACATATATCTTTCCGGCACAAGTTCGTGGATTTAAACCTAGTTTCTCTTTAACTTTGTGATATCCCCCTTATATGTGTGATACCCACCGTATATGAAGATGGAAACTAATAGTGTGAAAAGCTAATATAAATGTAAGAAATGCTTTGCACTTAACTACTTTTTAAAATTTATTCGTTCAAACTGAAGCAGAATATATATATATATATATATATATATATATATATATATATATATATATATATATATATATATATATATATTAATAAACATTAAAAATAAACTAACAGGTGGGGTAATTCTTGTTAAAGGTTGTGTGCATTGTCTGTTTAAGTCAAAAATAGATTGATGTTTGTTGCTGACGTGTCCAATATTGTTCAATTGATGTTTGGGTAATGACGGGGAATATTGGTCAATTTCCGTTCAGGCATTAAAAAAACAAGTGAACAAGAGTTAAGCGTGTATGTACACGTATGGAAGTAATAAACTTTCCAGCGTAATTACGTCTTGTCACTGGGAGTATGTAATGATGAATGTGTTCTTTTACAATACACACACACACTTACACACATTCTCTCTCACACACGTATATATAATCATCCATATGTGGTGACCAATTCTCCCTCCCTCCCTTAGGAATCCGTCCCCTGAACCAACTTTTCTATAACCGAACACTGTGCTCATTACACGTCACCCGTTCCGTTTGTAAAAGATTGATGATGGAATGAAGGCGATATTGAAATGATAATTTTAACGTTGGAATCGGGATAAACATTGTCAAGAGAATGGCATTTATTAGAAATATGTGACGTATGTTCTTTCGTGTATCTATTTAATGTATATTGTAATTGCTTCTGGTGCCGAGAACCGTCAATGTTATGTTTAAATTTAAAAAAAAAAAATATTGTTCGAAGCGGGTTACACAAATTTATGTCCTTTAATAGTTAATGTGATGTTAGGAAAGGAATGGGTGTTGAAATGGTTACAATTCCAACAATCATCAATATGAGAGTAATTCAAGGATTGCTAATTTGTGATTATTAATTTGTGTGCTTTGGTTCTGTTTTGGTCGTGTGGTGTCTTTCGTTGGATGTCCCAATTAATTTTGTTCGTAGCAAAATTAACCAGTTAGTAGCCCAAATGTAATCTTGCGAGATCATTGGTTGTTTTAAAATAGGCCTAGCTATCTGGTATGGTTTTAAGAGTGGGCTCGGTTTGTCTTGTTGTATTTTTACTCTTTTTGTGGGTTATTCTAATATTAAGTATATTATAATCGTTACAGGAGATGTTTATCTGCAACTGTCTCTATTTTTTTTTTGAAAGATAATACAGATATCAGAAAATATTTTTTTTTTCTCTGCGCAGCATTCTAAGAATTTATTGATTGATTTGTGTTTGTGTTTTTGTCTGTAGCAAGGCTATATCGCGCCTGTTTTTACCCTTTTTCTCGAAGAATTTTTTGATTGTGTACACCATTTCTCAATTTTCATATCACTTCCTTTCTCGATCTCGCAATCCTATCATTTGTTTTTAAAAACACACGCTCTTATATGAAAGGCAGTAATAGGCACCAGTTTTGATGAAATTAAATTTCTAGGTGAAATGGGTTGGGATCGAGCCACATAATAGTATGTAGGTAGTTTTATTTCGAAAATGTACCTGTAGATGGCAAGGGAAGATTTTTTCGTACATGTCATGTCATTGCATTGCATGGGGATGTTTAACTTTTTACTCGAAAGTTAGACAAATATCACGATTGTCTTCTGAATCGCTCACGTCTCTTTTCACCATCAAAACTAGATACAAAATAGATCTTCAATTTAATGGAGGATTTGAACATGAGCTCCAACTAATAGTGTGAGATATTTCGATATATCGATTAGCCAATTCCTGTTATGACGATATTTTGATCTGTTTGATATTTCAATAATGTTTATACGACGGTACTTCGATATATTTAGTGTTTCGATATTGCTTCTATGGTGATATTTCGATATTGTTCATATGGCTATACTTCAATATTTTGGATGTTTCGATATTGTTTGTTTCCATAGAATGCGTCGGCCATTGGCTTTTATCGTGGTTGGAACAAAAAGCCTGCTGATGTCTCCGTGAAATCGGTCAATTAGTACTGTTCATATGACTATATTTTAGTACTAAGTCAATTACCCCCTTCGCTGTATTAAAATAAGAAATATTAGTAATATGTCATGTTAGTCAGTCACTATATATATATATCTTCTCCTGCATATCCCTCAAGTTGTGGGGCTGAATTTGGATTTAAACGGCATCGGAAGTGTCACTATTCATCTCAGCGATTCCGAAAACTATGGATTAGGCAATAACGGTCATTTTCGACCATTTTTATTTCTCCCCCCTCCCCTAAGTTGCACCGTCAAAATGAAATAATAAGAACCATTTCAGGCCCAAACTTCATCTATGTTGAAAATTCGATCAAGATCGGTCGAATGGTTCAAGAAGTCGCAAACATAGACACTTTCATTTTTATTTATATAGATTGTCAATAATTTCATATTTCCTATATTTCTAAAATTTCAACATTTATTTTTTCATATTTCGATATTTTGATATTTTTGATAGTACAATCTTTTGGTATGTTTGATAATTTGATTTTTTAAAAAATTGACAGTGTTTCTGTACTTTCGAGTTTTCATCATTTCGTTATGAGGATCAAGTTTTGGTACATTTGAAAATTTAAATTTGAACATCACTTCGCAAAGGTCCATCCAACTCCCACCGGGAATTTAACCTGTTTCACTCTCACTAAAGTCGGAAATGCTAGAGAGAATCCATCTGATTCGAAAAGTATTTTTTAAATAGCATAAATACTTAAAAATATATGTATAAAAACGAGAGTAGATAATTTATTTTTCCATTAACATGTTGAAGAGTTTTCTTAATATATGCAATAGAAGGATTATTACTGGATATTCTCCCTTCTTTTTCGGCAAATCCGAAAGAGACAGAAAAACAGAAAAGGGATGATGATAATGATAATAATAGTGCGGAAAGAAGAAGAGAACAAAAATTTGGAAAAGTTCCATCATTATTCAAGATTATAATGAACCCTGTTACTATAAGAGTGAGCTACGATGCCAAATGGGTAGATTCCAATTCCGACACAACCAAAGAGTCCAGAGGCATTATAAACCGCGAACTCGACACTCTGGAAAAGTTCCAAGAACAGAAAACGCCAATATAGAAAAGAAGCAGCCGAAAGAGCTTTGGCCGGCTGATGTTATAACTGGGTAGAGCGGAAAGGGAGAGAGAGTGTGTTAACGAATCTTTGAGAATTCGAGAAATAGGGAAAAGGTGGAGCAGAGAAAAATTAGTGTATGTTAAAAAAAGAGGGGAGAGAGAGAGAGAGATAAGTCAAACAAATCTGCCATTCAAAGTTAAGTCGCTAGTATATATATATATATATATATATATATATATATATATATATATATATATATATATATATATATATATATATATATATATATATATATATATCGGGTGTTCCATCATCTTATTTTGACAGACAATATAATCTATCTTATCGAAATAAAATTTGTAGTTCAACAAGCTCTTTAGCCTAAAGGAGAAGGTTGAAATGAAAGCGAATAACTATTAATAAGTTGGCACGATGAGAATGTTGGCGGAAACAGGAAAATCTCAAGAAAATCCTCAGATATAAGTTGTCTGCTACAAACTCGCCTCGCTGGAGATCAAACTAGTTGTGGGCACAAAAACCGGTTTTTAAAAAAAAACCGGTTCCAGTTTTTCCCAAAATTTTTCTATTTCTGACCAAAATAGTGTTTCGTTGTTTTCCGGAAACCGATTCCGTTTCCACAGAAATAGTGTTATGTATTTTCCAAAAGTTTTCACCGAAACCAGTTTCGGTGAAAACCGAACCGGTTTTGGAGAAAACCGAAACCGGTTTCCTGAAAAATCGAACGAGTTTTTGGAGAAAACCGAAATGTTGGTTTTCGTGTTCCGGGTTTTTTTTATAAAAACCGGTTTTGCCCATCCCTAGATCAAACCAGGGATCCATCGCTCCAGAAGTGAGCGCTCTGTCACTAAACCATCGTGCCTTCTCACTCTGCTGGCGATGGTACAACCATTCTAGGTAGAAAATATTAATATATAAAAATCTCATGAAACTCACACACGGTGACTCACGGTAGAGCACTCACCTCTGTTGCACCTGGTTTTACCCCAGACCACATCCTTATGGTGGACAACATGATGTTAGAAGATTTTCTCAACATTTTTCCGTTTCCTAATACATTCTTATCCTACCAATTCTATGATAATTATTTAATTCCGTTATTGATCCGTCTCCTTTTGCCTGAAGTGCATAATCATGGGATGTAAAATTAGAAATTTCATTTCGTGATTACGGCCAATTTTCTTCCCTTTATTCAAGGCTCCATTTAGAAAGTTATTTGTGACATTGTTTGGAGAAATGGCGAAAAAGTGAAGCGGAGGAAAATTAAAATAACTGGTCTCTCTCTCTCTCTCTCTCTCTCTCTCTCTCTATATATATATATATATATATATATATATATATATATATATATATATATATATATATATATATATATATATATATATATATATATATATATATTTCATTCAATGTTAAATTTGCTCGTCTATATATACATAAATATACACACAGGGTGTCCCCGTGAAAGAAAGAAAGATATCTCATGTTACTATTCTCCGAAATTAGTTAAAAAAGTATTTATTCCAGAGTAAACTGGAGTATTTTGAAAATTACGGGGAGAGGGCTTCTGAATCCCAACATGTTACTTTGATACAACTTTTGCGTAAAACTGGATATAACTTCAAAAACGATCGGTTAAATCGAGATGCTAATTAGGAAGTCCGTTTCTCGATGGTTATTTTTATTTTTGAGATACAATTAATTACCTTTCTTTTCCCCCAAAATAAATTCCTTGTGGCATCTCATTTTCAATCAAAAACAAATCTTTGTGCGATAGCTCCTTTCCCGTTCTCCAAACACATACGTTGTAGAAACTTATCATGACGGACTGAGAAATCTGGGATAAAAACAATTTCCATACAAAACCACTTAAAAAGAAGTGAATCTCTACTCTTACACCCTTATGTCTGAGTAGTAGAATTTGCTGTAAACGGAAGTATGTACATTGTTTTGTGTATAAATATTTTTATTTCCCAATCTTACAATGTACGAAAACAAATTACCTACAAATCAAAGTAGAGGTTTTAAACCTATGGCAGTGTCTGAAGCCCTTTTTTTCTTGTGCATGATCATCCTTAATTGAATGTAAATAAAACTGATTTTCCATTTTCAGGATGCTATTATACCATGTATAAATAAGAGTATAAAATCCAATTAATAAAATGTTATTTTATTCTGATATAAAAAAGTAGTCATCAAATATTAATATATTTTGTTGTGAATATAATAATGTTCATATATTATACTAATTAGGTAATAATAGTTTTCATTTAATGTATATATATATATATATATATATATATATATATATATATATATATATATATATATATATATATATATATATATATATATATATATATATATATATATATTTGTTTTGAATACACAGTTGCAGTTTTGCAACTGTTTGATTCTGTCTCGTATCACAAGAAAAAAACATTGAAATTAACGTAATAGATTAAAAAGAAATTAGTAGTAATAAAAATAGTTTGAGTGATTTTTATCAAACACAGTTCGTTTTCATTAGCTAATGAATGCAAGGATTATTTTCACATACTAATTGATATTAAATTGCGAATCGAGTGCGACTGTATATACATTTTTTTTTGCAATTTGTTTGTTTTAAGGGACATCGGTTTTGTTTTCATTAGTAATTGTATTGAAGAGTTTTTTTCCTTTTTAGTTGTGGCAGTATATATAAACACAATAATTGTATTATTTAGTGTATTTAGCCCTATATAATGACATTGTGGTTTGGGGAATTTGATATATATATATATATATATATATATATATATATATATATATATATATATATATATATATATGGGTAGATAGATAGATAGATATCATGTGTTGTAAAAATGGCGGCGTCCACGGACAACAATTCGCTATTCTTCAGGTCAAAATAAAGCAAAAATGCTTTGTAATGGTATATCCTCCGAGGCCTACATTGAGAAACTGATACTGAAATATTATTAAACTTTTCATTACGCTATTAGCAACATAACAGTACATACGTATAATTAATGAGATGTAACCTAAACTTACCGTAAATTCCTAATTTGTTTTCAGTGTAACTATGTGCAAATCTAATAAATTAAACTTATCTTGTGTTAGATCGCATCCGAAGAGAACGACTGACTCTTTGAAATGAAATTTAAAACATAGTTTCTACCTTGAGCTCGGTATTCGTTATGCCGGAAAAGAGGATCTCACGAGTCCAGATGAAACTCGGTATGGAAACTCGATATTAAAATTGAGCGAGCATGTATCCCAGTGTTTTCCAAAATTCCGATTTTCAGGGGGGAAGGAAGAAATATCTTCATATGAGGCGCCGAGTATCAAAAGCCACTAAATCCATTTTTTTCTTTTTTTTACCGAAATTAAGTTATACTGGGTGTTTCAAACCAACACCGACAACGTTTGGGAGGTGATTCCTGACACCAAGATAAGACAAAATGTATAGACCAGCCTAGGTGCACAAATGCTTCCTTTCGGAATTATAGCCTGTCGAAAACATGAAAAAATGAATTTTAAAGGTCCATAGCTCCAAAACCATGGGGCCTATCGTAGTCGAGTATAACAAATAATTGAAGTTATTTGCAGAACATCTTAAGTAACAAGCAAATAACATCAACAACAAAAAATATAACTCCATATTAACTGGCGAACAAACTAACGAGAGCAGCGTTTTAGAGGTTGCTCGTGTTTTATGATGACATCGAATAAAACGTAATCAATTTTTATACAATCTTTTTAATACACGGTAGAAGCTCACTGAATTGTCAATTGTTCTGTGTTGTTCTTAAATTGGTAATTTTCATTCATATATCACTATTCACAATACATCTGAATTATTGCAGCAGTGGTTCACTACAATCACATAACTTAGCGTTTTTTATTAAGCGGAAAGAGATTAGGCTATGCATAACATCTAAACTGCAACTTTTAAAAACCTTTGGATGCACTGCAGAGTGAAACTCTCCGCTCCCTTGTCTCACCGCGCTTGCCAAGAAACTGATGTAAACACAACAGCACCTCCCAAAACCGCACTGCTATCCTGGTCAGGTAATACCTAGCATATTGTTGTTTTGTTTTTTTCTAATTGCAACATGCATAATCTTTATACGTATACACTATTTATGATATAGTTCAAAATATAGCAACTTATATTATCTGGATATTAGAAGCTTGAAATATTTCACGGGCTGATAAATCTATTCATTTTTCAAACCTTAATTGCTTCAATATTTATAAAAATAAAAATGTTTACAAAATGTAAAATTACATTTTTTTAAAATAACATTCACTATCTGAGAAGTATAGTCAATTTTACATAGTTGCAATCTATACAACAATTCTATGAAATTCACGTCACTGTCTCAAATGAGCAAAGCAGTGATAGGCTAAAAGGACCATCGTTTTGTAGGTGTATTCTTCTTGAATGCTTTTGCATTGCCAATGTTGCCATATTCTTTGCTTTCGGCAGCGCTCTACTTCGTCCTTTTGCTTTCGATGTTGTTCTCTTCTTGATAAATTTTCCAGGAGTGAATGCTCTGATGTCATTGATTGGATAATTGAACATGACTGACGTAGAGGCTATTGAAATTAAAAAAAGTTAGTCAATTGGAAATGACTGGCGTAGGAGCTATAAGAGAAACAACTCTTTACTCAATTGGAAGTAATTGGCATTGAGGCTGACAGAGAAACAACGCCTTAATCAATTGGAAATAACTGGCCGTAAGGTTATTAGAGAAACATGTTAGCCAATAGAGTAACTGACGTAGATACTATCAGAATAGTAAAAAAAAAGTAACATACGCTAGTCAATTGGAAATGACTGGTGTAGAGGCTATTAAAATATAAAAATAACATGTTAGTCAATTGGAAATGATTGGCGCAGGAGCTATCAGAGAAACAAGTTAGCTAAGAAAATGACTTGCGTAGAGGCTGTAACAGAAACAATACTTTACCCAGTTGGAAATAACTAGCATTGAGACTATCAGAGAAACATGTTAGTCAGTTGGAAATGACTGGCGTTAAAGCTATCAGAGAAACAACACGTGTCGGTTGGAAATGACTGGCGTTAAAGCTATCAGAGGAACACGTTAGTCGGTTGGAAATGACTGGTATTAAAGCTATCAGAGAAACAACACGTTAGTCGGTTGGAAATGACTGGCGTTAAAGCTATCAGAGAAACAACACGTTAGTCGGTTGGAAATGACTGCGTTAAAGCTATCAGAGAAGTAACACGTTAGTCAGTTGGAAATGACTGGCATAGAGGCTATTAGAATACAGAAAGTAACATACGCTAGTCAGTTGGAAGTGACTGACATTGAGGCTATGAGACAAATAACTCGTTATTAATTAAAATCACCTTTGTAGAAATTATACTACTACTACTACTACTACTACTACTACTACTACTACTACTACTACTACTACTACTACTACTAATAATAATAATAATAATAATAATAATAATAATAATAGCTTATGTAACTCAATTAGAAATGACTGGCGTAGAAGCTATTAGAATGAAAAATACATAAGTTAACCAATTCGAAATAACTGGTATAGAGGCTATTAGAGGGAAAAAGAACGCATAAATCAATCAGAAATGACTGGCAGAGACACTGTTAGAATAAAAATTCATACTTTAGCCAAATGGAAGTGATTGGTGTAAAGGCTATCAGAATTATTAAAAAAAAAAACAAAAACAAATTAGTAGTGACTATCGTAGAGGTTATGAGAATGAAGAACACAGTCAATTGGAAGTGACTTTTGTAGAAGCTATCACGATACAATCCTAAAGTTAGCTAATCGGAAGAGACTTCCGTAAAAGCTATCAGAATAAAATCAAAGTTGGAAGTGACTTCCGTAATGCTCTATCAATTGAACTTCCGTAGGTTAAAAACTGCTCTGTCAATTGGAAGTGACTGGCGTAGAGGCTATCTGAATAAAATTCATACTTTAGCCAACTGGAAATGACTGGCGTAGAGACTACCAGAATAAAAATCTGATAATTTGTAACACTATCATCGTTTCCTTTGTCACATAACCAACGTCCAATTCTATAACGTCTGAAACATCAATATAATCTTTGGAACTTCATTTCTCATACATGGTTTGTATCCTGCTTGATAAAGTTCCGTGGAAGTAATACATTGTTACGCTATTTGGTTATTACTATCTTCAACAAACGTTTTAAGTCATTGGAGTCGCAGTTCATTATGTTGCTGTTCATAATAATTTGACTGCATGAGTGCTCTTTGTGAGAAAATGTAGGTAATCGTGCTCTTGCGTTTAGCCATGTATCATCTTTCATTTTCTGCATGACCTGTCGGGAACATCATTAGTCTTTAGCTGTGACAAGTTCTAACAAATTCCTCTAGAGGCATTGCAAGAAGACGATGGAAGGAGAGTGTGTCTACGTTTCCTTCTACGAAAGACTTTTTTTCCTGTTCTTCGTTGGCTCTATGTATTTTCCTTCTTTAAGGTGATCGTCCCCCAAGGAACAGGAAAGACAAATATCTCACCTCGTTGAAAGATGATGTGTGTTTTGCCTCAGCAACTTTGAGGACGAAGAAAAAATACGCAGTTAGGAAACCATATTCTGTGGCTGCCTTAACGAATTGAACTACTACGTCTTTTTCTCTGATAGTTTGTATATCAGTGATATATATACTGTACATAATTTGTAACAGCTTGTCTATATTACATGGTTAAATGTAAATATTCCTCGACAATATTAAATCTCCTAATTTAATACGCCATGGTTATACTCTTTCGAGTAAAGGAGATGTGTCACTGTTGAAAGTTAATGATCATGGCGAAAAAACGGGAAAATTCGAGAAAACTCATAGATTAACATCTAAACTATAAAATAGGACCTAGCTGCTAGGATCCGAATCACTATTTAGGTTTGTATCTGAAAGTTAGTACAGCACAGCGAATCAAGCTTGAGACCAGAGACATGGAAAGCTTGCACAGTTATAACTTTTTTTTTTCCCGCGAAGATACACTTGACTTTCTTTGATGATATTGGCATTAGTTTGTTTCATTGTGTTATTGTTGCAATCTTCTTACATTGTTTTAGGTGTAAACTTTTTTGCTTAATTAAAAGTTTCCTTGAATATAAAATTATCGTGCAAACGATCTTGTCAGAAGTGTTCGAACTTGAAAATCTTAAGGGACTTTTTTTTTTTTATCTACTTGTAATCCATTTAAGAGACGTATTATGTCACTTATAACGTCAAACAAAGTTAGTGTTTGTTGTATCGATGAGCTTCGTGTGTTGGTTTGGTTCTCTCTGCCTCACAGTCCTTCTCTCAGCTCTCCGCTTTAGCTTTAACGTTAATGTGATTATGCCTTTTCGCGGATAAACGAAAGGTTTCCAAACTGGCTTTTTCTCCCTTCACTTCGGTGTAATTAGTGATAATGGCGGTGTACCGCTTCTTTATTTTCACTTGCGTCTTTACGCTCAAATAGGATGTATACGATATACCTGTATATGTATATAACTGGTACGTATTAGCTGAGTTAATAGTTATTTGCATGTTAGTAGTTGGAAGATTTTCTCGTAGTACTATCTTGATTTTGGTTGGTTGTAGCTGAGCGTCTCTTTCCAGCACCAAGGTTATATAAAACATGAATGTATAATTTAAAGTGGAATCCGAACGACCGGAATACGTTGAAGTTTCAAGACCCTCCCACCGGGAATCGAACTTCCAAGTAGCTATATACATAGAGTACGTGCCTTTGACACGAGAGACTCCAGTTCAATTCTCGGTGGGAACTCGTGTGGTTTGGATCCCACGTTAAGGTGTAGGTCCACGTCTCATATAGTTTCACTCTTGGAAGAAACGCTAAACTCCATCTCAACCAACTAATAGTAACAGTTTCACCTTAATAGTTGGCGTGTTTTTGTACCTGCTTTGTTAGCCGCAAATGGGGTATTTTTTTAGTACTATAAAAATAATTTTTGTTCATTTTCTTGAAAACTGCGCATCAGAATTTACCTTCAAGCATATTAATTTGTTCAGAATTATGAGATCTATTGATTGTGTACAGTCAATATATCATTTTTGGGCTTTTTTTTTTTAGTTATGTCCTAATACTAATATACGGATAATGTTTAATAATAGTTTAAAACATTCCGCCTCTTATGTGGAGAAATAGTGAGAAGCAGTTTCATATAAGCATGAAAGTTTTATATATATAGTATTTCTCATTATTTACTTTTTTCATATAAATCTATCTTTACCGATTCACTTAAGGTAGATTTCACAAATTAAGCAATTTATTTGCTTTCTTACTTTTGACAATGACGTGAACAATAGATCCATTTAGGCATCACTTCAAAAAATGGCATTTTTCAAGAGTATAGACTGCGCCTTTTCGTAAACCGTTATGCGTCGACAAAAGCCGATTGTACAGAGTAAAACTCGTCTTTTCATTATTATTTAAAGGAAACATTATATTTTACAAGCTCTCATTACATAGAAAGAATATACGTGTTTTGAAAGGACGTATAAAATAGAGAGGGAACTAGATATGAGGGAGGGAAGTTTTTTTCTTTCTTTTTCTTTTTTTCTTTCTTTCTTTTTTTTTTTTTTTGTAACATGTACGCTCCATAAAATTTGGTCATCCAATCCCATTCACCGAAAATGGATCGTTAGTAATGGAGAAGGGTAGTGTGGCTTTTAGAAAACGTCACTGATAATATTAGGTACACTATATCTTGGGTGCTGGGGCATTGTTTGCAATAGTGCAAGTACCCATGCCGCACATGCGTGCGTTTGTGTGTGTGTGTGGTTGTGGTTTTTAGTTAGCACATAGATGCATTATCCTATGAATGCACCTACATCTCTCCACACACACACACACACACACACACATGCAGCGAGAGATGTATACATGCTATAACAAAAGACGAACGAACATGAGACTCAGAATAATAGAGAGAACAGAAACTAAAGACTGTAGAGTCCCTCGTTAAGTTGTGGTTGTGTTGTTATTCAGGAGCAAGGTGAAGTTTTCTATACAACATAGAAACTTTTTTTTTGTTTCTCCCTTGTTTTCATACACTTTAAGGAAAGAAAATGGAGAACTTCTTTATCACGAAATGTTCGGTACATTCATGTCTTGAACAAGTGTTTCTCAGCCATCGATAGGACTGTTTACTGGACTATATGTAGAGTTGGCGATAAAACTGGATACCAACCTATACAATTTTTCTTTATCAAGAACTTTTGAGTGTATGTCTAATTTAGGTACAGTTTGCTGTAAACCAGAGAAAATTTTGTCTTCTTTACAATTAGAAAAAACAAATTCTCAAATATGTGGTTGTTTTCGTTTTTTTTTTTAATTTTTGGGGAAAAAAACGTTTGGGTAGGTATCACCTACTGTTGTTGCCATCCTTACAAAGGCAATCTGTTATAAAAATGGTGAACTTGATTTTTGAGTTGATTCTGAGTTTAACATCCCTTTCAGCAGCGAGGCTATATGAGACTGGACCTACTATATTAAGTGTAATCCGAACCACTTGAGCTCCCGCCGCGAATCAAACCTGGGCCTTCAACGCCAAAGGCGCGTACGATAACCGCTTAGCCACGAAAGAGCTTCACTTGATTTTTCAATATTGTTGTTTATTCCATAGCATCTATGTAATATAAATCCAAATTCTATACCTTAATATTCCTGTAAAACTTTAAAATATAACATTAAAAAAAAAACAGAATTTCTATTCTCTTTTTAGATAAATTCTTCGCAATTTTGATTAGAAATTTACTCGTTTGTTCTCCATAGTTCCAGTTGTGATATCCTGTCTTTTTTGACTTTTTGGGGGCTAGCTGGAATCAGGCATCTGGCAGGTGATTGCAACACTTGTCAATCGCAGATTCGAATCTCGCTTACCGTATGGATGTTGTGCACGTATTGCACTGAAAAAAAAGCCATTATCCAGGCAGCGGTGCATTGTTTAATTATACGGAATCCATATGATTACTACGGAAATATGTACGGAATATATATTACCCATACGCTACATACGTACACATAGGCGCTGAGTTTGGGGAGCAGGGCACTTTTGGCCCCCCTAATATAATCCAGTTGAGAAAGAATTAACAAGAAGGAGCAAGAATTTCTGTCGTAAATTTCGTGTTGCCTTTAATTCAATATTAGGAACAGCCTTCTTATTCGATAGAAAGCGCCGTTTTCAAAACGTGTTTAATAGAATACTGAAGCTTAAACCAATACTTTGGCAACACTGATATGATAAGTGAAGATCAATGTGGTGTAGCAAAGTTCCCAGAATTTAAACTTGCATTTGTTTAATGCCTTTAGACAAATTTGACTTCGCTCATGAATTTCGCTGAGGAGCGAATGCAAGGGGGAAGGGAGCCTTTATCAAGCAGTTGATAGAAAACGGCTGAATATGATTATATATTTATTCATTGTTTGCCCCCCCCCCAAAAAACAAATTCTTCAAGTCGGCGCCTATGTACGTACAGCCTTTTTCCCGTTTAGATGTTATATCATGCCGCTATAGCATGTCTGACACCTAACAGTCTTCCCTCTATGACATATGTATGTTACGTACGTCAGCTGTATGTTATATACGTCCATGTTTATGTGACATGCTTACCATCTATATGCAGTCCTTTCTTTTATACGGAAAGTACGTATAGATGGGACACTTACGGAAAGCATTATAGAATATACGATTTCAGTTATACGTATGCTCCAAGTGTTACATATAGGTGTACGTCAAGTCCAAAAACTACAGGACTTACGCATTTAATCTACACTTTTACGTACGTCACATAGTTTTTCCTCTGTATGTGTTTTTACTAATTATTTCATGAATGATAATTAATTTGTCATTGTCTATTTTAGCCTAAAGTGTAGAATCGTGGGGCATCATAATCGAAACTAAGAAAATTAGTGGTGTCTTGCTTCTTCATTTTTTTGAACATTCATGTTTGTTGTGACAGTGTTTTATGAAAAAAAAACAACCTAAGCACAGATTATTATGGTTATAATTATCTTTCATTTTGCTTACGTACCAACTAATTGTCCCTAAAGAATGTCTTAATTCGGTGCAAATCCTTCTTTCCATATATTGTTCTTACAAAACGAGAGGTTATTAAGAAATATTATTAAAATACGTTTTTCTCCCATTTTCTTCGTTCTCTCCTTCCTTCTTACATACACAGATCAACTTAAGATAGAGTTATATTATAAGTGAGAAAGAGAAATAATAAGCGCAAATATATATATAATACTGCCAGAAAGCCTTCGCTGTTACAAACTTAAACTAGTGCTAACTTAAAGTTACTTAAAATCATTCATACAACCCAAAATCCTTAGGAAACATTAATTTGATGGAAGAAAAGGATTCATGTGGGATGTTTTCTTCTTTTTATTTCGAACCCACGGTAGTACTCTAGGAAATTAAACGGTCTTCAGATTATATATATATATATATATATATATATATATATATATATATATATATATATATATATATATATATATATATATATATATATATTCTCTGAAGGAATTCTTTTTTTAAAACTTTTTTCATATGTTTGATTTCGTTCTTCTCTCTCTCTCCTTCACTCCTTCTCTCTTTCTCTCTCTGTCACATAAATTTACTGCGTAAATGAGAAAACCGCTTTTCCGTTAATTATACTTTTTCCTACCCCTTTATTTGGTGTTTTATTTGCATTGCATATGTCACTTTTTGAAGAAAAAAAAGAAAATCGTTGATTACTATTTTAAACAATGGTTTTATTAGGTTACTCTTCTCTGTCTGTTTGTTTGTTTGTTTGTTGGAATCTAATATTGTTACTTCGATTTCATCTACTTTCAACTAACTAGAACTCTATTTTTTATAGATACGTATCCGATGACAGCTTAACAGTATTTTCAGATATAGTGATTTTCGCTATTGCTTATTGTTTTACAGTAAAATTATTTTTGTAAACGCCCGAGTGATATGCTAACCCGCCGTACACTTTACCTTTGTTGGGAGGTATAACTCACAGGATATGAAGCTTTAGCTCACAAAGTCAAGTAGTAGTGACATTTTCAAGTAGAAGTAAAAAAAAAAGTTATAGCAGAATATTGAATAAAGACTACAAAGCAAATAATAATATCAGTAAGAATATATTTTGAAAACAATGCTTTTATACTGAATGCGTTAAATAGAAAAAAAAAACATGTTTTAGTAGGCTTATAATAAAGAAACGGGTTTAAGACAAAAACATTGGGCACTCCTTCTAAGGTTGAGGGATTTTTTTAAGTGTGTATTTGGGAAGTGGTTCGCTATAATCCATTATAATTAGCAGGTGCCATGCATGCAGTTATTCACAGTATTTACACGTATTTACAAGTATGTACTATAAAATCCCATCGATCTATCCATTTTTCGAATTGCCTTATTTTCTAAAGATTGTATTTCTTTTTTTATTTGAAGATTTGCACACACTCAGCTAGGACTGTAGATCTGAAAGTCCATCACAGTACCTTCGGGGTGAGGGTGGGAGGGGGAAACTAAGACTCACACACTCAAATTTTTAAAATATTGATTTCCGACTCTTTTTGGTCAGACGTATTCCGGTTTGGATTCGTAGCATAAATTGACGAGGGAGCTCTAGGT
The DNA here is from genome assembly GCF_964235325.1 of Thermobia domestica. Taxonomy (NCBI): domain Eukaryota; kingdom Metazoa; phylum Arthropoda; class Insecta; order Zygentoma; family Lepismatidae; genus Thermobia; species Thermobia domestica. The sequence continues at coordinate 80,429,976 of NC_137454.1, read as the reverse complement.
ATTATGGAGTCTTTCAAATTAAAAATTTTATTCTTCACGTCTGTACAATACACGGAAGTTATTTTATGTATATATGTACAAACTTTCTTTACTCAAGATTTGATAATAATCTTTTTACTATTCGCATTAAGTGTTATAATTAACTTTTTATATACTTTATATATCCGTGTACAGTAGTTGCTCTCATAATATGCGTATTAGAGATTCTAACTGGGACACGCCTCTGGTGTGCGAGACCCTGATTCGATTTCCGGTGGGAGCACATGTGGTTTGGATTTCATGTTAGTCAGTAGTTCCCTCGCTGCTGAAAGGGACGTGAAACTGAAAATCAGCTCAACTCTAACTGGAACACACCGTATTTTAATCTGCGTTTGGACCTTAAATTAGCGGCCTGAACTTTAGAAACCATCCAGTCTTTTAAATTAAGTATTTTATTCGTCATGTTTCCATGAAATACGGGAGCTGTTCCACCTTTGCTTTTCTTTAGTCATAGCTTCGTAATAATACTTTATTTGATTATTAGCATTAATTCTTTTTTTCTTTACTTCTCTACTTTTTTCTATTGATGGACTTTAATTAAATAACATGAATCGTCTTGGACCAATTGAAATCGAGACCATTTTTTTCAAGCCTAAGTAGTTTGCGTTGTGTATTTCACTTTCTTTTTTTTAAAAAAAATCAGTAATTTATTACTTGATTACGTAAAATTGCGAGAGCATTGCCTTTTTTTTTTTTTTTTTTTTTAAATAGGCTTGTGGTCATTTTTAAAATTACAGTTGTCAAGCTCGTCAAGTTGTATAGGTTGCGTTTTTGAAAGGCAGTTGTAAAATGTCTGTCTTTTTTTTTAATTGAAACATCAAAGATAACTTCTTTTGTATATTGTGTAGGTGCTTATTCCATGTGAGTTACACAGGACAGAGTGGAAACTTCAGAAAGCTTCTTTCAGTTTGTGGTCGTTCACGTAATGAGTTTGACTTTCCGTGAAAATAGCACTCTTCTCTCTCTTTCTCTCTCTCTCTCTCTCACATACATTGTATTGTACGTATAGAATCTATTCTTCCATAAAACTTCAGTTATTTCTGTTATAGTTACTTGGTATTTGTTATGCTAGATTATTACGGCACACACGTATTTATTGCTGAGTTGTTCTAATAAAGATTAACTCAGCTTGCAGCAATGATTCCGACATCTCTCATTAGAAAAGTGTCACCTCCTTGAATCTAATCTTCTTTTAATCATTCTCACCCCCCCTCCCTCCCAGCAAGAAGGTATACTGTATTGTTAAAAAGGAAAGAAACAAAATTACCATCTCTTTTATGGGTTTTAAATCACAACCTTAGATACAAAATTTACAGTAAAGATCTATAAAGATTGAAAAGAAACTATACCTTTATTTGATTACGCATTCCTCTATGAATTTGCAATAAACAGTTGTAATAAAGAGAAACGCAAAAAGGCTAATATCACCACAAAAGATGTATAATAGAGTTTTCTTCTACCTGTAACAAGGAACGCTTTCGGAAGAAACCTCTTCCTTCATCGGCTTCCTTAAAATTCAAAAAGGATTTAAAACATGAAGGAGAATTTGGAAAGGTAAAAAAGGTTAAGAAATGTAAAAACAACGAATCTTCTGTCAAAAAATTAAACACCTAGGAAAAAAAAAATAAATAGTGTCAAAAGAAATTAGTGAATGCTATTCCCATGGGTTTAATTTTTTTGACAGATTTGTTTGTTTTCTTTTTTTATTTCTTAACCTTTTTAACCCTTTCAAATTCTCCTTCATGTTTTAAATCCTTTTTGAATTTGAAGCAAGCCGATAAAGGAGGAGGTTTCTTCCGAAAGCGCTACTTGTTACATGTACTGTGATAATTGTAATAAAGATTTGAAACCTTCTGTTGATACGAATTCATCACTTCTTGAATTTATGCAAACTAATATATTAATGTTTCTACCTGTGTGTATATATTGTATGATTGGAAAACCAAGCGGAAAGAAAAGGGATATTCTATCTGCCATTGTTGTATCTATCTCTTCTCCCCTGAGACATACGGAGCTGTATAGATGAATATATATCAATTAATGGAAAACTAAGCGGAAAAAAAAGGGATATTCTATCTGCCATTGCTTTATCAATCTCTTCTCCCCTGGAGACATACGGAGTTGTATAGAGGCATATATATCAATTAATGGAAAACTAAGCGGAAAGAAAAAAGATATTCTATTTGCCATTGCTTTATCACTCTCTTTTCTCCTAAGACACACAGAGTTGTATCGATAAATATATATACCAATTGATGAAAAGATGCATTGTTTTTCAGTTTCTGTAATTGCTATCGATGTCTAACTATCTTTTACAACCATTATTCACTATCATTGATTTCATATTTATCACATTATTCTGCATATATTGCATCTAATGAAATATATTGTTACATAAATACGTGGATGTCGCATCGTATTAATGTGTTTAATCCATTCAATAATCTGGAACTGGTGATAGGTCAATTAAGTCTAATCTGTTGCAATAACAATTACATTGTATAATCTAATTATTCATTGATTTGTAGTTTAGAATATTTCAACACACAACTGTAAACCAATAAATTATTATTGGTAATGGTGATTGTGTACATAGTGTTTTCATATTGCTTTGTGATATCGGGTTCAATTCCTGCTGGAAGCACAAAATATTTAGTTTAAACGCAATCTTGTGAAGCGAGTAGAGTACCGAGCTAGTTGGTTTAAGAAATAACGAATTCCAATGTACAGTAGTAAACGTTAATAGCGGCTAAGGTAGAGCGAATGCGTATCTAAGACGTAATGTAGTAAACGTTAATAGCGGCTAAGGTAGAGCAAATGCGTATCTAAGAGGTAATATAGTAACCGTTAATAGCGGCTAAGGTAGAGCGAATGCACATCTAAGAGGTAATGTAGTAAACGTTAATAGCGCCTAAGGTACAGTGAGTAGAAATCTAATAGGTAATGAATTTCAATCTAGAAACTATTAATAGAAGCTGATTTACTGCGAATGAGGAACTACCTGGTTTAAGAGGTAATGAATTACAGTCTAGAATCAGGTAACAGAGGCTGATGTACAGTGAATGGTGAGCTTTTTTGATCTAAGAGGTAAATTATAGTCTAGAAAGCGACAATAGAGGTTGGCGTACTGCGCTTGGGAAGCTATTTAGTTTAAAAGGTAACGAATTTCAATCTAGAAAACTGTAATAGGGGCTAGTGCACGGCGAATGCATATCTAAAAGACTTCACCGAGCGAAGTAGCTCAAGTGGTAGAGCGTTGGCTTCGCATTCGGGAGGTCGTGGGTTCGAATCCCGCTGCCGACCATCCTGACTGAAGTTTTCTAGGGTTTCCGTCAGTCCTACCAGGCAAATGCCGGGATGGCACCTACTAAACAGGCCCTGGCCGATACCTTCCCAAATCCTTTCCATTGTTATTGTTGTTGTTGAATATCCAGTGTAAAATGGCCTCTGAGCTTTATCTGGTGATCGTTAAATAAATAAATAAATAAGGAATTTCAGTCTGGAAACTGTTGATAGAGACTGATTTACTGTGAATGGAGAGTGACTTGGTTTAATAGATAACGAATTCAAGTCTAGAAAGCGATAACAGGGATTAATGTACTGCGAATTGATATCTAAAGATAAGGAATCCCAGTATAGAAAGCATTAATAGAGACTGGTATACTGGAATGGGAAGTACTAGGTTTGAGAGATAACGAATTCTAGGCTAGAAAACAGTAATATAGATTGATGTACGGCGCATAGAGAGCTACTTGATCTAAAAGATAGCGAATTCTACTCTAGAAGGCAATAATAAAAGGTGATGTACTGCGAATGGAAAGCTACTTGGTTTGAAAGATAACTAATTCCAATGTAGAAAACGGTAATAGGGGCGAATGTATTGCGAATGGGACGTTACTTCATATAAGAAATAACGCATTCTAGTCTACAAAATGGTAAGGGGCAAATGTGCTGAAAAATGCATGTACCCAACTATAAAGCTGTCTGACCAACTATAGTCATTTGTGGACTACGAAGGTAGATTGTACGAAGTTTTGGGCGCCCAAGCGGACTCAACCATTCTTGATTTTGATTAAATTGATGAGCATATGGTCGCTTTCTATTAAATTACATTGGAAAGATAGGAAGAAACGTGCTTCCGTCTATAGGAGATTAGCGCTCCTGTAAATTCACCTCAAAGTCAGGCTTTAGACTTCATCAAAATTGGAGAGGTCACTACACAATCGTGGACCCTTCAGTTTACGAACAAGTTTCATGAAAAGACATCCCTCGACTTATGAAAAATATTTCGTGATACGTACGCAGATACACGACTGTACAGTCAATTCTACACACCTTATAGCTTCTACGCGTTTTCTGTAAACATTATCTGTCAAGAGTTCTGTATTCAAAAACTACATTTTGTTCTTTTTCTCATTTTTTTGTGTTTTTTAGTCCTCATACTATTTTGTTCATTTAGTATTACTTATTTATCATTAAAAATATTAATGTTATTTTCGTTGCAGAGAAACACTTAAGAATGTTAAAAAAAAAAAAAAACATACAGTATTATGTTTCTGTTGATAGAACGGACTAATTGTATTTACATTAGTTTCAATGGGAAAAATAATTTCGGTTTACGAACAGTGTATAGATACGATATAAATTAACATTCCCAAATTGGATAGACACTAAACCAAATTTGTAACATGTATGTTTGTATTGTAGAGAAAAGCTGATATACAGAATATGTAAATGTTTCATTAGGTAATGCGATCTGTGGGTTCGATATTATTGAAATCTTGCATCAGCATTATTTGTTGTTCTATTCCATCCTCCACAACTCGCCCTCTGCATGCTCTCATGGTTTATTGAATGCTTCTAATTCTTTATTTAATCCCAGTCTAATATTTCTTTCCAAAACCAGACCCTAAATAAATTCATTTTCTATTTAGGGACACGATAATATTTGATAGATAAAAAATGCCACTATTGATGGCATGATGTTTGGCAGACAAGAAATTGCTACTGTAGATGGCAATATTTTACAGTATTTCACAGTAAAGAAATTGTATTTAAATATGGAAATATATAAGGCTGATCATGTACAACTGTGTTCATTCAAGCTGTTTCCGTGATGTTCATTACCGGTTTTTTCAAGTTCTGATATGGTATTTTGAGTTGTCTTGTACATGTAGAAAATACGCAATTCAATGTAAAACGCCATACAATTTTATTTTGTCAATAAAGTTCCCTCCATGTGTGTGTATAATATGACTTTTCCAGGGGTACAATGGATTAATGGTAGAGTTCTCACTTCTGGTGCGAATGATTCGCATTTTTCGTGGAGTTCTACCATTTCCTGTCCTATCTTAATTTAAAACAATTCCTTTATTTTAATTCATTTTCATTAGTAATTCGTTCTAAGGGCCTAATGGCTGTAACTACAGCACATTATACAGGTATTAAATAATCGATTTCATTTTATCACATAATTTCCGTCCGTAATAATGACAAGCTTTTATTTCTTTCCCCGGCAAATTGAATTGTTGAACATACACTGAGAGTATAATTTTTGCATCTAAACGTTGTAATACAGTAATGTAGTAATTTGCTTTGGCCTTCTTTAAAGGAACTGAACAGTAATAAGCCGAGAACAATATTCCTTTGTCCCTAATGATTGACTGATTGATAGATTTCTGGGTGGACCTGGGGGAGATTGATGAAAGTTTGCATTTTGATAACCTGCCGAATTACTGTGAAACTTATGATAATAATTTGCAATAATCATAAAAATGATTTATGTAGTATTAATGTTTTCTCCCTAATTCGTACGTCTTAACAAGTAACTATTTATTAATAGAAATGTACATCAAACAAAGCCTAAATCTATTGTTTTCACGAAATTATATTGTATTTAATTTGATATATATATATATATATATATATATATATATATATATATATATATATATATATATATATATATATATATATATATATATATATATATATATATATATATATATATATATATATTTTAAAAAAAGAATTCAATGTGTTGTATGTTCTGAACGTATATTTTACAAGCAAATGATAATAATTCTATTGTGTACTCGTAACAAATAGTTTTTTTTTTTTTTTTTTTTTTTTTGTCATTCAGGTAAAATGGTATGCGTTTTCTGATGTGAAAATATGGAAAAAAGAGCAAAATACAATAATTGTATTACTGTACTATAAATGAAACGTGAAGATAAAAAAAAAAACATAATTCTTTCCCACTAGTTTTATCATCTCATCACAGAACCATTATTGTATTTACCTCACGATTTTATCCATACTACTAATTAATTTTTACGCAGTTTTCCGTCACTAGGGATAACCTAATTGTGTTAAATATGAAAAAAAACGAATGAACGAATGCAAAAAGAGAGACGGAAGAAATGAGAATAGTTCTTCAACTGAATCAAATTTTGATTTGTGTATGTGTTTGTAATGAGATGAATTATCTAGAAATCGTTTATTGGTATGTACGTGAATTTTGAAAGCCGCACTAAAACCACTTCCTTACAATTGGTTATTCTGTCTCTCTCTTAAGCGTAGATAATATATGATCACGCATTTCAATGTTTTTTTTTCTTTTCTAATGATAAAGTAACGATTATTTTTGCCGTTTACATTATTATTATTATTATTATTATTAGTCATAAAACAGAAATACATTATTAATCTTATAATTATGAACATTGGCTAAGTTATTGGGAACTCCAAACTGCAAGAAGGAAATTAATTGAGAATCATCTATTCAAATTGTTTTAGACAACAAGTATCGTAGGAATATTATTTTGGTGATTGTAGCTATAAGAATACTAAATTATAGGATAGGGAATCGATCATCATTGGTTCCATTAAATTCGGAATGTGAAGTTCTAAGAAGAATTACAAAATCGTATAATTTAAACTGAACATATGAAGAAAAAAGTCACAGAGCATTCATTAGTCACATAGACTAGCGAATGTATTAATTAATTAATTAATTCTTGTATGAGAAGGAATTATTTATCTATCATTTTAAAGTTTTACTACCTGAACCTGCGCTCTCTACACACCGCATCATTCACATATGTGAGCATGAATATTCTTCTTATTCCTCACAACATCTGTGCATGTCCATTTACAGACACAAGTGAAGGATGACTTGATAAAAGATTAGTAAAGGGTATCTTAAAGATGAGATTGTTTCGATTTTTTTCAATATCTCGCACGATTTAAGCCTACTTCCGATTGGAGTTTCTAATTCAACTATGATTATTGTTTTCATTTAATCTAATTCATGTATGATTATTGTTTTCTTTTTTCTTGCATGCAGTATGTAATAAGCAAATACATTACACACAATTAATTATAGTGTTAGTGATATATGGTGTTCATTGTACAAAACATTCCAAACAATAAAGATTCTTCGTAGACTGGAGAAATGGTTATCCTTCGTTGTTCATTATCATTTGGCCATGAAACAAACGCCGGAGAGATATACTAACTCCATATAGGCCGTACAAATTCGAGGTGTTGGGATGTATAACTCACAGGATATAATGCTTTACATTTAAAATTTCAATACTTGTAGTATACTCCTAAAAAATGTAATAAAGAAATAATGGCCATTTAAAGAAAACAAGTATTCAATCAGAACTGAACAATTTACACAAAATTTGCAATCGACCATTGAAAACTGCATCTTTCTAGAGCTTGTGATTTCCGAGATATTGTTGTCAAAAGAATCGCCTACAAAGATACAAACATCCACAAATCTAGCATATAGATTGTTATATTTATCTCCAGTAATTTTTTAAAATCAATTTGAGAACAAAGTTATATATTTTTAGCGTGGGCGTGAAACTTTAATTTGTGTAACTTCTTTTAAATGGAACTTTAATTACCTTGTCTTAAAATTAAAGGTATTTTATGAAATTGACTATTTTACGCGATACTTTATTTACAAAATCATTTTAAATTTAAGAAATTTGTATATCTTGCATTCTGGAAAGAGTCTTACCTGCTCAGTTGATAGTTTTGTTATTATTAATTATTATTGTTTATGTTTCTTAACGTTTTGTACCTGGTTATATACTGATATTTTGTAAGTGCTGTATTTTTGCCTAAAATCTGTTCTTTGTAGAATTCAAAATAAAACTATTATTATTATTATTATTATTATTATTATTATTATTATTATTATTATTATTATTATTATTATTATTATTATTATTATTATATTCGTATTGCGAAATGAAGGCTTGATGGAAAAATTATCTATCTTGTGACAATTTCATCTGGTCTTCAATCTTTACCATGGCAAATAGCATGTAGATTATTTTGGTCTCTGCTACTATAATTTAAAGGCAAAGGGTTTGAACAGGGGAAAGTCGTTGAGCGCTACAAAGGGTATAACCATTATTAACAGAGATTACGTGCATAAGGTACACATTAACAGTAATAGCTCTGTATTTGCACATGCAGCCATATATAAACATGCAAGCTCTTGTATAGTATTAATTTGGTATTTTTGTTTTGAAACTGCCTTTACAGAACATGTATCTAGTTCTTTGATCAGTATTTGGTTGTAACACATTAACGTAACCATATCATTTGCATGAGAATGTTTTCTTTTGCTGTGTGTATATATATGCGTATTTACTCGTATGCATCTTTCCTACTCTGTCATTAACGATACTATTTGCACAATTGGTGAACGTTATTTTAGCGTCATGCTTTTACTGATTATGTTGATTCAGATCTTAGCAAGCGATGTACGTGTATCAAGTTTAAATGTAAATTTATTTTTAATACACTTCTTTAAGTTGCACTCCATTACTACTTACACGATACATTAATGGTATTTAATATTGGGCCATCTGCTTTTTTTAGTCCATTGATCTACTTTTGGAATTACTTTCCTGTTTTCTTTGAAAGGGAGGACGTGGTGCCTCAGTGGTAGAGCGTTTACCTCTGGAGTGAAGGGTTCCTGGTTCGATCCCAGCCTAGTAAGTTTGTGGCGAACAACATCGTATCCGTGAGTTTTCTCAGGGACATATAACCAGGGTGTCGCAGGAATTGCGACCAGTGACAGTTGCGACTAACGACAATTGCAATCAACAAGGAAATATTCTTCCCTAGTCTGAAGACTCCATTTGCGATCAACTGAAAGTGCCAAAATGTTGAGATGCCATAATTAAAATATTATTATTAGTAGTAGAGTATGGACATAGCGACATTAGTAATGATATACTGATTTCTATCACACTTTTTCAAACTTGAGGCTGGAAAAATACTTGTAGCCCCGATTTAATGCGCAATTATTTGGACATGTTTAAAATCAGTGTTGATCTTCACTTTGTAGTATTTTGTTTCTTTCTTTTTTAACACGTGCTTACCTAGTACTGTTATTGTATACCGTATATTAGCAATGTAGTATCAGTGTCATTATGCATCGTCAGTTTCACAGGAGATTGTGCATAAATCCAGATTCTCAGCATGGGCCGAAGCTTTAAGGCATTTTCTGAAATCACCAGTAATTTCATACTACCGAACGATTGTCTCACCCGTCTCTCATGCATATACATACTACCTATGTATGTATAGTTTCTTTCTTTTGTCCCTTTTAGAATAAGTTCCATTCTTGAACGTCACACCTTCATGCTTTCCGCTTCCGATTTGAGTCAGGAAATCAATTCTAAAACTTTTAGATGGGATCTACCGATTTTTTATTGATCTTATTATTTAACTCAATCAGTAGTAGATTACTCAACCATTAGATTCTTTTCGCAATACGGTTACTGCTTCGTCTTGTACAACGGTCTTTCATTGTGTTTTTGTTGTCCCATAGTGTTATTCTAATTAATTCAGTATTGTAGCGTATGATTCGTTCGTGATTCACTATTTCCGTGACAGTTCCATTGGTTTGGTTCGTTCTTGAGTCTCGTTTCATCGTTGTTTCAAATTTTCTGGTAAGTTCTCTTTTATTTCGTACTTGTATACCGTCCCTTGATGTTTGTATACTTTTATGCCGTTTCTTAAAATATTTTTGATTGGTTCCTTTTCTGTTTTCTTGTAGCTTTTTCTAAGTGTATCTAAAAGTAGGAGAGGCAGAATAGTGTAAAAGAAATTGACATCATCTCTCGTACGAAATCTTCGGCACGTAATATCTGTGGCTTTCAAAAAAAAAAAAAAAAAATCAAAAGCAAGCTTTTGCAAGAAACACAAGAAACCTTTTCCTCAAAAATCGTACTGTGTTCTTATCTTTTTCATTCTCATGTCCTCTTTCTTTTATTTTTCATAAGAACTCGAGTGTCTCCGAGAAGATACAATAGCAAAGAATGGCAGAAAGGAGACTGCGAAAAGAATAGATTTATTTCACGGAAATGGTTTTCACTTAAGAATTCACAAAGTTTGTTCTTTCGTCCCTGTATGTCGAAAAAGAAAAAAATGTTTTTTTTTTTTTTTAAAAAAGAAGGAACTTAGAAATTTAATTTTGATCTTTTAATACTACGTGTTGAAAATTTTGTTGAAATCACTTCGAAAAAAAATTATCCCGTCTCGTGCGGCCATTTAACTGTCATAGGATTCTATTAAACAAAATTTTCCTTTTCAATGAAATGTACGTAAGGTAATTTTTGAAAAATCAATTATTCTTTTTAAAGTAAAATATTATGTATATTTTATTTTTGAGAGAAGTTGTGCGGGATATTGGCGGATCTCCAAGGTAAAGTTATGATACGTTTAACTCACACACTAGTGAATTTTATTATGATATTTTTTATACTAAAAGTTAAAACTTAAACTTTTTATGTTAAAAGTTAGAAACAGTTTTTTTTATTCCTATGGTAGGTTGCAGATAACTTGAATTTTTTAAATTCTCAGTCATAAAAAAAAATGTTCGAATAACAGTCTTTTTGAGATGTGAAGAAAAATACTTAAATAAAAGGTTGTAGTAAGTTTTTTTTTTTTGCTATATTTAACTTTATTTCTTTTATGTAACAAAAAAAAATCAGCTACAAAGTTCGTTTTATTCTGAGCTTCCCATATATGTATACCTATAGATTAAGATTTGACTGTATCAGTTGTTTCGCCAGCAATCAATAGAGTATAACAGCGTCACAAGAGCAAATATTTACATACAATATATTTCGATTTAATAGTTGGATATTCACATATTTATCAAGTGAACACATCCGGAACAAGAAAAGAAAAACATTCAATGTTCGGTCACAGCAAGTATCAGTATGTGTAAATATTGATAGACATGCATGAGTTAAGAAAGTCATTGTTTGTACTATACTGTTATATGCATTTACATTATTGCTTTTATAATCATATAGTAACCACTGACAGTATTGTAAATAATCGTAATATTACGAAAATAGTATTAAATTTCATTAGTAGAGATAGAAGTGGATCAATAAGGATCAAATGTTTAAATTCTACAATGCTATTAGCAGGGACACCCTCAGGATTTTTTTTCCAAAGGGTGCAAAAGACCGACAGACAAGCGCCATCGCGAACACATACAACTTTGATGCACACGTGCTATAATGCATCATACAAAATAATTATTTACGCACATATTCTTATTAATTGCAGTAAATAAACTGTAGTTGTTGAGTTGATTTTGAGTTTAACGTCCCGTTCAGCAGCGAGGCTATATGAGACGTGGACCTACTGATTAACGTGGAATCCGAACCACATGAGCTCCCGCCGGGAATCGAACCCGGGCTAAATAAACTGTAGTAGTATATTATTGAATCTATATAGGTTACATAAAAATGAAAGTAACTATGTTTGTGATTTAAAAACTCTTGAACCACCCGACCGATCTGGGATATTTTTACCATTTTACTTTCACGGTACAGCATAGGGGAGGGTGAACTGGGGGAGATACATAAAAATAAATATAACTTAATAACGATTGAACCACGCGAGAGATCTCGATCAAATTTGTCACATAGATGAAGTTCGGACCTGGGATGATTTTTATCATTTCACTTTGATGGTACAACTTAGGGAAGGGGGATATACATAAAAATAGATAAAAATGAAAGTGAGTACCTTTGTGACTTAATAACTCTTAAACCCCACGACCGATCTCGATCAAATTTTCAACATAGTTAAGGTTCGGGCCTAGGATTACTTTTTATCATTTCACTTTGACGGTGCAACGGTGGAGGGAGGTATATTTAAAAATGATCGAAAATGACCGAAGTCCATATGAGTCGAATCCATAGTTTTCGCTATTACTGAGACGAACAGTGACACTTCGAGTGCAGTTTAAATCAATATGCAGCTCTTTGTTTGCAAAGTGAAACGTATTTTCCCCGTGCAAAAAACGGGCATTCTGCTGATATAAATACATTGAGTACTATAGTATATGAGTATGCAAATTATTATGTCCTCACTGGTACTTTCATGAACTGAATACCCTGCAAAAGTCTAGGGGGCGCTGCGGGCGAGCATGGCTATTAGTCTTTGACGAAAAAAACAAATTTGCCAAAATGAGACTTACCAACAACATGTCTCACTGAACTGAACGAAAATATATGAGTGGGATCAAATTCTCTTGTGTAGTTTTCGAGAACATAGATAAAGAAAAACTTTTTTGCAATCTTAAGAAAAATTTGATGCTGTTTAATAACCTTGGCACATATTGCGATAAAACTGATACTAAAATATACCTTTGTGTCAAGACTTTTCATTATGACACTAGTAAGATGAAGTACACAGTATATCCACAGTGTGTACACTTAAAAAATTTCATAGGTAAATTTACAAAGAAACTTTGACAATCTGTTTGCCAAGCTTCTATGTCAATCAATCTATACCTATAAATTATAATTACTAATACGAAATGGTGTAAAATTATATTTTCTTATAAATTTACTGTAAATTTATAAATAAATAAATTTATAAATATTTTGTAATTTAACCTAAGGAAATTACATGTCGACTTACAAAATGAAGGATAAATGATTTTACATTGATATTTGGCAATTTAATTACATATTTTTTTAGTGTACACAGGATAATGAGATAAAGTTGAAAATCATGATTTGCCTCTTAAAACTCTGTTAAAACTCTTAAAACTTTATTTTATATTTATTTTGCTTAATTACGATATTGTTCAAAGATATATAGTTCAAAGTTCATTGAATATATATAGTTCATTGCCAATAATAGTTGATGGTTTTATTCTGCTGGAACATACCGATTACTTGTTTATCTTTTTAATGTAAGTGTAACAATACATCTTTAAGTGGCAGCAGATTGCATTTTTGTTGTGTTTATCTTCCGTTATCGGGGACATAATTCTTTGTATACTATATCCTACTATATCCTATATACTACCAAATAAATAAATAAATAATAAATATCTGATTACTAACATGTCAATGATCACGTTAATCTTGTCTCAATGTCAACTGTCACTGTGCAAAATTTGGGCTTTGTCAACTTTTAGATTGAAATAATAATAATAATAATAATAATAATAATAATAATAATAATAATAATAATAATAATAATAATAATAATAATAATAATAATAATAAATACATATTAAAGCATAAGTACCGGATAAAAAGTGCAGAAAATGCGGAGACCCATCACAAACAATTGAGCACTTAACAAACTCATGCCGTATAATGTTTCCCACAGATTATTGACACAACAGTGTTGCAAGAAGCATCTACCGGATTTGGGCAGATAATATGGAATTAGTCACTGATACTAAGTCATACTTCAAACACCATCGAGAAATCAGAACAAATGTAACAGTACCTGAAGACAGACCCGACATCACTATTATCAATAAAATGGAGCAAGAAGTAACTTATAGATGTTACAGTACCATTGACTTGTAACATACGAACAACATTCAATACGAAAATTAGTAAATGTAAAGACTTGGCTGGCGAAATAAAAAATTTATGGAGATATCAGAAAGTTACAGTAAGAACAATCACTATCTCAACTACAGCAATTGTCCTTAAAAGCACTGTGACGCAACCGGAACAGACAAAAAAGTGAATAATATCATACGTCTGTCATATGGTCAGAAGAAATCCCAATATTATGCATTTGCAAGAGATGGCCGTCAAATTATTAAGTTGATACTTGTTTACACGAAGATGCAACAGTGATATTAATGATAAACTCTTATATTGGTTTCCAAACACGGAAAGTTACAATATAGTTGGATCTGTTAATGCAAGATTAGTAAGACACGCCCTAGAACGTGGAAGTATGTTGTTAGTCATTTTTGCATTTTCTGGGTTGACGAAATTCAGTTTCAATAGAATAGCTACCTAAAAGCGCAAAATGACTCATGGGACTTTTCAGTTCAAGGACATCTCTATTCACTGCAAGAGTTCTCAAAACTATTTCCCTTTGACATTATTTGACAAGAAAAGAGTATAAACGTGACTTAGACTTAGGATGAAAGAAAAAAACAGGCTGTTAGGCGCTAGAGTCCTTTGATTTTATTATGTTCTTTTTGCTAGAATCCTTTGATTTTATTATGTTCTTTTTGCTAGAATCCTTTGATTTTATTATGTCCTTTTTATCTTCTTTTTTTTTTGGTATTATATCTTCCGGAAACTATGAAGTGTTACTATGAAGAGTTATTCTCTAGCTAGCAAGAGACAATGCATAAGAGAATTTTGAATGAAGAATGGGAAAGGAAGAAGTCCCTGAGGTACTCTCTCTTCACCCAGCGAACAACGAACAGTTTTGAAGCAAGAATTCAAATGATAGGAAGGAGGCTGGATCATCGCTCAAAAAGACCAGCTTTCACCTCTCCTCCTACATTTTAACCATCCCTTTCAAGGCGACTAAGGGAGGACTGCTTGAATAAGATGGAGGAGTTCAAAAAAAAAAGTGAAGAATAGATGTGATGCGAGGGGACGACTGGAAAATAATAAAAATATTAAAAAAAAATGAAAAGAGGTAGAAATTGTCGAATAGGGGCATTTTTATTTCTCTAGAGAGAGAGAGAGAATACTCGGATCGATATCACAGGACCCTGTCGAGCTCATCTCTCGTATCCGTCAGTCGGGCTAAACGCCAGATCTTCAGGCAATTTCAAAAGAAATATTGTCTGTATGTATAAGATAGTGTGGGTGTGACAATACGAAAATGGTCATGCGTTTTGTCTGTAATGGAGAATTGACCAATCTTGTGCTATCTTTTGTGTTTATTTATTTTCTTTTTATCATCAATTTTTTTTCTGTTGGTCTGAACCTTGCCAACTTTTGTATCAATGGGCCTTTCCATATCATGTCAATTTGAGTAATGCTTTTAGGTTGAGAGTTCGTCAAAAAAATACTCTGAAAGATATGGAAAGTATCCAGAAAATAAAGTGGGCGAGATGTATGTGTTGTAACTGTATCATGTTTACTTATATTCCTTATCTATTTATTTATTGTCTCTTTTATATTTATTCTTTTGCCCTTTACACTTGGATCCGTGAAGGTATAGTAAAACAAAAATAAAATATAAACAAAGACTTTCATATGTATGGGAGAGAAAAATAAATTGACGTGAAACCTTTAGTTTAACGTGCCATGATTACGCCTGTAGAATAAAGAAATCTATATGAATGATTATAAATATGGCCGTCCGCAGATTGAGGTAAGGGGGAGGGAAATTCATCCTGGATTTTCGAAATACGGTAACTTCAATAGGAGTGGAAGTTAGTTTTTTTAAAAAATCTGCATTTGTATAAATGACAATTTTTGCGTGTCATATTCTCACTGATTACTTCCGAGTTAGGTTCGTGTTGAGAAAGTTTAGAGGAAGTGCAGTTCTTTGAAAGTACATGTCAAAATATATTAATTTGCTTACTTGCACACACGCACACATACACACAAAATACTAAGAATTTCACTAATTTCTATTAAATACTTTGCAATATAAACGTATTTATTATAGGTAACCAAGTTATGCAATGTTCGTAAATTAAGTACACATAAAGTACGGTTTTTGTTGTAGATGAAGTACGCATATTGCACACGCGTGCATCAAGAAGTTTGTATATATTCGAGATTGTGCTTTTGAGTTGGTCATTTATTTCCCTCTACCCCTTGGAAAAAATAAAAGTGTCTTTTAAACTGAGATTAAACCTCAGATCGTTTGCATAAGAGAAAAAAAAAGTTCTATCACTGATCAAATATTCTTCCGTGTTGTGCGTTGATACAAACATATCTTTCGGTTTATGTCGTTAATCAGCAATACTTTTTGTAATAGTGATCTGTACAATAATTAATTTGATTAGTTTCATTCTTTTATGTGTCCAATGTCCTTACACTTACCCTGTGTAAATATCAATGGAGAAAGGGATACAACACTAAAAATGAAACTCAAAACTACACTTTCAGAAAGCGGTATTCTGTTTAACTATATGAGAATCGGATAACTCAATTGTATATTTAAGTCCGAAAGTTGTGCCTTGTAATGTAAAGGAAACGGATTATATAAAGTGTAAATGAATGATTGTGGGGAAAATTGGAGAAATGAGACAAAGAGAGAATCCAGAGAAACCTTGTAAACACGATGCTTACTAACAAGGCTTATAACCTGTAGATCTAACCGAAGACCACTTAGACACCACTTCTGGCAGTATGGGAATCCATATATCACTAGAGATCAAACAAAGTGTAAAAATGAAAGAAATGATTCTTTACATCGAATGAAACGAAGATAGAAAGCTGAAATTGTTGAGGATCACTGAAACAGAAATTATGAGCAGTCACTTATACAACAACAACAACAAAAAGAACTCCTGTGGGTAATGGGTTATATTGATTGGCATGCCAAATAATGGCGATGGAAATGCCAATAAGTGAGGTCACCAATGTGGGGATGAGATTACTATCCGGGCTTCGTCTTCTCTTGTAGAGTTGTCAATTATAAATATTTACTTGTGTTCTTTTGTGTAAGGAGCTAGTAGCAAATACATTGATGCACTCATTCTTAAGGTCAACATAAGTGAAAATGACTTTCATATAATTTTTTTCCGAAGAAAAATCGTTTTGATACCGTAGAAAATCGATTGACAAAAATCTTATTTTTTTTTTCGAATCAATAGAATCGACTACTGTCAACAACCTTCAATAACATACATACCATGAACAAAGACTCCAAAACTAACTTTTATATCATTGTTCTTTGCACGTTTCTAATAAAGTAAGCATTATTTATTTCCTTTAATACGTAATTGTACGTACATTTCATGTGATCAACCACCAATGGCTACTTCAACCTTTGGTGACTGTCGATCCTTCGTCACAGTAAAACAATCCTTTAGTGTTCATCACTTACAAATCTTAAGCAGTTTAAGATGCACGTCTTTTCTTTCATAACTTCAACTGACGTTTTATATCTTCAGATGAAGACGTAGGTTTCAGTCCCTATGTAATGTCTTGTGAATTCCTAAGTAATGTGATTAATAATTCTTTCGTAGAGTAGTAATGTAAATGTAAAAATTGATGGCAATGAAGAGTGATGATGAAAGATGGCGGATGAATCTCGCACCTGATATGCAAATTAATGCAACTGATTCTTGTTATTATTTTATTTTATTTATTTATTTATTTATTTATTTATTTATTGTATTTATACGTGTATCAAACCTATTCAATACGCAAATCTGGACTATCTGTTTGGACACTACAAATTTCCTACCTACATCCATTATCAGAAATCAGTTACGATTTTAAGGAGTGGCTCAAGGGAATTTTCCCTTGAGCTGGGAAATTCCCTTCTGGGGCTTAACTCCGATCATGTTCAAACAGTATTTTCCCACAACTAATTTAACCTAGTCTGCATTGAAAGTCCACCCCTAGGGAATTCTTCAGAAACCATGACTACCAGAGATTATTCACATTTACAATTTAATTGAATCTTATGTATTAATTTTCAATATTGATTTTGAGTAACTTAAGTATTATTGTTAAGTTAAAACTGAATTTTGAAGCTGACTTATTGAAACTTAATAATATGATCTGACTTACCTGTGGAAGCTCATATTATGTTGTCCATGTCCGATAGTAGCAATGAGAGATGGTGTTTTATTTATCATGATAAAGGTAGGTATTGGTATGATATTTCACAATCACCTAATATACAACTGTTAGTTCAGAAAAAACAAACAAACTTCTTTGCTATTTTGAATGTGGTGTGCGACAAGACACTTGTCTAGTTTAAAACATATGTTATTTAAGTGAGAGGAGTAGTGTAAAACTACGTAAGTCTATTCTCGCTTGTTGAAATAGTCATTCCTTTACAAATTACACTCAGTATTTCTTACCAAAGGAATACAAGTTTTAGTGTAATGAATTACTTATATGTTTCTCCTGTGTTCCATCCAGAGATGGTCATTCCTGGGTATCTTAATGTTTTCACCATACGGTACCCAAGAAATCCGGTGAAGATTCACTCACTAGCACACGAAGTACGAAGTTCGATATCCGCCTGGTGCTGGTGACACTCCGTTCAAAGGGATAACAGAGACATTAGGAGTTGCAGTCATCGTTTCAGAGTGTGTGAAGCTGATCGGTTTCTGTCCGTTGGTTTCGATGTGCTAGGTTTACATCTCAGTGATCATTGGTGTAACCTCCTGTCTGGTGTTACAGCTCAAAAGAATTAAAGTTCCCTTAACAAGGGTTGAACTTATTTCTCTTCATATTAGCCAAATAATACAAAAACTTTGATTAAAAAAAAAAAAGTGATGCTTGTTGGAAGTTCCGCGAAACGGAAAAATTAACGACACGTCGATAGGTAATATTCAATAAAATTAACCAGGAAACAACTTCATCAAACTAGTTTGTTTAATATCGTGAGCATTGGTTTCAATATTCAAATGTTCCGTTCTAGTCTTCAATAAGTTTCCATGAGAGCGGTGCTAATTTCAGTTATTTTTATAGGCTAGATTGATAGGTGGAATCTGTCAACGAATCTCTCTATACGCAGACTTAAGTCAACTTTAATTTAGCCAAGACGGCCTAAAATCAGCTCAACAGGAATGTATGTATCCCTGGAAAGCAAATACGCGATCCGTCACCAAGATCGGTCGTTATGCGTCTGTTTCATTTGGAATTAAGAAAAGAAATAGAAGTAAAAGCAAATACATACGTAGCAAATACAGCAGCAAAGCATGATTATATATACTGTGTCATGATTACAGTAAGCATATACTGTATTTCTTTGTGCTGTCTGCTTTCTTACTTATAAATGAATGTTACGAAAGAGAAGAAGTTCCCTTTTTCTCATTCTCACTACGTACCTCATTTGACAATATAGACATGTTTAAGCTTGTTCTTAATTCTTTACATTATGTATAATACAGAGATTAATTCTTTAAAGTCCTATTAATTAAGCATTATACACCGTAGATATCGATATACAAAGGAATTTTCTTGTAGACAGACGGAATTATGAGCGAAGAAACAGTATTAATGTTTCAGTATGTTCTGTCGCTAACTTGTTGAAGTGGGGCGGGGGCGAAGGAGGGATGTTTTACAATGTGAAAGGAATTGGTGTATAAGGATGTTGAGATGATTAAAAGTTGTCTTTAAGTCATATATAATAGTGAGTAGATTTCTGAGTCTTAGCTCGAAAGTGAGGCTTCCATGTTGTATTATTAAATTGGTTTAAGTTTCATCCGTCATGACACACGGAGAAAATAGCTCTTGCAAAACACCGTCTTCCTGTTTTAAGATTTTGATTAAAAACCTCTTTCCTGCTTTCCCCTTTCCATCTCTTTATGTTGAGAGTGAGGTAAAAGGGGGAGCCTGACACTTCTACAGAACAGAACGTGTTGTAAAGCGAGGAGGGTTTAAAAGCAAATAACATGTCTTGTGTGTGTGTGTGTGTGTGTGTGTGTTTGTTTTCGGTGTTTCTTTCCTTTTTTTCTTTATTTTTTCGCCTTCTGTCGACACAATAGAACCACACCAATACTAACACATTTATTTACTGGCTGAAATAACTTGTCTGTGAGATTACTGTAAACCGTATTAGCAACAAAATTAAGCTATTACAGACCTTATTGATTTCCAAACTCTTTTCCTGCCTGGTCCCCACGTTTGTAAAAATCTGTTGTCCTCGTACAGACATATCTCATTCAACACTTGTTCTCTAACGTCATAGTCTTCTTCCTCCATTTCCAGTGAACAGAACAAATAGCAGAAGCAGACTGAGTAGCTCGTAAGTTGTCGAAGCAGTTTAGCAAGCTGACAAATTATTCATAAATTAGCACACGCGATGTCTTCTGCGTTTACTCCACTCCCGTGTATTCATAATTATTTGTAAACTGTAATCACCTCTTATTTATTTATTTATTTACAAACCAGCCCATCCCCTCTATTGCTTGGATCTTCTTACATGTCATTGTCTAATAGTATTTACATACTTTCGTTAACTGACTTATAACATGCCATTATGTTTACCAGTGACGCTACCTATACCCTGGCCGGTGAACGATGATTTCTGACAGCTTTGCACAAAGCCACGGCGAGCGAGCAGAAGACAGCAAGTCAAGCAACATTAGGCTCAGAACCTGTCGCGTCTCCATGGTAACCACCGCACATTGCCAAACTTTCACTCATCCCTCTCACCCTCAACGAAGAAGCAGACGATTCTCCCCTTGTGCAAGAAGCACATGGCAACATCGCATTCCTTAGTCGTCCTCGCGAGCTGAGCTGTCAGAAATCATCGTTCGCCGGCCAGGGTATAGTCGTATTGTTTACAAAATGTATCAAGTACACAGCTTACCGAAAATAAACAAAATTTTCGCGTTTTCTCACGAAATATATATATAAATGTTCAACACTACATTAAGCGATAAACCAATACTCTTATTATGAAGCAAAAGTTTTTGTTCAAAAACATAATATTTTTTTTTTTTGTTAAGAATAATGGAAAAGAAATACATATGTACTGAAAAAAATTCTTGTATTTTTCTTTCGCTCTCTTTCAAATCCACCAGAAACGAGAAAAGATATTTTTTGTCGGTTTTTTCACTAGTTTTCTTTTTATTAGTTTTTATTTATAGATGTATTGGAAAACTTTTATGGTTGTTAAACGTTTATTTTCTTTTTTCTTTGTTTGATTTGAGTTTCCGAGAACTGGTACTAGAAAATTGGTATTATAAGTTTGGTCTATTCTTTTTTCTTTTTTTCTCTATTTTTTTATACACAATATTTTTTTTTACTTATGCACATTTTCTTTTGTTCTGTTTTCCTTTATTTGAAAAAAAAAGAGCGTTTTACTTTTCGTTTACAGTTAGTTGTTGAGTTGAAAATTCTAATAACAAAGCAATATATTCAAATATCTACTTTTCTTAAGTTTCGACAGCGGTTTTTGGTCGTTTGTTGCTTGGTAATGATAGGGATGGATTGAAAACTTTTGCTTGAAATTGTAGTGTAAAAGAAATTGTGATAGTTAAAAGTTTTGCAAATTCGATGGGTTTTGAAGAGCAAAATATACTTATTTTGTAAACTCCTGGAAGTTTGAAAGATATTATTATATAGGCATCTATAGAATTATATGCGTAAATTGTAAGTTGCAGTCCACTCAACACAAGCAAAGTTTTTTTTTTTTTTTTTTTTTTTTTTTTTTTTTTACAACTATTGAAATATTTGAAAAGTGATCTTGACTCCGTGGTTTAAATTGAGAGCTGTGCTGTTCAGAACTAAGAGCTCTCACCTCTTTTGCGAAACGTCCCTGATCCTGTTCCAAGCCATATTGGCAATGTCGTGGATAACATCTGGTTTTACAGGGATTTTCCCTTTCCTCCCAAATTAAAATTCCACCAATTCTTTGTGGGGAGCGCGGTGGCTCAGTGGTAGAGGGTTCACCTCCGGTGCTTGGGGTCCCTGGTTCGATCCGAGCTGGCGCCGTATGGACTTTGTTGTGGACAAACACTGTGCTCGTGGGTTTTCTCGGGGTTTTCCCGTTTCCTCCCACTTTCTTCATTCCATCATTTCGTTCATTTGTCATAATCACCTCTCCTTTAGCCTAACCGGCATAATCGTGGGATGTAAAACTGAAAGATTTCATTTCATGTTTCCGCCAATTCTTTCATAAACATTAACTTCTGTTAATTGCCAGTCACCTGTGCCTTAAAGAACATTGCCGTGGGATGTTAAATTTAAAATTTCGTTTCGTTAATTTTATCATTTTATACACTTCACGCATATTTCGTATGACAGACAAGTGTCTCTACCGTCTTAAGGAGTTGGTGATACAGTTATCGGCACTACTTTCGATGGTGAATACATATTGTGGAATTCTGCCTTAAATAACTTCCTGTATTCAGCTGTATTTTTGTCTTTATTTTCTCAGCATCATTTTCGAAAGCTTTCACTCTCTTTGTGATTTAACGTCCAACGTTTACATCTCCAGTTCTATGTTTACTAGAGTAGTATTTTGGTGCTATGGTAGTTTAGATTACTGTTGCAGTCTTTTTTTTTCTTTCTTTCTTTCGGAGGGGTGTGTGATTAAATCAGCATCATAATTGAACAAAGTAAAAACACATTTGTTATAATGAAATTTCTTTCAAAATAGTACGTTTTAAGTTATCGTTTATTAATTTTTTTTTCGGGGAAATACTATGAGACAGAGTGATAAGTATCTTTTATTTTTTAACCAGTCAAATGGCATGTATATATCGTATGTGATCTTCAGAACTCATATGATCTTGATTAAATTTGGTATGAGGTAGATCTTGACTTGCTTAGCATTTTCCTGTGTAGACTGGAGTTCTAAGTTATTGGTCTTAAAGTTGGAGTTTGGATACGCGATCTACACAACTCATCTTGTCGTAACCAAACTTCTTATACCTTGACTTGCTTAGTACGTATGAAATATCTTCCTGTGTAAAATGAAATGAAATGACATCTTTAAGTTTTACGTCCCACGATTATGCCGGTTAGGCTAAAGGAGACGGTGATGATAAGAAATGAATGAAGGGAGAACCCCGAGAAAACCCACGAACAGGGTGTTTGTCCACCACAAAGTCCACACGGAACGAGCTGGGATCGAACCAGGGACCCCAAGCACCGGAGGTGAACGCTCTACTACTAAGCCACCGCGCTCTCCATTTTTCTGTGTAGTCCTTGGGGATCCTTTATGGGCCATCAAAGTTTTATTTGGACTTATCATACGCGATTCACTCAACTTCTTCAAATGATCTTAACCAAACTTCACACAAGATAGACCTTGATTTTCTTAATACGGATGTGAAATATTTTCCTGTGTAGAACTTGGGGTTTCAAATTACGGGACTTCAAAGTTTTGGATTGAATTTACCGATCCACAGAACTTATCTGATCTTAACCAAACTTTTTATACCTTGATTTGCTTAGTATACATGAAATATTGTCCTGTGTAGACTTTGGGAATCCTTTATAGATCAAAGTTTTGCTTGGACATCATACGCGTTCTACACAACTTTTTCAACCGATCTTAACCAAACTTCGCATGGAGATAAATCTCAATTTTCTTAATACTCATGTGAAATATTTTCCTGTTTGGACCATGGGGTTTCAAATTATGGTCCATCAAAGTTTGGGTTTGGACGGAACGCAGTCCACAGAACTGATCCAATCTTAACCAGACTTCGCATTGAGATAAACTTTCAGTTACTTGGTACACAAGTGAAATATTTTCCTTTGTAGATTTTTGGTTATGAGCCATGAAAGTTGGGATTTGGACTTATCGTACGCGAACTATAGAACTCATTCAGTCTTAACCAAACTTCGAGTTGCTTTGTACACATGTGAAATATTTTCCTTTGTAGATTTTTGGTTATGGACCATGAAAGTTACGGTTTGGAGTTATCGTACGTGAACTATAAAACTCATTTGATTTTAACCAAATCGGTCTTGGAGATAAACCTTGACTTGCTTATCACTCATGAGAAGTATTTTCCTGTGTAGACCTTAAGGTCTCAAAGTATGACTAGCAAAGTTTGGGTTTGGACTTAGTGAACGCGATCCTTCGAACTCATCCAATCTTAACCAAACTTCGCATTAAGATAAACTTTGAGCTACTTGGTACGCATGTGAAATATTTTCCTTTGTAAATTTTGGCTTACGCGGCATGAAAGTTTGGGTTTGGACTTACGAGTACGGTGCGCGAACTGCAGAACTCATTCGATCTTAATCAAACCAATCTTTGAGATGGACATTGACTAGCCTAGTACGCTTGTAAACTATTTTCCTGTGTAGACCTTTCGTTCCCTACTTATGAACAATCAAAGTTCTGGTTTGAAATTAATCAGATTTTTGCAAAAAATTAAAAAAAATCACTAATTGCTAATTGAAATGAGAATTAAGAGAAAATACGTAGAACAAACTTGTAAAAAAAATAAATAATTTCAGGTTTAAACGATAAGTAAATGTAGTGTGTACATACAATAAAGACCATCTCAAATTAATGAAGGAGAAATGTTTCAGCAACCAGAAAATTCATTGGTATTGCATAAGCTTGTTGTAACCGTTTTTCTGACCTAGTAATAATACTGCCCACACCACTACTAATATTGAACTGAATAATAAATATACAAGTCATTATTATTAGGTTTAGTAACGACTGTTGAGGTTTATACCAAATTGTTTCCCTTCCACTCCCCCCGCCCCCATCAGCTGGATTCATCGTTGCTGGAAGCGTTAAACTCTAGCTTCTTGTTTTCTCTCCAATAACAAACTCGTTAAAAGGCTATTAATGCTGTGGTCAATATCAGGAATTTCAATTAAATGATGCTTTTGCGCTCATTCCCTTCATGTTTTTATCTTTTAATTCCCTTGTATCTTTGTATATAATAATTATTTAAAAAAAAAAAAAAAAGCAATATTTGATTATTTCGACCGCCCGAGGAGCAAAGTACATTAGCTATTAAAAGTATAGCAGATAATAACGTTATTCAGATGCTAATCTTGTATATCCATAACAGTAGGCAATTTATATGTATGGATGTACGTCTGTTTCTGAATGTGTATTATGTATTACTACTTTTTTTTTTGGTTGTGTTTTCTCGTTTTTGATATGGTTTTATCAAATCTATTCTGTGTATGAATGTATGTCCCGTGCGATTATATAGTATTTGTGGTAAGTTAGAATGTTGTATGTGTGTATAATAGTCGGATACACATTATGTGTTTGTACACATGTTTGTTTCATTGAAAAAAAAAATAAACTTCATATAGTGGTCTGTTTGATGTTTTGGAAAGGTATTAACTTTCGTTAATGTCTTTTTCAACTGAGTTAATGTGGCATAACTTTTGTTAATATGTTATTCTTTTGTTTGTGTGATATGTTTAGAGGGGGGATGGAGAAGACTTAGAGGTTTAAAGCAGCCATGCCCAACTAGATGCACTGTAACGTCAAAGTTTGGAACTCGCTTCTAAGTAAATCGCACGAAGAGAACAAGGAGCATTTAGGAAAAACCAGGCGTTGGAAGAGAGCATTTATGGTAGGCAAAAAAAAAAAGAACATCGACAGTATGATTGATGATTTTGCGGGCATAATACGTGTAGATCCATGACTACTCATACGTACTTCTAACATTCCTTTATTCCATTCTTCTACCGGATCCATGACTACCGATACATACTTTTAACATGCATTTGTTCTATTTTCCTACTGGATCCATGACTACCCATACCTACTTCTACCATTCCTTTATTCCATTCTCCTACTTTTTGTCCTCCCTTCCTTTGCTTTACGTGTTTCTCATTGCCGTTTTTCTCATTACAAAAGCCTGCTCTTACGTCATGAGTCGGCCAGCGGAAAGTGGCTAGGTATAAAGCAACAGATAAACCAACTTTGTAGCTATGTTGTTCTACCGATTAGCTTGAGATTTGTTCAAGTCAAACAGTATCGAATTTGGTCAGTGCTTGTATCGATGACAATCGAAGACTACAAGATGAAAATCGCATTCATATTCATCCAACGTCACGCGGACAATTGAGGTGCTATTTGATGAGAGTGCTATCGAGCTCTGTCAAGAGAAAATCGGCCGGAATGATAATAAGCTACAATGCACTGACAAGGGCTGTTATAATAAAAGAAAAAATCTTTATCTTTGAATAATAATATTATTAATAATAATTTGAATAATATTCAACATGAAAATTTTAAGCATTCATGAATATTTTCGCAGTTCATGGATAGTTTAACACTTTTCTGCAAATTCAGGGAAAATTACAGATTCATCCTCTTCGAAAGTAGATCCTTATTCATGAGAAGAAATAAAGTAATTGAAATTCTTATATTGTAGAATTTGCCAATGTCCCAATCTGGTAAATACAGCTACTCCCAATTTATATGTGCTTTGCGTCGTATCATGTATACAGCTATACAGATATGTGATCAGATTCTTTTTTTTTTTTTTTTTTTTCGTCGTCGTCTAAACAAGCATTGGGTTCTACAATTTCGGTTTCAACTAAAACGAACACTATCGTCATTCTTTTTCAATTTTCTTCTTTCTCTTGTAGTGCTCTTGTAGTATTAGCAACAAAGATGCTTTCCTCTTTTTTTTTTCTTTTTTTTTACCTCTCTGTCTCTGTAAATTTTCACCAAATTTTCTCTCGATAGTTCTCTTGCGTCTTTTCCTCTCTTGCCTTCGTTTTCTACCTTCGCATTCTCTCTAGCTTTTTATTTTCTTTTCGCATGTCCTCTATCATCATCATCCTCATCACCGTTGAATCTCCCTTTTTGGTCCAATTTACCCTATTATCGCCTGCTCTGTCTCTCTTTCTATCTCAATTCTAAGTTAGAAAGAAATGAGAAAGGGTAAAATAAAGAAAAGCTTTTGTACTAACGAGAAAAAGGAGGTTATATGGGAGAATGGCTTTCACAGAGACGCGCGTTTCAGCACTGGAGCAAGCGGGAAGATATTGTAATAGGTTTTGGTTTTGCACGGGCGAGATAGAACATAGAGAGGGAATTGGTAGGATGGGTGGGTGGGGAGGAAAGAAAGGTAGGGTGAAAGTAGAGAAAGCAAGGGGAAAGTACGATTAAGCGATGCAACTGTGGTTGTAATTTCGTGAGTATGTAACGCGACATTGTTGTCGCAGGCTTTGGTGCATCAAAACTACTTCTCGCTCTCTCTTCTTCTTCTTCTTCTTCTCATCCCTATCTTTCTGCTTTATTATGTCTGTTATCCTAATTCGAGTTTTCCACAGGATGTCCTTCACAATTTCAGTCGCTTCATCTTCTTCGTGTGTTTTTATCACCCTCTTCCTTCCGTAAGTCCGTTAATACTAGCACACCAAGATTTCCTACAGTTATTGCTGAAAAGATTTTGTGATGATGAAATGGCTATTGAAAGCGAAGTGAAAGTGGAAGTTTTCGTCCATTATGTTTGCTTGTGCTCTAGAAACTATTGAAAGAAGCATGACGATTTTTTTTTTTTTTTTTAGTAGAGATTTCAGGATTTCAGAACGTTCTGTATTTTCGTGGAACACAAATTATATTCAATTAACGTTCTTTTGTTGTTCGTACGTTTCAGAAAAAAAAAAGAACAAAGAAAGACTAAACATTTCCTTGAAACCCGTTTTCTCGTCTAATTAATGTTGGTCTTGCGTAACGTTAAATGTTTCTAATTATTTCTTCTTTATAGCTCTAGCCGGCCATATCACTTCATGCGCTGCAGTAGCAGTTCTGTTAAAATTTCTGTTTACAAATCCTGTTAGGTAGGCAACCAAACTAACGGAGAAGCTTATTTGGTTAGCAACCATTTAAGGATATTTTACCTTACGTATACTTGCTATTTTTGCCGTATTATCTTTTAAATTTCACATTTTTTGTTTTGTTAGGAAGAAAAAACTCGTACAGTGGATGCATGTTTTCCTTTAAAGTGTTAATATCAAATCACATCGCTTCCCAAAATCACCGAGTAAAGACGTTTTAGACATAGAGGGCCCTATGAAGCGTCTTTAGCGTTGTTTTAAGAGTTTTACAAACGCGTGATACCAACTTCCGTATTTAGTACAATAAATTCATTCAGACGTCGTCTCTTCATGTCCTTGCTGCCTTTCGTTTACAGAATCGCCAAACAGAAGGCATCGTCTCCACCGGGTATTATCTGCAAGCAAAGGAAAATAAATTCAAATGGTATGAAGCTTACTCAATGGTGCATAATTTGTTTTAATATCTGGTACCAGCGTACTCTCTGTAAAACCAAATGATGTGAAAACAAGCAACATTCACTTCTTACACCTAGAAAGGAAAGTAGTTAGCTGTATATTCCACAAAAAATCAGAGTTTCTTATTGTTTGATGTGGATTAAAACTCCATGGCAATAAAAATATTTGAACTGGAGAACCTGTTATAGAATCCTTTGTTTATATCACCTTCTGAAAAATATCTAACCTTAGCAGGTATTTTCAAACTCGTACGTGGGGTGACTAATGTCCAAAAACATTACATTAATTAAGAAATCTTTACAACATTATACTAGTGTTGTATAAAATACTAACTCACTCTTCCGCACAGATATAATAACATTACTATCTATTATTGTACATCAGAAGCTCTGTCTTTGGAGT
The DNA here is from genome assembly GCF_964235325.1 of Thermobia domestica. Lineage (NCBI taxonomy): Eukaryota > Metazoa > Arthropoda > Insecta > Zygentoma > Lepismatidae > Thermobia > Thermobia domestica. The sequence goes on along the minus strand of NC_137454.1, from coordinate 80,401,357 downwards.
TCCCTTTAGGATTGGAGGTATTTGGTTTGACGACGTTCTACATGTGACCTACAACACTTTTGACCCTTTCCTTCCAAATTCATTTTTTTAAACTTTTGACCAGGTTTTAGTGGTTTCTGAAGCATTGTGCAGAAGTAAATGCTCTTCAATGAGTTATCGTGCTCCGTAACTAAAATAAGCATCAGGTTTCTCCATCTTGTAAACTGGGAGAACTGCGGATAAGTTATTTTTGGGTCAGAAAGAAGATTGGAGAATACATGAATCGTAAGGAAAAAGAGATGGATATTACAATCTTGATCTGACAGGTGTAAGGAAAATCTGCTACTATACGTTTGTTTATCCTATTCGTTCCGTTAAACTATTGCAAGTTTACTTTAATCAGTGAGGTAAGGGACGGAAACCATATCAGTAAAAGTTTAAATTTTTTTCATTAAAATTTAAGGGAAGCAAACTTGATAGACCTTCAGAAAGTTGTACGTTGCATAAGCTTTTTCTTAACTTTAGCTTCTTCCTCTTTTTCTTTTACCAATTTGACCTCCTCGAGAGCCGCCACTGAATTTAACGTCCTACGATAATGCTCTGTAAACAAGAGAAGACGGTTGATTAATGAAAGTGAATGACTATCAAAGAATCAGTGGAGTAAGAATGATGGAAGGACATGGGGAACCCTGAGAGAAAATTCACGGACTCAAAGTTACCACCACAAACTCACATGGCCTGGTATCAAACGAGGAACTTCTCACACCAAAGATGAACCCTCTTCTACTGAGCTCCTGCATATCTAGTACTACAATATCTGTTTTGATAATATTGTTATCTTGTCTCTTATATCTCGTATCCGTCGTATATTACGTGGGTCGTTCAATATATGTTTCCCTAAGCTATAAAATATTTTTTTAAACATAAATTTCTAAACTATACATGTGTAGGTGGGTTCTTCCTCACCTTCTCACATAATTCCCATTGAAACTCAGGCATTTGTCGCAACGTTGCATCAATTTGTTCAAACCCTTTGCAAAAAAATCAGGGTTCTGGCTATTTACCTTTCTCCTTACATTCCTCTTTACTTCTTCATCTGTTTCGAAACGTTTAACTTGCAATGCAAATTTTCACAAATGGAAAAAGATGGAAGTAACTCGGCGCAAAAATTGAGATCGTATGGAGATGGGGTAGCCGTTCAATCCCCTAATTCTTCAATTTTGTGTTTTGTTTGCGTGCTGAGTGGTTGTGGGCGTTATCGTTAACAAGAAAGAGACCAGATCGCTTATGTCGAATTGCGTTTCGCTGCAGAAGAGTTCAGGTTCGACGTAAAGGACCTGGTCTTCTGTTAACTATTGATGAAGTGAAGCGAAATATTAGGAGACTACTAAATAGACATAGCCTTGATTTTTAAACAAAGAATTTGAACAAATTGGTGTATCGGTGAGACAAATTCGTGTATATCAATGGGAATTATGTGGAGAGGTGAGGAAGAACCCACCTACACATTTATGTGTAGTTTAGAAATGTTTACAGCTTAGGGAAACTTATATATTGAACGACCCACGTATTATTGCCTTAAACATTTATTCTACCTTGCAATACGATGATGCTTCCTATCTTTTTCAACTGGTAAATAAGTGTCTCTTTCTCTCTCTCTTTTTTTTTTTTTTTTTTTTTTTTTTTTTTTTTTTTTTTTTTTTTTTTGCAAGACGACAGAAGTGTTAGGAAGTCAAGAAGAAAGGTAAGATGAATAACTTACCTCTTGACATCTTTTACACATCATACGTTACCTCAGATTTCCAATATACTTAATCTTTCCTGTCACACACACATACACACGCTGTCGTACACGTATATATCTGTCGCTTGGCAATAAAAAGAAAAGAATATAATCCAAAGAAGAACAGGAAAAGAAAGAACGAAAGAGACAGAGAGAGAGAATTAGAGAGGGAAAAGGTCAAGTCTTCTCTTAGAGCGTGGCAAAAACTTGTCAAATCTTATTTTTTCCTTGATCTCCAATCTTTGTTTTTCTTTCACTCGTTCGTCCAAGGGGGAAAAAAATCCAAAGACAAAGAGTCCTAGTCTCAACATGACTTCATTTTTTCTATATATACGGAAAAGTAGTATATTTTCCTTCTTTCTTTTATTGTGACTGGATTACTTACTTATTTTTCTTTTTCTATTAGTTTTTCTTTTCCTCGTTTGCTTCTTAATATTCATCATGTTGTATATCTGTCACGTCAAATGAATACGAAATACAAAATGCGGAGTACAAACAAAGAACTCCTTCTGTTTTCATTAAAATAAATTGAAGTGAATAATAATAATAATAATAATAATAATAATAATAATAATAATAATAATAATAATAATAATAATAATAATAATAATAATAATTTATGTATTGATTCTTTCAATTTGATTTTTTACTTTATATTTAATGAATTTCATGTTTATATATAAACATTTTTTTCATTTTTACCAGTCATCATTGGCATATCACTGTATCTCGCTAAAAGGGTTTGGGGGGGGGGCGGAAGTAATGGGAGAAACCATTGCCAGAAGTTTTGAAAATGATGAGCAGATACACATACCACAGGGCACAACAATTGTTTGTTGCTATGAGCCATTGTTACCTTGGTACATTTTATTATTTTATTGATAAATCATATTGTCCAACATGTGCGAGGATGAATTACACTCGTGGTAGTATTTTTCCTGGATTATTATTGCCAGAATGCACTATTTTATTTAATTTTTTTTTCTGAATACATATAAAAATAATTTTTGCAACCGCCAACGGTGCAAAACAATATGCAGTGTTTGTCCTATCCGATAAATATTGATGCGTACTAAACAATTATAACAAGAATTACCACGATTAATTCTTTTTTTCCTGTTCCTTGCAATTGATTTTATAAGCAATTTGCAAATTTTTTGAATTACATTTCTGGTCATTTAAACAATTACTAAAAATTCAACGTTACGATTTGTCTCATTGGTGTTATTCTCAAAATATCTCCATGGACAACGGTAACTTTAGTCATAAAAATCATGTCCCTATGATTCTTACTTCAAAAAAAAATATACTCGATTGAAATTTGGGTTGCATTCCTTATGGCACACACTGAAGAATTTTGACCTAGTATTTCCAAGCCATAACGTAGCAGTCAAATTGATGCTTTGGGGAGAAATGGGTCAAAGTAAACCTGTTAGCTGTATCTAAATATACATCATACATTGTTTTAACAGGTAGAAAGGGGTTAGTGGCGGTCCGATGTTCCCGATTGTCCTTAATTTCCGGAACTAAGTCTGCAGTAGATAATATCCACAATTACAATACGAAAGAAAAGGAAATACTACGTACTGTACTAGTAATGAAGATATTATCTAATCTGATAATGTAAAATGGTTAGTATACTGTAAATATATTCTATAATACAATGAGTTCAATATTTGTAGTTTGAAACGAGAACTTTGAAATTGAATCAGTTGCTCCAGATTTCCGATATCTAATGTCTGTGATTTCTGATATCCGTTACATGGTGACTCATAAAACCAAGGGATAAAAGTGAACTGGAGTTTTGTATATTCGTCTGCAGAGGCCTAGCCCGTGTGGAACAAATTTGATTCTTACCTTAAACGAATACAACCTGTATTTCTCATGTTTTGTAATCTCATGTAATGGACTACAGGGAACGGATGATAATTTGCCGTGATAAAAGAGTGAATAAGAGTCAGGCAGTACTAGACAAAGAAAAATTCCTATGACGCTTGTAAGATACAATGTTGTATCACCTCAAACTCGCATAACTGGCAGTCAAAAATTACGGCGCGCACTTCAGCAGTGACTTCGCAGCAGGATAATATATAACCTCTGGATTATGTTATTTCTCTTCAGCGTTCTCGAATTTTCTATGATTGTGTAAACAGCGTTGATTTTTATAAATACGTACAATAATACAGAAATTGATAAATTCAATGTATATAATTTATCTTTTCGTCAAATGAAACTGAATGGGTTTGTTTAACATTACATGTTACGTTTTGGAAATTAAACTAGACGGATGATACGCAAGTTTACTATTTTCAAATTGTTGATAGAGTGGAAAAGGAAATAAAATGAAATCTTTCAGTTTAACGTCCCACGATTATGCCCGTTAGGCTAAGGGAGACGGATGACTAAGGCAGGTGAATGATGATGGAAGAATTGGTGGAATGAGAATGTAGAGGGAAATGAGAGTACCCCCGAGAAAAACATGGATACGACTTTGTCCATCAGGGCTGTGGACCGACCCAGGAACCTCTCGCGCCAGAGGTAAGCGCACTACCACTGAGTCACGGTGTCCCCCTAGAGTGGAAAAAAGGAGCAGGGATTGAGTTAACCCAATGAAAATTTTCGAGTGAAACGTACCAGGAGCACCTGAACAGTAGTTTCTTCCTTGTATTCGAAATTGAACGATGTACAGTACAAAGGTAATTCAGAAAAATTTTCCCGGGCGGCTGTGAACGGAGGTGCTTATACAAGACAAATACTGCGAAAATACAGAACAAGGCTTACTTTAGTTTTCCACATAAAAACTAAGAATGTTCATACATTTGTCATGCTTTACAAGATTTAAAAACCCGTCTTGAAAATAATACCTGTCCTACATACGAAGAAAAAGAAAATTCCTACGCGGGTATCTTTACGTCATCATTCGTTCAGTGGTTATATGTTTTCCACTGAGAGTCTTCTTTTATTGCGAAAATAGATTGAAGTCATTGGGTGCGAAGTCAGGACTGTACATCGGATAAGCAAGGCGCTTCCAACCAAAAGTGGCAAGATGGGTGTGCCTTGCCGCCGCCGAGTGTGGTTTCGCATTGTTGTCGAGAAGGAGAATGTCAAATGTCAGAAGGGCAGTTCGCTTTCCGCGAATAGCACACTTCAGTCTTGTCAGCGTCTGACAATACTGCTGAGCATTGATTCCTCCAACCTCAACGTCCATACTTACCGGCAACAGAATGAACCGCTCATCCAAAGTTTCTGCTAGTATTGCTTATTTTTCTACAGGAAACTTATTTTTCCGACTTTTCCTCGTACATTCCTGGCATCATTTGATGTTCTATTTTAAAATTGCATTGCTTAATAAAAACGAAACATAACAGGGAAAACCATCCTGTGTAATAACCTAACAATTTTAAACCTCTTTATTAAAGTTGTTTTGACCACGGTATAACATTAAAAGCAACCCTAATCCTTTGTGTGATAATGCTTGTCTGATTGAAATGACATCTATGATTTGTTTATTATTAATTGTGGCCTCTCTCACTATTATTGGATATTGCATTTTCGTTTTGAATTAGTTGATGAATAAATCATTGTTTGCCAGCTATACAGATCTCTCTCTCTCTTTTTCTCTTTCTCTTTCTCTCTCTCTCTATGTGTATGTGTGTGTGTGTGTGTGATTTTTTAAAAATGTTTTTACTCTATAAAGTACATACCTCTGCTTTTCTCTCTTTCAGTATAAGATATACATTTTTCATTGCTTTTAGCTTTGTAACCGCAGCGACATGGGAGAACATCGTGCAATTTAACATTGTAACGGTGGGTTCGTGTCCTCTGCTGCATTTCAAATGAGATTTTTTTTAGGTCCGACAAAGAGAGAATTAAAGGAAGAAAAAGATGTAATATTTTTTTTTTCTAAAATGGTATAACATGATGAAAAACTCACAACATTGGTCGATGGAGGCTTAATTGGGAGAGAAGTGAGATATAAATGTGTGCATATATATATATATATATATATATATATATATATATATATATATATATATATATATATAATTTCTATCATGGATACAATTAAAAGTACTCTTTAGAGATATCAACTAATTTACTGTAAAATAGCTCTGTCACCTTAAACCGTACTAGATTTTTTGTTGCATTTGAATATATATATGATATATATGCATTTGAATTGTACAGTTCCCATGATATTTTCAGTTATGAAGTTGCAAATTAAGATACTGTAAATCCTCTCTTCATGTAGGCATTGCAGCATTCTTTTATACATACATATATATATATATATATATATATATATATATATATATATATATATATACTTTTTATAAAGTTGTTATATAGTACTTTTAATTCCATGGTATATTCACTTTTCATACTAGGAAATAACTTTAAGAATATAAATCTAGTAAAACTTTTGTTCTTTCCGAACTCGAAAATGAATCTTTTTAAGAAATCCCATCACGGCGAAATTAAAATACCGCTAATTTTACAGTAATTATGTAATATCTTCAAATAGATAAAAGATAATCGGAAAGTAGAACAAGAGCTCGTTAGACAATATTATTTTACATGAGATAACGTTATCACGACTCACTTATCTGCTTTCGATTTCCAGCCATTTAGAAAATCGGCATTTATTTTTACGTTTATAAATGGTTGCAAACGGAAAGCTAGGTGAGTCCTGATAACGGGACCTCATGCAATATTGTCTAGCGCGATCTTGTTCTACATTTTGTTTATCGTTTACCTATTTGAAGATATTACATAATTACTGTAAACTTAGCGGTATTTTAATTTCACATAGTGATTAGGCCTCTTAAGAAGTAAATTTGTTCCATACTGATACGCTTTACTGTTCAAACTAGAAAATAATAACTTTTTAGAGATATTTCTATTCTTCACTTCTACTCATTACTCTCCTAACTGAGAGAAGAACGCTTTTAAGAAATGAATCTATTTTGTACTTCTTCTCTTTATTTTACGAAGTCAAAAATTAAAGGACACAAATAGAAAAAAAATGAACGCTCGGGCGATGAAGAATTAGAGGAAAAGAAACAAAAAAAAAGTAGGATGAAGAATTACCTGGCAAAGAAGGGACAATTGGTCAAGATTGTGAAGCGATTTCGTGTTAAGTCACCCGTTATGTGTGCCAAGAAATTGGGTGTCCGGATGTAAGAGACATGGTTAAGAGGAAATTTCTGTGGATGAAAACAGTAGAAGCAGAATGAGTCTTACGAAGGAAGGAAATAAGAGAAAAAGAGTTAAAAGAAGATAGACTGCAGAACCTTTGTTCCGAAAAGAAAGGCGTCGGAGAATTATTTGAGTTCAAATTTGTGTACATGTGACCTCCTTTCCCTTGGCCATTTTGAAAGGAATTTTGAAAATTTCTTCTTCAGAATCTTTTATTTTAGAACTTCGTTTTTGTTCTTCAAGAATTCTTATGTGCTTCAATTGTTACATACAATATGTGTTAAATATTTTTCTTGCAGTGGAAGATAGATCTTTATTTTTCGACACCCATATGATGCTACTGTTCGTAGCTGTTCCGCTGAGCATGAGCGTTATTAAGAGTCTTCATCCCGGCGAAATTAAAATACCGCTAATTTTACAGTAATTATGTGATATCTTCAAATAGATAAAAGATAATTGAAATATGGAACAAGAGCGCCCTAGACAATATTATTTGGTATGAGGTACCGTTACCATAAGTCGCCTAGTGGCTTTCCGTTTTCAGCCGTTTAGAAACGCGAAAATAAATGCCGAATTTCAAAATAGCTCGAAATCGAAAGCAGATAAGTGAGTCGTGATAACGGTTTCTCATGTAAAATAATATTGTCTAGGGCGCTCTTGTTCCACATTTCGATTATCTTTTATCTATTTGAGGATATCACATAATTACTGTAAAATTAGCGGTGTTTTAATTTCGCAGGGATGAAGACTCTTAAGCAGATAAATTGCGAAAAGATTGGAATAAGCAATATCAATTCTGCCTTTCTTGTGATAATGGCGTCAAATTAGGTCCAGAGATACTAAGGAAAGAAATTCTAATTCTTTTTTTTATATATATATATAAAAGACAAAAATGAAATTTTTATATTTACGTTCTAAAATTACTCTCTAATAAGTTTTAGGAGTAACTGAATACTAATGGAATAATCTTTTTACCACGAAGTGTAGAGGTGATGATAAAACTCCAAGAAAACCAATGTTGTCCGCCGCAAATTCATGTGGAGTAGGAAATCAGTGATTCGTTGTCTTTGCTGATTCACAATAAACAAAGACATTCATGACCGTTAAAAAACATTCATGGCCCTTGATAAATTCACTATACCAACCTTCTAACGCTCTCGCCTTCGGTGCGAGCGATGCCGGCTTCGATTCCCGGTGGAGCACTCGGTCGAAAAAGTGTTAAAAACTCTAAGTGTTAAATTTTCCTGGGTTTTCCTCATTCACGCCAGACTGGGTGGTATCTAACAAATAGATCCCAGGCTACTTCCTTCCTTTTCCAATCATTTCTTCCTTCTCTTTCTCCAGATAATGTGATCACCAAGAGACGTCATTCCTCATACATGACAAGCTAGCATGGCCAGAAATACCGAAAGCCCAGAAATCTAAACCCTAAATTCTACTTTACGAACCTCATCGTAACGTCTGACACCATTGCCCTCCCTGCTGATCAATTGGCTAATGCGTATGCCTTTCTTTCACGTTGCCCCGGTTTAAATCCTGATGAGAGAGCATTAAAACTCGAACATATGACCGTGCTTTGAATTCCATCTTCAGCTGCAGCTTGATGTTTCATGTAGGTGAATAGGGACGCTAAACTTCAGTCTACATATCGTGCCTGGGTCGTTTAAAGGTTCATAGGGGTTAAAAGTAACATAACAAAAATTGTGCATATTTATAGTTCTGCTTGAATTAACCTCTTATTTTATATGGACTCCTGCTTAAGTCGGCCCCATATTTGTATTGAAACTGTACGTAATACTACCCAATATTTAACATAGCAACTTTCGAAAGTTAGACTCATATCATGGAGCCTGAAGATGTAAAGTAATAATTAACGCTATCACAATTTCGATAGTTTGTTCTATAAACAAGAGTAGGCAGCTCAAAGAATTTCACTGCATGAATTTAATTATTACTCGAATTAATTAATGTTGATTTTTCACTCAGAATAATATTATCAATTTATAACCACTGAAATAACTTGCTGAAAACCTACGAGATATGCAGCCAACGTAAACAAAGAATCATGTTGGTTGCCTAGCAGGTAAGGATACGTTGTTCTGTTCTATAATGTTTTGTTATGCATTGCAGTATATTATATGTCCCTACAGTGCCGTTATGTTAATACTCATGAGACACTGCAGCGTATAAATTATGTAGTTGTAACTACACATGAGGCCATGACCAATTATGAATAAGTTTGTCCAATTAAATATTCCAATTACACTTTGCAACATATTTAACTTTATTTTTAATCTTGTCCTGAAGTATGTGTTTGTTATAGTAAATTTTGATCTCTGCTGTATTATCCAGTTTTTTCTGAAATCCTGCATAGTAAATCCTTACAACTACTTAAATTCTGCAGTTTATACCTGGTTTACATAAAATCAAAACAGAAAACGATCGAATTGGTTATAAATTTAAGATATTATCCAATTTAAGATATTAAGTGTATAATACACATATTAATTGATTTCAATTTTTTTTTCATTTTTACAATACTTTCCTAACGTATATCTGTCAGTAGACAAATACTTGTGGCTTGTGTTTATATAATTTCGTACACGAGAATTCGTATTTAATGTAGCGTAGAGATTTGTGTTTAACCAAAACAATATTGTGTTCAAATTGATTTCGGGAATAGAAAATCTGAAATTGCATTCAGGGAGTCTGGATTCCTTAAAATAGGAGTCTCTAAACTATTTGGCCTAAAGGTCATACTGACTTCTCCACTAGCTCATAATAGCAACATAGTGTAGCGCCAGCGCCGTCTTGTGGGGAGCGACGAAGTTTACACAAAACGACAATTATAGTTGATTAGTCGAAGTATTCAACGCCATCTTGTAGCGAGTAGCAGAACTAGACCATGTTCTGGAAACGTTCTGTTGCGTGATCGTTTGTCTGGAAGATTCGAGTACTTTCCAGTGTTTTCAAGTATGTTCTACGCCCCAAGGACCTGTGGTGTGTATATATACGGGAGACAACCGAGATTTTGACAGTTCCAAATTTTGAGTTTGGAGTGGCAAGTGTGGTCTGAAAAGCAAAATGCAGTGCGTTTAAGTGCGTTCCGTGACTATAGCTTCTTAGTGAAAATACAGTATGTTTAATTATGACTTGATAAAACTAGTGCATTCTGTTTATTCAAAAACCCGGCTTGTAATTATATTAGTTAATATTATTTTGATATTATGAAATTACGTGTCCTTTGTGTGTACATACATGGAAAAGAAACGGAGAATTGATAATGAGTGCAAAACATTTAAAGAACAATGGGGGATATTAATATTTCGTGATTTCGTCAAGCAATAAGAATCAGACGATGTATGATTTGCAATGAAACAATATCAGAACTCAAAGGGTATAATATGAAATGTCATTATGAGACTAAACGTTCTCATTTACTTCAATTTAAGGAAGCCTACGTTATATATATTTGAAATTTTAGCAGTTGTTGTTTAACGAAGTAAATACCGAAAAAGAAGCACCAACTCGTGCTAACTTCCATGTGGCTCATTCAATAGCAAAATATGGGAAATTATTCACTGACTGCGAGTTAATCGAGGATTGGAAGAACAGAAGAAACGTGTCCAGAGAAAGCTATTGTATTTAAAAACGTTAGATTGTCAGCGAACACTGTAGCTTGAAGAGTAGATGATAGTGCAGAAAATATATTAAGTCAACTGTGTGACAAAAATCGACATTTAGAGTGGTTGTATTTGGCTCTGGATGAGTTATCGAATGTTTCATATACTGATCTGGTGTTATTTTTATTCGGGGGATAAATAAAAATGATGAAGTGTATGAAGAGCTTCTTAACATTCATAGCATTCACGACACTTCCACTGGAGAAGATATTTTTAAAGAAGTTAAAAATGCTGTTCAAAGAAACAATCTTCAATGAAAAAAAAATTAAGTATATCACTACTGATGATGGCAAAAACATGTTCAAAATATGAAGATGTGTCGTTGCTCTCGTATCAAAGCTCGTAGAAAATGACGGTGGTTCAAAACCATTAATCGTACATTGCATCATTCATCAACAGTGTTTGGGCGGAAAATGTTAGAATATGTCAGGAGTTAATTATATGTAAACTGTTAGTTGTATCAGATTACATACGCTCAATCATCGTCAATTCCGTGGGTTTATTGAAAAGATTGGAGAGTATGACTTCTCATATTATACTGCAGTACGTTGGCTTAGCTGCTGGAAAGTTATACCTTTATATATATATATCCGAACAATAATCGAAATTTTCTTGAATGAAGAGAATCGCCCTCTGGCTGAGTTACACCATTTTAAGTAGTTACGGAAGTTAGCATTTTGTACAGATTTAATTATATGAATGACCTTAATTTAAAACCAGAAGTAGAAAACTAGCATCTGCCTGATTTGGACATTCATAATTCTTTCGACAAAAAATTGTTGTTTCAATCTCAATTGAAAAAAAAAGTTTCACATGTTGTAATACAAGTCAAACATTCATTCAACAAACTGAGACTCTATTTCTAGTAGATTTTGCAATTGTAACTTTGGATGTTGTAAAAATAAATTTTGAGTCTCATTTTCCAGATTTTGATCCAGTTGCAAACATCAAGATTTAAAAAAAAAAAAAAAAATCCTTTTAACGCCGACATAGGAGCCTTGCCTCAGAATTTCAAATGAAAATGATTGACTTGCAATATAGCGATATCTTTTTTTAAAAAAAAATAAGTTTATCATTGCTGAAATTTTATTAAAAAGTCTTCCACTCACACAGTTCGATGAGTTGCATAAATTTGCTCATGGAATTGTTTCCACTTTCGGAAACACTTAACTGTATCTGTATGAAAAGGAACTTCAAAATGACACACACACAAAAAAATGTATTTACAGATCCAAGTTAACAGATGAGCATTTGAAGTCACTGCTGACAATTTCCACTAGTTAACTTGATTCCCAACTGCAAATAATTGTTAGTGGAAAGCTACAGTTACACAAATGTCAATAATCCTAATTATATGTTTAATTTCATTATATGAATTACTTATGTGTGTTACATTGTAAGTTTTTAGAATAAATCTCATATCTTTAATTACAGATAAAATGTTTAATGTATGTCAGCTATTGTGTTTCTTAATTGGTCATAGAAAACCATCTGGATATTATTTTGTGTGATTTACTTTGTAAATTTTACAGTTTAATCAAAATAAACTGTGCTGGGCAGAGTAGATCGGGCTGGCGGGCCGTAGTTTGGAGACCGCCTCCCTTAGAAAATTATTGTTGAATTAAACTTAATTGAAAACGTTTAGAGTTCGAAAGTTTATCTTTCCTGCTGAATGTTTCCATGGGGTATTGAACTATATAAGTTGTGTTAGGTGTTATTACTGTTTGCAAGTATGTTTCATATATAATAGTTTTACGAATAAATATAGTAAGGAGGTTAAATGACAAACTGTTAGAGCACATGCAACCTGTAAGGAATTCCAATGATAATCACGGTGAAACGGATTGAGATGAGAAATGAAATGTCCGTGGCATGTCTCCGGCGCATCGTTAGGGAAGTTTCGAACCGAAATTGCTGACTCAGCAGTGAGAATAGAGGAAAATTTTGACTGCTGTTCGACCTCCTTCTTCATCTCTCTCGCTTCTTCTTTGTTTTATTTGTTTCTGGAGACATCCTGCCTCAAAAGACACTTTAAGAATAACTTATCATCTCGTCGTCCTCGGTGACGATTTATAAAAACAACCGGGAAAAATTACTCTTTTTCCTTCCTCCCGCTCTTCCGCCATCTCTTCAACAGATTCCTGTCGTGAGACTCCCAAAATGGAAGATTACGTCACATTATTCTCTCTCTCTCTCTCTCTCTCTCTCTCTCTCTCTCTCTCTGTGTGTGTGTGTGTGTGTGTGTTTCATTCCTTTACTACACTTCACTTTTCTTGTTTCTCTCTGTCTCCTTTCTCTCTTGGTCCACACCAGCAAGAACATCTCTTCCTCTGTTTCTCGAGATCTTTTTAGTATTCTAAGCGGAAGGTGCGAAGGCTCGAGATAATAGAGGGGAAAAAATAATAATATGACCTAAAGCTGCCATCATTTCTCCCCCGAATGGATCACTATATCCAAGTGTGTGTGTGTGTGTGTCTCTAAATGCATACTAATAGTTTCTTAAGAGAATTGATAGTTTTTTGTTTTTCTCTGTCTTTAACGTTGGCAAAAGTGATTATTAATATTTTTTTTTAAAGTCAGCTTCCGGAACGTTATTGTATTTGGCCACATAATGTGCTTTATATTATGTTGTCAGTACATTGGTTTAAAGCTGTCATAGCTGGCTTTTCAGATGAGAATTCGCTAGCTCTTAAACTGTATAGCTTTGATAGCGTTTAACAGATTCATCCGTTAAATAAAAGTAAAATTTTACTCTGATTCACCTCTGATTCATGGGGTCCTTGGTTCGATCCGAGCTCGCGCCAAGTGAATTTTGTGGTGGACAAACACCTTGTGCGTGGATTTTCTTTGAGTTTTTACGTTTCCTTCTACTTTCTTCATTCCACCATTTCATTCATTTCTCAACATTACTGTCTGCTTTAGCCTAGCCGGCATTAGCATGGGACTTAAAACTTAAATATTTCATTTTCAGGAATTATGCTTTTTTTTTTTTTTTCCTAAGCAGCAAGTGAAAAACTAGTAGCCATTTTATTTTGTTCATTTTCTGAACGAATGACTAAACAACTTAACATGTGCTTGAAGGCCAATATTTTGTCTATCTTGTTTCTCCTTTTTTCTTCCTTTTTTGTGAAAAGAGAAAAAATAGAAAGAAATACAAAGTCACTATCCTCAATAAAAGTATTATGCACTTTTAAATATATATTTTTTGATACTTAAAGATTACAATGAAATATTCAAGAAATATAATTCCTTTTCCGATTTTTTTTCTTTCTTTCTTATTCACATTGTTGTTTTCTTGTGTAGTGTGAAACAAGCATGGAAACACTACGGGTGGAGGGTTTTGCCGTTCCAGAACTTCACCCCCTACCCCACCCTCACTCGAACAATCCTTTCTCTCTTTCTCTCCCACATGTTATCGTTCACTACCAGTCTTTATGATCATTCTTAGCTACTGTTGTTTGTCGTTGATCCGGGGCTATTTCGAGAATTATTTCATGGCAACGGGCAAATTTCCAACTGCATTTCTCTCTCTTTTCTCATCTCGTTTCGGGATCTGAAATAAGTTGCCTTCAATTCCCAGGCTTTAGGAAACAAAAGTATTTTCGCTTTTATTTTTCTCGTTACATTCTTTATTTCCCTTTTTTTAATTTTCTTTTTTCTTTTTTTAAAAAAAAAATTGTTTTCCCCGTCTCTTCCTCTCGTCTAACCCTGATAGATAATGTATTTTCGGAGATAAAAACTAGAATGATTTTTCTTTTCTTTTTCTTTCTTTCTTTTTTCTTTTTTTGCATTGGTTTTAACGGCATTGACTTTATGTAAGGAAAAGAGAAAAAAAGCATTATTGCGTAAAGGGACCAGTCCATTTTTTAAAGTACTGTTATATCATATAAGCTATACCTTTTAGTTAAATGTACCATTTTAAACTCTTTTCTTGTTACGTATAGATGTTCATCTAAATAAAATACGACTTTCATTTTTGGATTTTTCTGAGTGACTGATTAACGAACAGAGGAATGCTAGGGACGTATTTTAAAATATTGCGTATATATAAGAGTTGTATGTGTCTCTCGTTTCTTAACCCTGAGAAAACCCATGCTAATTTTACCCTTAAAAGGCCCAAGCGGTGCCTCTGAGACTCCCTGTTGCATATACAAGCTACCTGAACCCACCGCGATCATTTGTATTTTCCGTCATTAATAGGAAAGGCTAATCACTACTTTGCTATTCATTTGTCAATGGTAATAAAAAAATGAACAGTATCAAATAATTAGAAAATTACATACTTCAATAGGAGCCTCAGAGGCACCCCTTGCGCCTTTACGTTAGTATAAAAAATAACTCTATTTTTTCTGAGGTAAAGTAAAAAATAAAAGAGCTTAGAAAACGCAATCAGAGGGTTTATTTCAAAGAGATAGGAGAATTCTAGAGCGCAGGACACGGGACGAAATACCTATTAAGAATAATGGAATTAAAAGTTGACCAAGGTGCCTCCGCGGCACTCCTTGGACTGTCTCGGGTTAAAGTTAGAACAAACTATGTTATATTTTCTTTTTGGATCAAAAGATCCAATATATATTTCAATCAAAAATCTTCTTATAGGCTTTATATCTGGAGAACTACATATAGTGTAGCCAAATCCAAACTATCAGATAACTTAGCATGATGTGCTTATTCTATAGAAAATACGAAAACTCGATTTAGGGCGCCGTTCAAAAATTTTGTGGCCCCTGATTCAATTGTGCATCAAAAGATTCATTATATTGCAATCAAAATTTTTCTTGTACGCCTTATATCTGGAGAACTATATATAGTGTAGTCAAACCTAAACTATCAGTTAACTCAGTATGATGTGCTTATTCAGTAGAAAATACTAAAATTCGATTTAGGGACCGTTCATGAATTTTGTGGCT